>NC_133201.1:3222700-3372700 GCF_958299795.1 Porites lutea
TAGCCCCAAACGAGTCCCAGGTTCCTTTCGGTACTCATTGAAATAAAATGGCAGATAAATCGTAAGTGGTCGACTCATTTCGTTTCTTACTTGTAAGTTACTTTTGCGAAGAGCGATCTGTTTTACACTTTCGAAAACTTAAATGTATACTAATTTCTCCGCTGAAAAAGTTTAAAACACCTTGTTTTTTTTAAAAATTATTTTCTGAGATTCATTCACTTGTCCAAAGGACAAGTAAGATTGACAACCCATTAATTGTCCGCGGGCCAAAACCACTTGTCTGGGGCAAGTGGACACCGTCTTTGTCGCACCCTGAATAAAGCAGTAGCATATAATTTTGGCACTGCCAGCTAATTCAAATTGTGAATCCAACTTGGTGGGAAGGAAAGATTCTGTGGTATTTTGTCTATAGTTTTCTTTTTGCTGGTGCTCTAGTCTGCTGCTTGTGTCAGTAACAGCATCACACAGTTGAACTTCCATTAAGTGACCCTCAGGGTACTGACAAGTGGCCACTTAATGCAGGTTGGCCGCTGAACAGAGGTTTGTCATAAGTTAGCATGCATGTAATCTTTACCAGAAAAACCCCTTGGTATTTATTTTGAAACAAACCTTGCAACGGGAACAGCATTGCTGGTCTACAATCAGTCATCACCTTCTATTTCAGACTTAATTTTCCTTTGTCATATTCTTAAAATAAAACCAAACTAAGAGTATCAAGTGATTGATGGCCACTTCATGGAGATGAAGACAGTGGAAGAACTCTTGTTGGGACAGCCAAAAGGTGGCCACAGCCACTTAATAGAGGTTTAACTTCCTATTCTTTTCTACAAATTATTTCAAGACTTTGGTTACTGGCCGCTTAATGGAGGTTCAACTGTACACTGCAAAGATACTTCTAGCTTCAAAGCTGCATAGAGCTGTGAGCACAATTTTACCTGTTTTGTGGTATTAACTCATCAACTCTTAACATGTCTTCCTTTTTGTAGGGCCTGAGGATGTGGTTAATGAACAACTGCCTATTGTTGCTAACAAGTGATTAAGAACTCTTGGTTGTGATCTCTCAACTCTAAATGAGCTCTTGTAAATGATGATGGAAGCAGGGCTTGGTGACAAGAATAGTCCATATACGTGCCTTCAGAGTTGACCTGGCCTTAAAGCAACAACCACATTGATTCCCACCCTCAACCCCAACCTTGTTCCCAGGGTCCTCCCTACCTGTCCCTACTGAGCGAGAGAGAGAGAACCTGGGAACAAGGTTGCCTCAACCCTTTTTTTAAGCCTCCCACTCTAGCAGCAATCCCGAAAATATTTTTTTAAGTAAGAAATTGCATGATTATTATATTTTTGTTATGCAGGTTTAAAAGGCTGCTGTATTGTTAACGAAAAGGCTTTTAAAACTCAAAAAAATAAATAAATAAAAAATAAAACAGATCATTTCCCTCTAGTTATAGTCTGTTGAAATTGCATGAGTAAAGATACTCCTGGGACACAGGTATTATTTTGTGTCAGAAAGGTTTAAAATGTAAGGTTCAAAGATACATGTACCTGAAGTTTTTAAGCCCCAATATTCACATACAAATGATCTCCATACATTTCAATTAAGGAATTAGCTGAAATAATTTAAAGACCAAAGCATTTTCCAGTTAGTGTTTATTTTTTCATCCTCATAACCTTTTCTCTTGGTTTTATATTGGTATTTCGGAGGAGAAAATTAATGTTGATTACTCTTGGGACTGAAAGCATTAAATATAACAGGGTAAATGGTGTTAGCCCATGTAAACTCTCAACTGCTGGATACATTTTTTCACTGCTTACATTGTGCCTACAAAAAAGTCTCCACTAAGCCCTTTGTTTTGGATTTTATCCTTGGCACCTTCATGGTGAGTGTCGTTGAGTGGGGATAATTGTCAGTCTGTCTAATTTTTAGTTTCATTTTGGAGTCGTCGAATATTGGCAGAATACTACCGTAATTGACCTAATAAACGCCCTGCGCGTCTATTTGATTTTAGGGGTCCAAGCGTGGACGTCTAATAGCTAGATAGGAGGCGTTTATTCTTCATTGCTGTAACAATCTCAACAATACTAATATGCTTTCCACAAAAATATCAAGGCCGTCTAAGAGATCCATATTAGGGAGCTTAAGCAAAGTACCAAGCTTTTTGAAAAAAATCCACTTTTCAGCATAAAACAACCAAATCTGTCTATTTCATGTAAAATCAGGTGAAAAAGTTGGTAAAAGGCCATTTTTAGGTTTTTTGATTAAGCAACAACGACAGCGACGGCTACGAAAACGTCACTTTAAAAGTGAATTTGCGCTGCTGTATCAAAGTTCAGGAAAAGAAAAGGAAAAATGACTTGTGTTCCCGTCCTCGACAAATCGTGATATTAGGCATTTTCACGTCGTAGTTGTGCAGTGACGGCAAGGAAATGTACAAAAAGACGTGATGCACGTGCAAAGTTGTTGTTTTCCCAATCTAAACCTATTGCTTTTTTGCCGTTCTCGTTTACGTCGCCGTCGTCGTTCCTTAAGCTCCCTATAACTCTTTGAAATCACCACATTGACGTCAGAACTACTCGCTCATTGTTATTGTGTTGCCATCGTTAGTCTCTACTTACTTTAAACTTGACATGGAACAAGTTGAAATACGCAAAGCCTTCTTTATCAAGCAAGAAACAGAGTGAACTGAATAACTTTGCACCTTTCTGCGAATTCCTAGTATCTTGGACTAATTCTCATAAAGGGCGTCTAGCTATTAGCTAGACAGGAGGCGTTTTTTTAGAAACGGGCGTCTAATAATTTTTTTACAATGTACAGGGTGGCTTTCATTAGATAAGGGGGCGTTTATTTGGAAGTGGGCGTTATTACATGTAGGTCATTTACGTACATCAACTTGAAGCCAATTAATGCTGATCTAGCTGTAACATTCCCCTTCCCCCGGAAAGATAAACAACACTGCAGAGGCTTACGCCCTCTATTCAAACAGCACAGGGTCTCTTCTGTCTCCTTCCGATAAATTGATAAGGTCGATGGAGACAAGGCCAGTCACCAATCATCACTGTACAATTGTGCCATCATCAGAAGTGTTTCAAGCTTTTAATCATGACCAGCATGATCTTACTTCCCACTTTTTTTAAAGACTCTGGTTGGTGGTCTTGCGGTTTTTTGAATCTCTAACCTCCTGTCCACACACTGGCTCTCCCTCAGCTGAGCGGCTAACTGGGTTGAGGGGTAGAGTAAATCAGATTACCCTTGTGGTACACCCCCAAAATGAGGCTACAGACGCCTGTTTTGGATGAGAAACACACTAAAAAAAACTTCCTGATTTAATGATTTAATTAATTTATTCTTACGAAAAAGACGTCGCATTTACAGCAGTTAAAAGGGATGCAATGTTATAGATTAGGTATATGAAAGGGGTACCATTTGTGAGTATAAGGTATACGAAAGGGCTACCTATCAATTTATATAATATTTGTGTTGCAAAAAAAATTCTATGGCCAATTTTTACTTATGACACCAGACAAGAGATGTTATTTTTTATTAGGTTGAAACCAAGGGAAGCAGTTGAAAAGTAGCTTAACAGTCTGGCCGTCTGGATCAGCGTGCTGTTATTGACTAAAATTCTCGCAGTGATTCCGTTTGCACGGAAACTGGCCACATGTCGAGTTTTGATTTGATTTTGTTGATTATCTATATCTTTTGTTGATGTGCTTAAATGATCAGAAGACTGCTAAAAGATTTTAAAATTACGCTGTGATAAACCTGCAGTAAGTGAAAATGGTGAGATAAAAGAGGGTCGATTCCATGTTATCGCGGTATCAACATTTCTAAAGAAAAAAAAACACAGAAAGAAACAGTATACACAAAGTGGACAAAAAAAGACGTCAGCTCGAGCTCATGGTTTAAAAATCTTTAAACCTTATGAATGAATCAGAGCTTAAACAAGAGCATAATTTTTTTTATGAAGGCCCTTTTGAAACTGGTACGCGATTTGGAGACAAGAATGTGGCATTACCCGCAGATCTTGGAGTTGTGGTTTTAGCATTTTGGTTATTAACAAAGGAAGTCAGTGTCTCAAAGTGGTATCCTTCTATTACGTTTGTCCTTCCTGAAGTTGTCCATCGTGGCGGTGGTCAAAGTTAGGCCGTGCCAATCGCCCAACCAACCCATGCGGCATTTTTTCTTTTTCTTTAGGAAATGATAATTTATAATGACGTCGATAATTAAAGATTTCCTTTTATTAATTCAAGGCTAAGAGCCAAACCCTTCTTTATTGAAAATGAGTTCTATTTGCATGAGAATAGAAAATCATTTTTCAAACCACAGCTTCGTACTAGCCTCGCTTTAAAACGATGGCCTATTTGCCGAGAAGGGAACTGGAGCTGAAATGCCGTCCCGCAAGTGTTTCTGGGATTGTTACTGAAAGTCGCGCCGGTCAGCGGTTGGCCAGTTTTATTTCCTGTCTCTAGTAACAGTCCCTAAAGACCCCTGAAGTCTTTGCGGAAGTTAACACGGCCGCCTCGTTTCTTCAGTGGCGAACTTGGCACGCTCGTCGGCGGAGACAAATACTCTGTAAATTAAGTTTGTAAGCCGAACGTAGCACGCGAATGAAAATGGAATGGAAATTGTGTATTACTTTGAGTGCTTAGAAATGAAAAAGTCTAATACTGGAGAGCAAGTTAAAAAAAAAAAAAAATAGGAAAAAGATGGGTGTTTGACCTTCTCTTTTTTAAAAACGGGAAGTTCTAATAGTCTGTATCAGCCCGGACCACCTTATCGCGGAAAACAAATACAAAGAGGGTTGAAAGGGGACACTTATCCTATTTGCTATCTCTTGACCAACAAGTTTCTAGAGTTTTCTCAAACACACACCGATGAAGACATTAATACATTTGTACTGTACTAGACAGAGATACTTGATCTTTAACTTAATTGATTTAATAATTTTAAGGTTTGTTTGATTGATATCATATATTCAAAATGAACACATAGGACCATAGGCAGCTGTTGTTGGTCATCGAAAACGTTTTGGACTACGATCTAATAAATCATTTTAAGGTTTGTTGGATTTATATTTTATATTCAAAATGAACGTACGTCAGGACGATAGGCAACCGTTGTTAGCCGCCATCGCGCGTTTTGGAGCTTTTGTTTGACGTGCCAGAATGCCCAGGGCTATGGGAGATGTTATATATGCCTAAATAAGCGATTTCTACGGCGGAATACGATCTACTCATTTCATTGTGTGTATATGATATTTTATATGCCCAACTGAGAAGCTTACATTCTTAAAAGAGACCGAACTTCTTAATTTTGTTTGATGCATTACCAGTAATCAGAGCTGTCAAGCTTTCACCCGCTGATAAAAAGACTCATGCAGTCCGCTGGATTTTATTCATCGTTTCAGTGAATCAGTACACGTACGTAATTCAATAACTATCTATCTCGTTACCCCGCTTAAGTCCGGCGTATACATACTAACAAACTAACTTCCGAGGGAAACGTTACTGTGAGAACCCACGGTGGGTACGGTCCCTATGATGGCCTATACGGGGAGGCTCCGCCCAAAAAATAAGGGGTACCTTTTTCAATCCTCAGGTATTTAAAAGTAAAAGGGTAGGGAAACCTATTATTTATGGAAGGAAATTTGGTAAAATTGTTTCGAAAGGACGCACCTTACGGCTTGATCATTTTGACTTATTAACGTCAAGCGAAAATGACAAGAAGACTTCTTGTCTTAGTCCTTTATTCTTCATGGTTAAGTAGGGGTACTATTTTTGGCATCGAACCTTTTTACCGAAGTAGTAGATGATAGTTGACTAGAATAGTACTAGGTACGCATAGGTACGTACCAAAAGTCTTGAATCCGGCCCCTGTGTTGCGGATATCTTAGGCCATTTTTTGTGTCCTCAGTGTGATGATCTGGCCTGATTTTGCAATCCTGTCTTAACTCTCTTGGTTATGCATGCTGAAAAAAAAATGTCCTTCGTTTAGCTAACTGCTGCGAGCCGAAGACTTAGCGTCGTTTCGCAAGCCACAATTCTCACTTTCTCACTTTGTTGCTCGCTGCCCATCAGTTTCACGCGTCAACACAAATCACGAAGCCACCGAATTAAACCAGTGTCGTGTAACTAAAATTATATACTAAAATACCAATTTTACAATACAGTATAAACTTTTCGGTGAGTAGATTCAGTTGCTTCTGGTGACGTTACAACTGAAAATTTTATTTAGCGCAGGATTTACCGCAATGTAGAGGAAGTTTATTTTCCTCACAAAAAAGTAAGAAAGGGTAATTTTTTTCGAAATATTAGGTTTTACATACAAGCCCTCTCTGGTAATGTACTTCTGAGCGCTCCAATAGCGAGTTTAGGCTGCCTGTCAACGAGGAGATATCCTGCAAAAAAGTCCGAAAAGTTCAATTTGAAAAAGGCGTTCAAGGTAGGCTGAGTCAGCCCTTTGAAGCACGTCAAACTAAACTGATAAGGATAGTTTTGCACCATCAAAATATTTCAAGCGTTTTTACGAAACATTCCTCGATAAGTGCCCACATATCGAGTACTGACCCAAGATGTCCTTGGGGGCCATGACAGAGTTGCAGAGCGTGAAAAAACAGTTTGCCTTCTACCATTGCCTCGATCATTAGTTGAAGAATTAAATACATTTCCCAGTTGTGGACTCAGTGTTTGCATTGCTTTGAAAGCCATACAGTCTTTAAGCACTCTAAATTGCTAAGAAGTATTGGATAAAGGAAAGAAAATCTCCCTCGTCTTCTCAGATATGTAAGATAGTAATCACATATCTTGTTTGCACCTCCACACGAAGAACATGCATGTGAAAAAAGCATCTTTGTTTTAGCAGACGTGTCAAAGGTCCATGATAAATTGGGTCGTCTGTTTGTAACATTGGAGTTAGATTATTTCTTCGTTTTCTCAAAAAAAAAGTCAAGTCATTGAGCTATATAGACCGACAAAGATGGTTATCATTAATTAGCTTTATGGCTTAAAGCCAATGTTCTATCAGTTAAGATACTTCAAATGTTTTAATAGTAGTAACATTTGCGGAGACATCTGTAATGTTCTCGTGTAAACGACCACGTATAGGACGGGAAAAATGCTGTCGCCAAATTCAAAAAAGTCTCATGAGGGACTTAATCCTAGCGCTTTCAACTCAGTTACAGCGATTTTTGCTTTCACGTCAACAGGTTATGGGGAAAATTAAGCACTTGTCACAACATCAGTTCACTTTACAATTGTTTAACGCACATTTAGTGAGTTCATTTAAACCACACATCATGTAAGCTCATAATGTATATCAATAAAGGGCTTTTAACCAATGAAATTTAAGCTTTTTTGTAATAAAAGTGGCGGAACAAAGGGTATTCCTTTCATAGTCAAGTACACTGGTATGAGAAGATTTCTCTCTTGAGATCGAGACTTAGGGAAAGAAAACAAACCAAGCGGGAATCTTCCGGCCATTATCTTCATAAAATTACGAAACAAAACTACAGAAACCGAACGCAGCCTCAACTGGAAAAGTAAAGGTGAGAATTTCATTTCATTCTTCCTCTCTTTCTCAACTATTAGCTTTCACTGAATTCGCTACGGTGCACTTTCCCGTCTTTTTAAAAATCACAGTGAATTCTTTCCCTTGAGGGAAATTGTTTTCAGACCGACTGTAGAGTAAGATAATTTCTTGTAAAAACACTGCAGGATTCAATCCGTTGAGAGGATTTATATCCGTGATGACTCTTAAACTTTCTTTTCAACAGTGTGTTCTCTAAATTTTGTACTACGTAAAAAGGAGTTGAATTTGCCTGATCAAAATCTGAAAAATTGCAAACAAGATTCTTTGAAATAGATTCGGCCTTCTTAGATCTCTTCTTCTGTTACCAAATCTTCACTATGTGTTTCAAACACGAACCGTAAAATAACTAAAATTTGTTTGACTGCGTACAACTCAAACGGCCTATCTCAGAAACCGACCGCATCCGTTTCCCATTAAGTTCAGGACATTCAACTTTTTTGACAAGAGCAAATGGTCAAAACCTCCCTTAAACAATGGTAAGGGAATCTTAGTTTGTTTTTGCAGTCTTTCCCAAAAAAATGAAAAAATTAAATAAGAAGAATGAATAAATAAGATGAAATAAGGATAAAGTTTGAAATAAGCTTTTACCTGAAATAAGTTCAAAAATGAGAGAAACAAATCCAAGTATCGTTCTTGAACTAATTTGTCCTTGAAAAGTAATTTACTGATGTAAGCGTCTAGTGACATTACTTGGCACCGGAAAAAAGTTGTCATTTTAAGAGAGAACGTAGTGATTCACGCGAAAAAAAAAGGTGCTCCTAGCACAAGCCAGAATTTCCCTTGAAAGAATTTATCGCGACATTGGTGTCGTGATTGTTGTAAATCAAATTAATGACATAATCAGCGTTCGCGGAATTTTGTTTGTTAACTGTAATCTTCGTTGACATAAGCTTATCAAATCGATGTAGTTAAATGCGGTAAAACACAAATTAACTAAACATCTTATACTCTGGCGGTGGGGATAGAAGACAAAAGACTTTGAGAAAGACTTCCTCGTTTTATTCTTTTGTTTCTAGTTGTCTGTAACTGACCATAGCATCGCGCACGCCCCCCAACATTAACCAATACTTAGACATCACGAAAATTCTAATAAATTAAAATATGTATTTGGCATGGATTTAAAACCAACACATTTCCACTTGGTTTTCACAGAAAATTTATAAAATTTTTGGGATTTATATCAGTGACAAATTAGACTTTACATCGCGAGAAATAGCCGCCCTCAAATTTGGCAATCGTATAGCGTGATCTTTTCTTCTGACAACGTTTGTGGCCATCGTGTCTGGGTACACTTCAAGAATTTAACATCAAACCGTCATTACATTTACAAAGGTTGAGTAATTATAGTATTCAAACCAATTTGACTTGTCTCAGTGCCATATACGATTTACCGTAAAAACCAAACGGAAGGAAGTGGGTGTGATATGACCCAGCTGGATCACGAACTTTTGAATTTAGACCACTGGGATTGAATTATTGAAAGAAAATATTGATGAACTTTTAACTTTTACTTATGATAATAAATAGAAACGTGCTATGGTCATTTATACCTCTTATACACTCCTCTGCGGTCACTTAATTTATATCTGTCAAGAAGATGGCTAAAGGGCAACCTTGAAATTGAAGTTTACAAATTAAAATGGATGACTCTTTTACGCTCCTTGATGTCTTACAAAGACGCGCGCATCTGCTGAGCTGGCCATTTTCAGCATTTTGTTGTTCGACTTCAGTATTAGAGAATCTCAGATTGTTTTCGCTTTGTATTCAGTGAAACAAGTTTTTCTAATAATTTTTCCTATGCATCAGTGTGTTATCGGGCCAGTTCTAAGTTGCATTGTGACCATTTTTAAAGTTATCAATAATACTTAACTCCTGACTTTGACTCTGACCAGTCAGTCGTATTCTCTTTAGTGAGCAGAGAAACTTACGGATTTCGCGTCTTCCTGACATTTTCAAGGCCGGGAATAACGGGAAAAATAAAAAAGCGGAATTCGTTTTTTTGATGTTAGGGATCCTGGAGTGTATCAATGAGTATTAATTTGATCAAAATGGTGAACATACGGGTCTGGGGTGAAATATATTCATACCAAAACCATGTTAATAACGGAGAATATACCCAGCAGTCTTCGCAATGGTGGCTGCTAATGAACGAAGGCCTTATTACACAACTCTAGTACTTCTCTCAGTTGCCGGATACTACTCTCCTTTGATCTTGTGTATAGCCGTGACTTACCTCGATCCCGAATGTTGTAAATTAAAAAAAAAAAAAAATCAAAGTGCGATCAGGATTTATTGCACAGTTGCATAATAAGAGCTACTGAAATGCTCAACAAAGCTACGCAATTACTGACTTTTCTTGTAGACAAATCACTAATAGCTGTTCTCGGATTTCTGAGAACCAAGAAATTTCGTCTTACTTCAATTGTAAGAATGCAAACTCTGTTATGGTTATTCATGGGACTCAGCATACTCCACAGTTTATGCCGGCATGAATTGAGCACGTACTTTATTAAGTTAAGTATTTCCAATCAGGGCTTTTCATTGTACATATCAATTTACAATTATGAAGTGAAATAACTGCAAAAGATCTATATCAGTGATGAATACTAAAAATCTTAAGTTCAAAATCTCCTGCAGATGAAATGTAATGACTGACTATAAATCTAAAATTGATGAAATACAAATGGTACAAATTAGACTGTAGTAAAGTAACGGCCAAGTATGAGTACGTGCACAGTGCACTGAACAGACTGACATTCTAGTATTTTCTTTAATTAACTGCTCTAATCGTCGTCCATATTGTTCCAATTTGCACTGTTCTGTCATGGAAGCTTCTCTGTCCAGACTTACATTTTGGATTGTACTAGTGGACTGGGTTCCACCGGTTCTGGTATCCGGTCATCACCTCGCCACCAAGAAGTATACAGCTATTTCGAGAAAGGTTGTCGGAAAAAAAGTGCACTCGACAATGCCGAAAGGTAATATGGGATATGATCAATACACTGTTCCTGACACTGTAGCTGTCGAACCTGATTTTGTTGCTTTCCTTTAGCTCTCGCAAACATACATCCATGGCCTTTCGTGCCATTCTTTCAAATTTCTTTGAAGAAAAGTGAACTCAAAACTACCCACAATACCCTTCTGGATTGTCTCCCGCACTTTTTCCGACAACCTTTCTCGAAATAGCTGTATATCTTAATACTTATTGAAAGGACAAGGCTCTGAAAAGAATTCTTTCACTTTAAATTTACAATGAAATTTAAGGAGGCAAGGTTCAAGTGACAATATTAATCAACTTTCATAAGAAAGGCTGTTGGATTTTAAACAAATCGCTCCTCTCGAGCGATGCAAATAAGGCGTATATTAAGGTACTAAAAAGTCACAATTGTTCACAAAAAATAGAACTAAAGATGAAAAGTTCGACGAAAGGTGACAATTAAATTCGATAAACTTATATTTGGGCTTATTTAAACAGTTCCAATTATTGCAGAGTTATTATGTGGTGGCGAGTAGACTTCTTGGTGGCGAGATGGTTGGTGGCGAAATGGTTTGGTGGCGAGATGACCGTAAACCCCGGGTCTACCGCTTGGGTGCATGTCGTTCAGAGACCCTCGAACTCAGCTCCCAAAGGCACTCTAGATGTGCACATTTCAAGGAACTACATTTTAGATCGTTGTGTTTTAAGTGTTGCAAATACTAGACGTGGAAGATGAAAAGGCGGGAGGTGGGAGTTCTGATTCGCAGTTAAAAAAGGGCTAATTTTTTTCAGAATGTTTCAAATAAAAGGCAACAGCTGCTAAACTGTAGTTTGACCTGGTGGTGTCATTTTTTATTTAACGTGTGTGGAAAATGGGAATAAATAAACAAGACTTAAACAAATAAATAAATAAATAAAATCTAAATAACAACTGAAATGAATACTAGCGAGCTTTAAGTTTTTCTCTTTCTAATTTTCTTCTAAACAACTCGAACAATATCCCCGATAAAAATACCTTATCCAAACCATATAAAATGGTTGGGGTTAGGTTTACAGGGCATACAGTTTATTCTGATACATCCGCTTAACTTTCTTGAGATAAGACGACCACCATTATCATATATTAAAGCCGTCGTTATCCAATTATCTCATAGCCATAAAGACGAAAACAACCTTTATAATCTTTTTAAAGTAATATTATTTGTTTACCAATATGTCGCACGCACGCAATGAACGGGAAAAAGCCAGTTAAGAAGCTACCTTACCCGGCACCTATGAAAAGGGCTAACCTCATTCAACTCGCAATCAAAGCAAACAAGAAGCTGGTAGAGACCTCAGTGACTGCCTCGACCAGTCGACTAAACAGTTATTAACAGAAATACGCACTCATACAGGCAAGTTAAAATTAGATAATTATGTTCCTTCGATCAGGATATCTCAGTCTTTCGTTTCCTGATTCTTTGAACTTACACCTTTTGAAACGCAGACCTGGTTATATAATTGTAAACTTAACTTGTATGTTGTTGAAATCTTTTGACTGTATGTGTCCTTTGAAACGGATTCTAACCTCTTCGGTCGTAGGTCTTTCACGCGGTAACATTTATCTGTCAGCATTTAACAAAGAAATGTTGCAATTTTTCTTTGTTTTTAACTTTAAATTTTGCTAGAGTGCTTTCTGCAGCAAAAAGGGTAATAGTGCATTTTCTGCTAGAATTATCGGAGTAGTTCATTGGGACCGAGGCCTACACACCTTTAAGTTCCGACATCTTTTTATTTCTGTTCTAACTAAGAAATGCAATTACTAAGAGCAGTGCTCAGTTTAATTGGTTCTTTGTTATTAAAATTGCACGATGAACCAGTAAATTTAACACAAAAGAAGCAAATTTTGATTTAAAAAAAACGTTTGTGTCGTCAGAGAGAGGCTTATAAGCTTAGATACTGCAAGGTGGCGCCCTTTAAGGGTGAAATTATGACATGCGACGTGGCCTTACAACAACAACAAAAAACTCAAAGTTGGGTTAAAACTGCCACAGCGACCGGCTATCGAGACTGAAGTGCAAATGCAATAGTAAGATACCGAAAAGGGCGTGGCTATTTTTTCGAGG
The DNA here is from genome assembly GCF_958299795.1 of Porites lutea. NCBI lineage: Eukaryota > Metazoa > Cnidaria > Anthozoa > Scleractinia > Poritidae > Porites > Porites lutea. The sequence continues at coordinate 3,235,371 of NC_133201.1, forward strand.
AAGTTTGTGTGCGCTCGAGAGCGAGCGGTCCAGAAATCCGGTTTATTTTCATACGCGTGCATGCTCGGCGAACTCTAGAGAAACTGGAGGATCTGCGAACAGACTACCTTCACCATGCGCTCTAGAGATGAGCTCACCCCTCTCAGAGGGCCTCACTTAAGTGTAGGGTCAATTATTGAAAACGGAAAAAATAAAAACAAAAATGGAAACAAACAAACAAAGAAACTCTTTGAGATCTTAGAACGGTCAACTCCGGCTAAATAACTTTTACTCGGACATTGAGTTCAGGTTTAATTAAAACTGTAGAACTAATTTGATAATGACGACACGAATTGAAAGATACAGGTCACTAACTTATCTTCATTGACTTATCGTTGTCGATCTTAAAACAGCTTGAGCCCCTAGCGTCAGAAGTCTTAGACGAGTAATTGGTTCCCTTGTAAAATTGGACTCTACTGTTATTAATTTAAAACCCTCATATTAAATAATCCTCTCGACCAACAAGCAGTTTAGTCTACTACGTCTCAGTAGGATAATTTCAAGAAACGATTAAAACCAATGGTTGTTAAAAACGATCCTTGAATTGATGACTCTACAAGTCATTCCTATTACCATAAGAGTTGATACCGTGCGTTTATTTTTGAAGACTCGACCTAGCTAGAATTTTCTTAGTTATTCCGTCTGATTTTGAAGTGGCAGGATGCTGTTCTAATTACACGTTTTCTTTTGTACACTTAAATCTGTTTTTTTTTTTGTACATCAACATTCAGTGTTAGACATAGTTAATTTAATTCTTAAGTGTTCTCATGCAGATTTAATTTGCGGGGTTTTGTTAAAAGTATTAGAGTTTGCCTAATTATAATTCTGCCAGCCGACTACCTCCCACAAGGAGGGCGAACGTAGTAGAAGAAATTTTGTTTTGATCGCTCATCTAATTCAGTGTGAATGTTTGTTAAAAAGGGTTAAAATCACCCTGTAACTGAAAAACAAATTTTAAGCACTGTTTCACGTCTGAACTAAATTGAAATTTTCATCAAATATCGCACAAGCCAACAGGCCAGCGATTCTGGAGTCAAAGAGGTAAATGTACTAAATAATTTGAAGTCGATAACTAACTATTTTTAATGTTCATTTGAAATTGTGAGAGGTTCATCATGAGACAAGAGAATAGTAACTTTTTGATGAAAAATAAACCTAGTACTGCTATTTCGATTCCTCGAAACTCAGACGTCGACTGTCATAGAGAAAGTAATTATAATTACGCCCTACTCTTTTAAATTTAGTACAAAATGTATTACTGTTAGTGAAAAATCCGATTATGTAGATTGATGCTTATATTTCAGTTGTCGCCGGTGGCCTTTTGATATTAGTCTTTTCTTTCCCAAAATGGTTACATTTTCGGTGATTTGTTTTAAACATAGATTTGATATGGGGCTAATTAAAGACCACTGTTTCTTATCTGCAAAGAAACAACCCGATTAGACATAATAACTATTACATACATGCAGCAGATATGTCTTTTCACTTGATCTCATGCACTGAGGACAGTCAGGGAAAGACTGGGGTGAGCACCGGAACTTGTCATTAAGTACTTTTGCCTTGGTTCGTCTCAACATCCCGAAAGACTTTTAATGTCATTCACTCTCTGCACTACTCCAACCGGTTCTCCTCAGTAACTATTCCTTTATTTTTGCCTTCAGCTGGCGAAAACAAAAAGCGTACCCTTCAGGTTACGAGACGAAAAAGTTTCTCGTCCCCGTCATAGTTACCTTTTTTGTTAAAAGTTTTTTATATGATCCTCTAAAAGTTTAACGAGAGAGGACTGATCGCTTGAAAGTAAACTTGAATTGAATTTCTGTTGTCAAAGGCCATTAGGGCCTGAGATTGTCCCAAACCCGAGCAACAGTTTTGGAAAAAATAAACAGCATGAGGGCAACTCTTAAACGGAAAAGGACATGTTAAGGGTCATTTGAAAATCACGTTTTATTAAAGATATTCAAATTTTCTGGTGGTCCTAATCATATTAATTTAATTCGGATTAAAAACTGGGTTTCTAGATTTTCAAAAGATAAAAGATAGGAGACAGTGCATCTCTTGAACTAATTTGATCCGTTTCACCTGCTCTGGCTAGCAAAAATGTTGTACTCGATCGTAGTCGATGAAGCCGATGACTTCTTGACTATATAGGAACGTAAACATCACGGTGAGAAAAAGGCGAAGGGGTTACACAAAAAGGCATTGACGACTATTGTGAAAGAGATCTTTGGGACCCCTTAAGGTCCCCTTTTCTGGGTTTCCGAGTCATTCAGACAGGATATTGGCCAGATTTCAACTTGGAAAGTGTTTTTTCTTATGAAAAATGTGACCGATTTCCGTAAAACGGTGGAAGCAGGTGTGGGTCCGCGCCTGAGTCGAATTCAAAAGAGGCTAAATTTAAAGAAAACTTTTATACTCAAGGAAACCCATAAGACACCATATTGGTTTTAATACCGTGTTGTTTTATACTCTGACAAAACTGCAAATTTCTTGCGAAGAATGCAATGCTGAAATTAAGAAACTCGGGTCGTATTTGGTTGATCCAGTTAAAACAAATTACTCAGTGCTTCCGCTCTTCGCTTCTGTGGGTGTGGAAATCTATCGCGTTGTCAAGTGGTGTCTTTTTAATACCAAATATTTATTTCAATGAAGATGTAGTATGAATTTTAAGAAATGCACTTGCCTTGAAGTTATTTTGTAATAACCACAGAACAGGTGGTCATAAAAAGTGACTCAGAGACAGATGTTAATCAATGTTTGGCGCACCCAAGTATGAAATTTGCAGGTGATAAAAACTCAGATTAGCTTTCCCATTACGATGATAGTTTGCGATGTAAGTATTAGCTTCGTCTAGTTGCAAGGTTATTTTAAACATCGAAAAAAATTAACATGTATGTTATTAAATGTTACGCTTAAGAGGTGACAAAATGCTTGTCGGCTTGTATCTACTAAATGGTTTTCGATATTGTTCCCTCGATCTCTCACCTTTGCAGTTAATAAGGTTTTCTTTATCTCTCAAAAATATCAGCCACATGTTTCTATTCATTCAAAACTGATATCTTGTCAACTCTACCCAAAACACCACCCTTAGACGGACACGAATTTTTCCGACAAAAATTTCAAAGCAAGTCGTAGTGGTAGTGATGGGAAAAAAGAAAAAAAAATACCATCTGCTCTAAGCGACTCAAGACGCAAAATATCATAAAGCCTGACTATAAGATAAAAATACTAATTAACTTGAATAAAGGCGTCAAAGAGAACTCTTTCCAACATTCTCTCCTCGGTTGTGAACATTGCGTTTTTACTGAGATAATTAACACACAATGTATACATGAATGTGGTTTGCATAGTTAATGGAGTCCAACCCTTTGCCATAAGTGCCACTGAAAAGAAAGATTTTTCCTGATTCGCTATCACCATTACTAACTAATCATTACCTTTGTATTTTAGCTTTGGAGGAATCGAATCGAATAGAATCCTGTTTCCTGCAATTCAGCTAGGTATGCACTGATGAAAACCTTTTAATTTTAACCGTTTATTAGTCTAATAGTTAGTTCCATGCCAGAGTCCTTTGGCCAGTCGTTTTTTAGGCTCTAGTTTTGGCTGTAAAACAGTGTTTCCATCGAAGAACTAACTGATTCCGTTTATCAGTGTATCAGCTCTACTCTTAGAGAAGCAAATCCAACGGCATATTTTACATTAATACAAATATTCACAAGAAACTAGTAGTGATTTCAAACTTTAATTCTTCACTGAGTGCTGCCTCCCTTTCTGATGATCGGAAAAAAGAATGTTTAGATCAAATTTACAACGGTTGGTTTTGCAATGTCTGTCCTAAATAATGTTGTTCAAAAGGGGTAATACGGGTTACAAATAAATGTAAGTTTTCCGATGATTTCATTTATTTAGCATCGGAATTCGTTTTCGTGGGTTATTACCTTTTGCTTCAATATTTTACGTTCTTTTCGGTAGCTAATAACCAGTTTTCGTCTGCTTTTATTCTTAACTTAAGAAAAAAAAACTTCCGTTGTGGACATAAAAATTGCCGACCCTTTCTTTCTTTTGAAAGGGAAGCCTAATTTCAACTTACCATACTTTTAAAATCCGCATTATTATCCTTCACTTCCTTGAAGAGACAGCTGTACTAATGTTGGTATCCCTGTTACTATTGACGAGATTCAGCAGCCCTGTGGCCTTGTTACCGCATGGTTTGTTTTTTAATGTTCGCCCCAAGTAAGGTAGTCGGGATTCCCAAATCCGGGAAGTTTTGCTTGTCGAATCGGGAATCCTGGGCTCTGGAATCCGGAATTCACATCAAGGAATCCGCAATCCCGCTAACGATTGATGAAAATAAAACTAACCTGTTATTGTTACCTTTATTTAGGGTGGATATGAAGGTTGGATCTTCGGTGTTTCTTCTCCTGTTGCTGGTGGAACTATCTCCGACTTTGGGCCGGCGAAAATCAATTCATGCACCTGGAAGGAAATGTCGTGGTGGAGGAATTTGTAGATATAAAATACATGAACAATCGTCTCGGCCAGTGAATCTTCAACTTTGCGGCAATGATATTATAAAAGCCTTCACAAACATTTGTAGACTGGGGGTTAAACGAAAGAGAAAGCGAGGTAAATAAATATGACCAGATTGGCCATCATGATATTTATGCACACGATTTCCACACGGGTGGTTCGTGCAAATGGTAATCAACCAGATCTTATCTCGTACATACAGTCGAACCTCCATGTGCGACCATCTCCCATAAGCGACCACCGCCCATAAGCGACCGCCAATCCAAAACACCAAAAAGTTATTATTATTATTATTATTATTATTATTATTATTATTATTTTCCCAGACAAAAGCTTACAGTTGGAACCTCTAGTAAATGAGCGACCCCTTCCTGTAAGCGACCGCGACCACTTTTTGGGCCTTACTGTTAACGATTTTCCTTTGTTTTTAACCTCTTATAAGCGACCACTTGTCGAATTCTCTGATCTCTATTTTCGCTGTGTGCATTATGTTACTTAAAATATACGAAGAACTGAAGTGACAGCATGGAATTATATATATCCTAACTTAGACACTGCATGCAATAAATTACCTTCCATAAAGTAGATGTGCGTGAACCTCTTCTCGGAAGAGACCTCCTGTGGTTCGATTCTTGTAAACGACCACCTCCCATAAGCGACCGCTCAGTATTTGCATTTTGGGTGGTCGCTTACGGGAGGTGCGACAGTAGATTAGACGGCTCACTGGCATCTGACCGTGGGAGAACTGGGTAGGAGATAAATGTTAATACTTTCCAACGTCCCAGTCTTTTTCAGTGCATAGAATCAAATGCCGGGATTTTGTTCATCCGTTTCCAAGAGAAGGAAATTCCTTTAGAAATAAAGGAGCAGCTTTCATAAAGTGAAAGGACCCGTTTATTCATGATGTTCGTTAACAAAGACTTCTGAAACTGTTACCAGGGACAGGGAAAAAATTGGCCGACAGCTGACCGGCACGTTTCCAGTAACGATCCCAGCCTGAAACAATTACGGGACGCATTTCGGCTCCGTTTTCCTTTTTGTCACTAAATGGGCCAATCGGATAGCTGGATTCAACTATCTGTGTTGTGATTGGTCATAGTTCCGCTGCGAATCCTTGCTGACGTTTTTTTTTTTAGAATTTTGTTTAAATGTTATAAAGGCTCTTTTAGAAAGGGCATCAATGCAAGGCATTATAAATTCTTTCTATAAGTCATTGAAGATGATTTAAATTATCAATAACTTTGAGATTTTCCTTGCCCACAGATATCAGCGTTGACCTGATCATTCAAACGAAGAATGAAGCCCAAGATTTTCTCTCACTGACGAGAAGAAGAAAAAGATCCTCGACTGATGTGATTGAAGAATGTTGTGGCGAGTGGTGTAGAGTAGAGGAGCTTAGAGAATATTGTCCTTGAACAGGAGAAGGCGATTAATAAATGTCGATTCTAGGCGGAGCTTACTTTCCGGGCTTTGTTTAGCCCATTCAAGTTTTGCTGGATAAGAAAGAAGTATCACTGAAAAACTTTGTGAATATGTAAAAATGAACAAGCTTTAGGATAAAATATTATATATTTGTCATTTTATAAAAACGTATTGTTAAAGAAGTGGACCACGTAATTTGTGGTTATTAGATAAATGAGCCTCGACATCAATAGCTTATAGTCAGTTTCGTGTGGTTAGTTGTGGTGGATAAACGACCATATATATAAAAATAACAGATATCCTCTTTTACGACTGGACAAGTCCTATGAGACTTTATACCTTCAAGCAAGAGAGAATGAGTTAGATCATCCTCTCTTGCTTCAAGCTACTTGAAAGACGAACAATTAACAGTCCAATGAGATCTGATAGGAAAGCATTTACTTCACTTGTTCAGGTTTTTTTCATTAGTTTCACGCTCTCTGAAACTCATTTATCTAATTTGGATTTCCTTTCCTAGACCAAATGCTAAAAAGTTCTAGGTTTGAGTGAAAATTCGGGGCTAGACATAATTCGACTGTCTATCATCTTGAGATTTATTTAATGGGCTTTAATTTTGCTGAAGTGATATTATATTGTTAATTTGCAGTCTTCTGTTGGTAATGATAGAGTTAATATCAGGATCACAATTGGGAGTTCATCTGTTCATTGATCATGGTAATTTTTACTCTAAAACCACCACTCCTATTCCAGTTTCATCAACGTTATTCAGTGACGGATCCAGGGAAGGAGCCAGGGGGGCTCGGGCTTCCTTTTATTTTTAGACCAAATTGAGGCCCAAAGGGCCGAAAAAGTTTTTTTAGAGACCACACCCCCTCCCTTATCTCAGGGTCTGGATGACCGCCCCCCCTTATCTGAAGTTCTGGATTCGCCACTGTTATTATAGTCATGTGACGTTCACTTAGAGACCTCTTTTAGATCATATACCGATCCAAAAATTAACTGGGATGAAAACCTTTCTCTTTATGGAAATTAATAGAATAATGACAGAGAGAAAAAAATGAGTCCAATCAACAAGTCAATTACCATTAGGCCTTAGTTATGTTATTTATGGTTTAAATTATTTACCCCCGGGCTTCGACCCTTGTTTTGTACAGATGAACGACGTTCTTCAACGACGAGCAAATCATTAAACATATTCTGTAAAATTCATTGATCATTCGTTAAAGTTATGACCAACCGAAAGGTAGTATATTGAATCACATGACATGTAAACTCTTTAGGCTCCAACTACAAATAAACTTGAACAGCAGAATTAACTTTGATGCCAAATGTTGTAGCGCAATTTACATTTGACACAGCAGATCTCTATCCAAACTGAATGCTTCATTTTAGTGGTTTCCGATCTGTATAGAGCTCAGCAATTATCATAATAATTACCGTCAGGTTCTAGTAAACACTGCTACTTACTGAAAGGGTTGTGTCAAAATAGCCCCCTGCTTAACCTGCTTGTCCCTCCCCCCACCCCCCAGGCCTGGGCCACCAATCCACTGTTAGGGCAGTCCCTGGGCTATCCAGCTGTGCCAACCAAAATAGCCGCCAAATTAAGCCCCCTCAATTTTTGGAGACCGCACTGGCCTGGAGTCAGGCTGCTCCCGGCGCTAGGCGAAAGCCTCGTGGCCACGTTTTCGAATTCAGACAGATATATAGATTCAGCTAAGGCCAAAAGCGAAGCTCCGGGGATATTTTCACTAGCAAAATTTCTTGGATGCATAGATAACCAAATTTTCTGACCCATGGTGCTGTACTGCAAGCGCTTCGCGCGCGAGAGAGATCTGCTATGCGAAAACACATTCACCGCTTTTTTCGCTCACCAATCTTTTTCCCACCTTTACCTACTTACAAAAATTCTACCCAGCGCAAAATAATATGCATTTTATTGACTGCAAGGCATTATAATCCATACAGTAAAGCTGAAATGATTTCTTTATAATTCTTGAACATCAACAGCAGTTTATATTTTCCGAATTGCTTTAAAAACAGTACTCTTTGAGTTCCTCTATTCTACAAGTTTCAACACAGCATTCTTCGATAACGTCTGTGCCCTTTCTGCCCCTCTTTTGCTTTCTAAAGGAGAGAAAGCTTTGAGCTTCTCGCTTCCCTTGAATGAATAAGTCAGTGGTTATATCTGGTGGAAGAAATACGAAAAATGAAGCTTATTAATTTTGGTAAAGTTTCGTTAATTTATGTCCTAAATACCTGGAGAAACAAAATTTTAAAAACCCGGAAAATCTAAAGATTCTGGTGTCAAGAGGTAGTATGACATAAACCTCCAGCCATATATGCAATGAGGAACTGATATTAAGATTGAGAGAGTTATTTCAATTTTTTTCAAATGTTTTGTTGAAAACATTATTTTATTACATAAGATTGTTTACCTACAAGCAATAGGGTCTTAATGAGTTTCATTGGCGATTTTCAGATTCTCTCAAGGGTGCTAAGTGTGTGAAACGTTTCAACCCAGGAGTCTTTTCATATGCAGGTTGAGTATTTATGATCGTCCTGGTGAACGCAGTCCTGAATATGACTTTTGCTGACAGTGACTGACGTTTCAACAACCTGTGTAGTAGTCATCTTCAGAGTCAAAATATATGAGTGTATCACGTCAGTTTGATGGTATTAAACTCTGGTTACGTTATTGATCTGATTGGTCAATTAGTTGGCTATGAAGAAACGCACCAATGACATTTACTACGAGTTTTCATAGCCAATAACATCACGGCTTAACTGGCAGTCGATCAATAACATCGCGACTTAATTGACCAATCAGGTCAATAAATCAGAGTTTGATAACATCAACTGACGTATTACAACTCACTTTTACTCTCCTGGAGATAATTGACTACCGCACAGGTTGTCGAAACGTCAGCTCACTGTCAACAAAAGTCCTATTCAGGACTAGTACGTTCACCCGGACGATCATACTTAACGTACTTATGCTGCTAACTGTGTTGTTGAGAAATGTGTCAGATGGAGCGGTTTTCTGTTCAGTGTCATAAATCAAAGTACAGGCAGGGACTCTGTCAAATGAGCCAGTCAGGCCTTAAAGTAAATATATGAAGCCCAAACGCGGGAAATTAAAACGTACGAATTCAGTTTTTAGTTTTGGTTAATCGAGAGTCCAGACGGTCAGGTGATCATTTTTCGACCAATCATGACACGGAGCAAGGCAGAACTATAATTACCCTCGAACACTTTTTCTAAACGGTCGCTCTTAGTTGAAGTCTTGGTCATGTTCTCTCCTTAGAGGTCCTTAGGTTAACTCTGGATGCAGTTTCCTTAAAGAGATCGTGAAGGCGAAGGCTACAGTCTAAACACTCCCTTCGTAAAAAAAGCTCCGAAGGATATTAAAGGTGATCCTACACGTGACAATTCTCAACAACGCTTTTTAGCCCAACACACTGCCAGCGTACATTGCTATAAGGACATTATTTCGACATTGTTGCAACATCGTTAAAACATTGCAACCATTGTGTTGTGCTTGTGTCCTTGCAAATCGTCCAGTGTAGCATCACCTTAACCGAATGCTCTCTCCCTTGCAAACGGAGAATTCGACTAAATAATATACTAGTTTGTTAAAAGTGTATGCCGAGGGTCCTCAGTAAGGTTCTCCAATCTCGTTATTCCGACCCCAAATTTCGTGCAATCCAGTAATCCCGAGGGCAATTTTTGGTATCCCTCCTCCCGCTCATGCTTTCAATCCCGAATCCCGAACTTTAAATAAGGGAAATCCGGTATCCAAAAAACCTATTGGGACCCTCTATGCTACTAACCTCTCTTGCGTCCCCTTTTCGCCCACACCTTATCACCACAAATAGCCGAGTAATAATCCATTATCCTGTCGCCACAAAGCCTTGGAAGGTCCACTGGAATCGAGGAATGTTCGTTTACTTTACACCTCGCTCCTCCGCATTTCCACCCCAAACTTGGCGATAGGTCTAACAGCAACACCAGAAATAACACGATGAATCCAATCAACTTGCTCATCCTATAGAAACATGATATTCATTATTCTTAATAGCGCGGTTTAAGCATTCCTTCGAATTCCGTACAACTCCCTTTTAAGATGATTCGAAAATACAGAGCTCGCACAAGCTCATTCCTTGGTTTATCCCAATCAATTTCTTTCATTCCCTTAGATGGCGAGTTGTTCTTGTTTTGTTCAGCGGACTAGGCATGCAACAGCCACCACCCTAAGTGCTGATTTTTCGCTTTTTTATCAAATGTATTTACTTTAAAATGTTGTTTACAAATAAAAGTAGCCTTCATATAAAATAATTTGTGGCAGAATGAACGATATTCTTCGTCTCAGTAATAGACAGTACGACTTGCTGATCGAAAATAATGACTTCGATAGGACGAAACGAAGAACACATCGGCCCTTTAAGATGTCAAGTGTCTTAGCTCTTCGTTACATCGAGTCTCCAGTGAGTCAGTGCTTTACTCAGGACAGCCGGCTCCCAAAACTGAATTCATTATTTTTTCATTGTTAAAGTCGGCCCGAAGTCTTAGTTACTTTCTGAGTTCAAATTACATCAGGTGCTGTTATAAGGAAAATCGCAGTTAGCACGTTAAGAAGTAGTGATTTGGTTTAGTGCTTGAAAGTGATTCTTTTTCAGGTTTTGTGTACTGACGCATGGTCACCGGCAACTATTGGAAACGGCGTGTTTGATATTTGGGCGTTGACGAGTCCAGCATAATAAGCCAATGGTTTAATGGTTTACAATCCTACCAAGAAAATATAAGTCAAGAGAATGGGACATAGTCAATGAGCCGGATGTATAATATTATATACATCAAAAAAAGTTAGTCTGAGAACTGTCCTATTTTCTCTTTCTTTTCATAGCTTGAAATAAGAAGCAACTTTTATGTTACATTTTAACTGCTCTCGACTAAGCTTGTACTGAGCCGGATCATTTAAGTGATTTAAGTAAAACTTTGACGGCCCATTGTTTTTCAACTTAATCCTTTTCCTCCATGACCATGCAGGTATACATGTATTCAGGCTTACCTAGGGCCAGCTAATGACTGAGTATTTCCAACCAAGCTATGATTAATCTCGATGAATGCGACTACTAAAAATGAACACTCTTCATATTACTCTCTTTAGTAGGGATACCACTCCTGCAATTAACGCTGTAACTACTGGAGTGAATATATAGTGCCGGGAGGCACCAGAAACGATAAATAATTAAAATGAAACTTAATTTAGTTTACGAAATCAAACTTTAATTGGGAAATTATATTCCTTGATCTCAATAGAGAACACACTCCACTTTTATCTTTTACTCGGACATGGTACAAGGTGCATGCAGCTTTTTTTATCTACGGTTGTCGTGACCTTTCACATCGTGAAAGTATGAATTACACGAAAGTTATTCTTTTTAATTTTTTCTTTACATTTTCAACCGTCTTTTAGTTGGTGAATATTAAATTTTAATATTATTATGGTAAAAATGACAGCGACAGGATTATTCAGATTATCTGTCATTGGGGGCATAACATCAACATTAACTAAAATTAAATTCGGCGCTTGTACCGTGCTGACGATATAAATACAGCAGGCAGGAAAGTGCCGCAAAATGCATGACTGTACGTTTCAATTTTCTTTTCCCTTTTTAGACAACTAACATTATGTCCTACCAGTGCCGATAACAAGAGTGTTCTTTACAACGATGGGTTTTAGAGCCAGGTCGTAATTCATAAGCATATGGCAATATTTTTTCCTTTGTGAAGCGGAACTTTTTCCAATATTAACAGTCTCTGTTGTATAAATAAGTTTCGAGAATTTTGATTGAATTATTATGTTGAATGTACTTGAAACTGCCCCAAATTTGTTCCTTTGTAACATACGTTATCAAGAGGCACTTCTTGTAAAGGAAACAGCGTTCTATAAGAACAAATACTTAGCAATGTTTCGTTTTGGTAAAAAATTTGGTAAAACTCAAGCTTGAATAAAATCTATTTGAACTTATGGCTTTGTTTTTTGTCCTTATTCAGTCCTGATTCACAGATTAGTGTGCTCAACTCAATTCGGATTCCGAGTTTCACTTTAACTATCACAAAAGAGGTCTGAGAAAAAACAAAGTTTATTCCTAACTATAAAGAGATTGGAAAAAATAAAACTCTAGAAATGTTGCCATTTGAGAATAGCTCGAATTAGTGAAAAGTCAACATGAGGTTTAAGGACCAACCGGAAATACGCGAGGGAATGAAACGAAACTTTTGTAAAATTACAAACGCAACAACTGATCAACTTGTAACCTTAACCCTTCAAAGGGTAATAAAGAACTGTCCAGTGTTCTTTCGGCATTGGGTGAAAATGCGCACAAAATCGTACATACGTCATTCCAAGCGAACGGAAAGAGGCGAATGAACTATGTGGAATTTAACATGAGAAGTGAGAGACAAACCCATTTTTCTTTTTCTAGCTATGATGATGAATGCATGAAGCCTGTCTCCTCCCCGCATACACAACGATTTTTGCTATGATCGTGTTGCAAGTTATTTTCGCGTTTGCCTTTTTCTTTTCGTTCCTAACCGTTACATCAATGTAAATTTTCACAGGAAGACTGAAACTAATATCTTCAACTTCCAAAAAGAAAAATACTACGATTCTATGATTAGATAGCCCCGAATGTTTCGAATTAAAGTGAATATTGTCTATAAAGCTGTCTTTTGTGCGCTCAAAGGGTAATTTCTGGTCGTTACAAGTTTCTGATTGGTTATTAAGAGTATTTGTTAATTTTCGAGCGATGAAAATTGTATTATTTGGTTTAGACTTTATTTCCATTCGTTTTGGGGTGTGGTAATGTATGGTAATGATAAACAAAGGATGATTAAATTCAAACCAAGGGTAAAGTTGAACCACAACATATCAAAGTGAGTCCAATTCATAGTTTTGTTCCAACAACAGCTAAACTGCGATAGTTTTAAACAAAGCGCAGTTTCTAAGGTTGAATTTATGTCTCTTTTGCAAATAACGCCAGGAAGTGATCATAGAAAGTTCTTTAATAATTAAAGGTACTTCCCTCGCCAAGAAGTCATTAAATATTACACGTTAACCTTTGTTTCTTCAACTATATAATTTCATTGTTTCATAGAAATTCGTTAAAACTTAAATAACTAAAATCGAATGCTTATGCTCTTGTTATGCAAATAAAATTAAATAAATTATAAAGCGTCCCTTTATCGTTTGTCTCGCGAAAATCCATTAGATATTGATCGCGACCGGCGTTTCGACTGCTTACAATCTCGTTCCCTGGGTGGCTCTATGCTTCAAGCAAGAACCCTGGTTGCAGCTGGTCACTTGGCTCCCAGAATCAGGGAACCAAAAATAAGGGAGGGGAAGAAGAGCAAATTATTGTCGCTATGACAAAAGTTACTCTGTCGGGACCCGAGAGGAGTTTGCCGCCTCCTTTATTATCAGCTGATGGCGCGGGTATTCAAAAATGTCAACAACACCGAAAAAATAGTAATGCATAATGCATGAGAGAGAACGCTGGGAATGAGTTCGGCTATTCACTTAGCTTCTTGGTGTATCGTGCACCAGCCGTGAATTGACCGAATCGGAAAATAACATCATAATCTTTAAACTACATTCTAGGTGTGGTGTTTCATTTGGACCTGACTTTTGGATTATCTTTTCATTTTCATGGACTGCTAGTTTACGAAAAACTTTATAGTATCCTGTTGGCAGGACGGCGAGCTAATCAAACCCTCTAGACAAACCCTCTAAACAAATAACCAGTTTTACCTAAATGCTATCGTTACTAGTGGCTGAAAGCAACGCAGTTTGCTCGCAACTCAGAAACTCAACCGCCATTTTGAAGCAAGAATTTTCTCCCTACCCCAGATAGTATTTCATCGTCCAATAGACAAAATTTATGGAGGACCTACCCCCGCTGCGCAATTATTGACACACATTTCCACGTGACCAGCCTTCTCGAAGCTAGAGAGAGAACCCTGGGAACGAGGTTGGTCCGCGTACTGCAGGTTCTCGTCAGATTGATGTCGATTTACTGAGCGGGAAACTAAAGGTACCACTTTCAAAGGAAGGGTGGTAAATGTACGCTTAATACATTACAGTTACTCTCCAAATTGAGGCGAAATGAGAAATATTTACATTCAAAGGTTAAGTAGAAATAATATATCATAAGGGAAAGGATGATATTAAGAAACATCAGAGTTTAAGACCAAAAAACCGAACAGTGACCAAGGTTTCAGTTGTTTACACCGTCGGATTTCTTATGATTATAGCGTGACTTAAAAAATTACTTTCCACCTAAAATTAATCATGACTATGGAAAACTCGTGTATCGCGGCTAAAGATTTCGAAATTTAATTGTATGTCACCGATAACCTAAGATGACTAGTCTCCAGATTGGGGGGATGGGGGAAAGGCAACAAACGAGGCGAAACAACCCTTCCCCCTCCTTCACCCCCCCCCCCCCCCCAACCCCCCACTCCCACCAAAAAAAAAAGACAAGGAAAAATCTACTTGGTGAGCGAACCAAGCCGGACGGTGGACTGGGAAGGGGCACTTGCTGATTTTTTTTTTTGCCTTTTTTCCCACTGCGGAGCCTGGTCCCAGGCTAGTCACCGAAGGAAACTCGGGCGCTAACATTTACATGAAATAATTCAACAGCAATCACAAACTCATACATTCACAAAAGCTCGTTCACAAGGGCTGCTTTTATTTCTGTGGGATTCCATTCACTGACAGTGAATCCCGACAGTCAATGGGGAAATATAGTATAACATAGCGCGCGTGCTTGCCCTATATAAGTCCTATTAAGCGACTATGAAAGAAATATTTATTTGAGCACGCTCGCCAAGAAGCTGGAGTTGCTCTCGGCTGCGCCTTGAGCAACTTATACGCATCTTTCGTGCTCTTCAAACTTCCCGCGTCCATCCATAACTCGATATACGCACGTTAAGCATGAATAAATTCTTAACTGTTTAGCTAAAGAATAAAGCAGAGTGATATGATGTTTCAACTAGCCTGTGTACAGCCACCCCCTCCGTGATCCACTCTAACAAAATCGGGGAGATTTTGTTTGAGAGCAGCCGAAGGGGCGGCTGGATACAGGCTATATTTCTACTTGCAAGTTGTTTAAATGCCTTAGGGATGATTTCCAGAGTCGCGTAATTTTTTTGGAACCCCGCTTAACTTCGCATTCAAGCCAGTCAGTACTTTTATCTTGCCTCTGTTTTATTTACGTGATTAAAATTTGCGTACGTTAACGTGCCTAGTCCAAAACGCGTCAATTGAGATGAAACTTCATACTTAGTATGTTTATTTGGTTCATATTTCACTAGAATTGAACTAAAATAAAAAGTGTCTAAATTTTGGTTTATTTGACCTTTAAGGTGGATTTTCACTCTCGCGTAATTTTTACGTGTTTACGCACGTACATCATTTTTTACGCGCGTAAATAAAACAGAGATAATGTATTTACGGTCGCGCGTAAACGCAAAAGTTGAACCTAACTTTTACGTTACACTGCCTCTATTTTATTTACTCACGTAATTTAATTTTAACCATATTCCGGCGGCTTTGTTAATATTATGTCTATTAGGTAGAATAGTTAACTTGGCTTAATTATAAGCGTCAAATATTAAGACTCCTACATTATACGTACTGTAAATGAAGATGGAAAATTCACATTAAGCCCGCATAAAGTTCTGTAACTAATCGACAGTTTGCTCTGAAAAGTGATTTCAACATTCACAACACAGCATCTTTTCACCAACATCACCACCCTTTAGGATGTAACCGTATTTGATTCTGAATCGACTGACATGAACGGCGAGTCTTTAAAGCTACTGGAAGGCGTGTAGTAGATGCTTCTCGTGCTAGTTGTTGAGCTCTCGTATATAGCTGTAGGGCTCTTGTGCGTTTCTAAAGAGTTGTGAATTTCCGAAGTGTAAGATTTAGTAACATCCTCATCAAGTAGCTTTTGTCTTGGATTTGATTCTTCTTCTTCGGGGTCCTTATTCTGAAAACGGGGCAACCGGTTAGTGACCAGAAATATGCATTCTATGCATCCACCTTATAATTTTTGAACCCAATTCAACTACCGAGCATTATCTCACTACCAGTCTTACTAATAACCGTTAAATTTCAGCTAGCACAGTAATGAAAAACAAAATAAGCAATATACATTGTATAAAAGTACTGTCAGAGGCATGGAGAATTGGGACAGAGACCCGGTGCCGCTTGTTCGCGCCTGTTTTCGCAGCTTTTTTGTTAATTCCTCGCGTTAAAGGGGCTGTGTCACGGCAGTCCAATTCATTTTGTTTAAATTTGGCAATTACTCACCCTCAATCGCTATGGAACTTAAAGTAACCAAAGAAATCTCATGCAAATGACAAAATCAGAAATTCGAGACAAACAAATATGTCTCCTAAGCATTATTTTTGAAATTGCAAACAGCAAAGATAAACGTTGAAAAACTGTTAGGCTCAATAGTTTTCACTGAAAACCCTAATTTCAATCCGTTTCAATCTTCTTCAGTTTTACTCATCCGTGGAATTTGTTATATCTGATGTGTTATTTTAACCTTCATTTAATGTTTAAAGCGGTTATTTTTATGTTCCTCTTAATTCAACAGGCATTTTGTAATTACCATGGCTGAATTTCGTGACACAGCTCCTTTAAACAAACCTCCAGATACGCTGGCTAAATTGTTAGCTGACACTTTGTTTCCATATTTCAGTCTCAAACAAACACTTCCTGGCCTGTAAGGTCCAGTACCTTTATTTTGTACGTCAGCTGAGTATTGCATTGGATGTGATTTTACAACATGAAAAAAGAAAGTTACCCTAAGGCCTCAGCGACAGCACCCTATCCTCTTTCCTATTAAGTGCCCCCTCCACCCCGTTCTGCGCGTGCGTTTCTTACAACAAAAATACAGACGCAGTTAATCGATAAACCGATAATCGATAGTAATCGATAGAAATCGATATCAATCATCGATGAATATCGATTTCCGATATCAATCGATAGAAATCGATAAAGAAAAAGTTGACTTCCATTAATATCGATTTCCGATAGAAATCGATAATAATGATTGATTTATCGATTGTTATCGATTACTATCGATTATTATCGGAAAAGAAGTTCAACATTTACACGATATTGTCGATGTTATTGAGTCATTCAGTCGTGATATTATGCAGTTCTTTTAATTGATAAAATACTAAAAGAACAAACAGCAACAAATTGCAATTTGTTTTGATTTTTTTGCTTAAGCGCAGTTCATAATAAGGAAAGAAATTGCTGCGAAAGTGGCAGAAAATAACTCTCTGTCGCTGTAGCATCAGTACGACCTCTTATGCCAAAAGATGGCAGCGATGTGGAGGTCTTCGATGCCTGTGTATATACCGAATTGAATTGGATTCTAGTGTCGGCGAGATTAGCCTGTGAAAACAGCCGTTTCTCGTGGCTCCTCGCCGCGAGGAAAGTTTCGCCAGGAGAAACGTCTGATGATGGAGGAACATACTGATGACGTAAAATCTGTCCAGAATCTGGTCAGGAGCTTTGATTGGTCGACATAATAGTTATATTGTTTTACCTATTGTTTACGAATGACAGACAAACGACAAAAGGCCATAAAGGTAACATGTAAACCGGGTGGTATAAAACGTGATGAATCCACTACAAAACAGTCAATGTTCCTGGAATATATTCCTCTTTAGGGAAAACATCTGAGTTTTGCTGCAGCTCGTTTGCAGTAGAACACAAAACTTTACCATGATCGACCAGGAGAAAAATGAAATAAAAAAAATTACATTTGGAACCCCACGACTACCCGGATTTAGTGTGTAAACATTGATTTACGTCATCAGTATGGAATTTTTGTCGCTAAGGCGCCGACGTCCCTCCTGGTAAAACGTCCCAAGCGGCGAGGAGCAAGGAAAAACGGCTGTATTCGCAGGCTACCGCGAGGTTGCAAGGAAAGAAATGCAAGATGCAGTCGATAGCGTAGAATTGAATGGACATGTAAAGATCCATTAAAACAAACCAGGAAAAGAAAGAAACAAAAAAATGGAACGTGATGAAGACTGCGCCTGGAGTAGTTGCTGAAGTCAAAAATAAAACGTTTTTTTTTAAAGCCTAAGCCATTCTCATGGGTGTTGCTTGCCAAATATCATCGTCATGTTCAGAATATTCACTTCAAGATTATTGCTTGTTATCGATTACTACCGATTGCTATGGATTTTTATTGATCGATAATCATCGATAAACTAGTTTTTTCTGTGATATCAATTGGCGGATTAAATCGACTGATATCGATTATATTGATTGATTTCCGATATCTATTTCTATCGATTAACTACGTCTGGAAAAAAAAAGCCAGAAGCGTTCCTGTTAAAAAGCACCTTTATAATAAGAACAAAAGCCAGTGCTGAACTTGGCAAGTACGGTTTGGATAATTTGAGTCTTTTTGGCAAAACGGCTGCTTCAGCTAAATACCGTAAAATTCCGAAAATAAGCCCCGGGGCTTTTATTTTTCAAAGACCATTTTTGAGGGGCTTATTTTTGGAGTGGCTTATATTCGGAGGGGCTTTTCTACGAAGGGAAATTTGCGTTTCAAAATCGATTGGGCTAGTCTTATAGTTGGAAGTAAATTTACCGTTTTTGCTTTGTATTTGAGGGCAATTTTCCACGTACAAGCCCCCGGGGGGCTTATATTTGGAGGGGCGATTTAATGGAGGGTTTTTTGCGTTACCGGTTTGGGGGGTTTATATTTGGAGGGGCTTATGCATGGAGGGGCTTATTTTCGGAATTGTACGGTATGCGTGTTTGGCTGAATCTTCAAGGAAGAAACGGTGAAGGATGGTCACAGAATCGTTAGCCAGCAACTCCGCTGACCATATGTCTTCCCCGTCTCTGTGTGTTGCGAAAGCAAAAAAGATGACTTGAGTTTAGTTTTCGTTGTCGTAGCTACGACCATTTTTTTAGAGACAGTTCTAACCAGTGATGTGTTATAACAAATTATTGGATTGTTATCACGACCTACGACCTAATTTTCAGAGGCTTTGATTTTGAAAGCCTCGCTTTTAAGATGAGTTGTGTAACAAATTATTGGATTGTTATCACGACCTACGATTTACACGAAAGACAAGAGGTTGGGACCGATGAAAACAACTGATATTCGCCTTTGCCCTTCCTTCAAAGCTTCAAAATTCATTTTTACCGAAAACATCCATCCCGGGTGAAGTCAACATCAGTGTCTTCGCGACAGTTCTCTTATTTACAATCTAATGAAGCAGTTTTATCGGAAGTAGAGCATTACAATTATCGTGCCGTCGATTGCAATTATATCGTGTTCAATTCCCCAACAACTTGGAATTTAAAAATATCACCTTCCATTGCAAACGATCACAAATTAAGCATGTGTGTGGAGCGAAGACGTTGTCACGGATTTTAGACTTAACAAGCGAGAAAATACCTTTTATAAAGACCTGAGACACCTAAGTGAAATCTCTTACCAATATACCCTGAAGGATTACGAAAACTTCTAAGAAAATTTAACCGCGGATAAAATATTAAAATATTCAAAACACAACAAACCTCTTCGCAACAAGAGCTAGTAAGAATTGAACTCATGAATTTCCCCATCGACATAGAACTTTTCGGAGCTTCGTCGTCAGGAAGAACAGGCTTAAACCGTGTTTAGTAGAGAAAGAAAACGTGAAGCGACTTATTCTTTCCGTGCGTGGACCACAATTACCATGATGCAAGAGTCAACATGATGGTCACGTCACGTCTGTGTCACATGAGTGTCACGCTATGGACATGATGGAGGAAGGTCTGGGGAGAGTATTTCTTGGCACGAGCTCCGGGTCTTCACTCAATGTATTTGACTTGTTTAGAATGAAGTCTGCAGAGTGAGAATTGAATAAGTTTTTTTTTTTTTAATTGTTGTTGGTCATTCCACGCTAGCCAGAAAAATTTTCAGAGGCTTTAATTTTGAAAGCCTCGCTTTTAAGATGAGTTGTGTAAACTTTGAACGATGTTGAGTAATCTAAGTTGATTATTGACAGTATTTAAAAAAGACAAAATCACGAGCCATTATAGAAATGAAAAGACCTCCTCGAACCTTCGACCTGCCTTCAGCTTCTGGTACTTAATATTGTTATTAGCACTGTAAATTTGCAAACCGAAAGCCCAAGTTGTTCGTTTTAAGTGAATATAATTGCTAAAAAGGTTTCCGGTTGATTACTTCTGATTGTTTTCAGACTGCTAGCCGTGAGCATATATCGATAGTTTCGGTTGTCTTTCGACAAGGCCGCCACGAAGGAACTTGTGCGAGGAAGAATCGCTGAAGCCCATAGGATTTAATCTAACTGAGGATTTATCGAAACTTTTATCGACTTCAAGATCAATCCAAGAAGATCGTAAAGATTTGAGGTCAGTAATTTCAATTAATGCGTGGTGTAAACAATCTACTCTGCTGACTTAAAATACTCAGAAATAGCGATCAGGCTCTGATCAGATCTGTTTAAGTAATATTGGTTTGAGAGGGACTCAACGTCATATTCCGTGTACTGTGATTATGAGCCAAATGGCGCCTAACAAATAGTCGAATGTACAGTATTGAAGTGGCAGAAGCAGTATACCCTTATGTGTTTAGCGACGATTGATTTCATACGTCGTTGATTATAACACTGTCATTTTGGTGAGCATATTTCTGGATTATGTTTGACTAATTTATCCACTTATGCCCGGCGACGATAAGAACCAAAAGGGATTAAGAGAAAGAGTTAGCTTCGGCTTACTTCGAGTGGTAATGGCTGAATCGTTGACTCCTGAAAAATGCAGATCTCGCGGAATATGTCTTCGCTTAACCGCAGTATTTTTTGATAGAGAATTGACAGGTTTGTTAATGATCTAACAGGAAGCAAATGATTTATTCGAATCATTTATTGGCTTTCTCGTGCATCGTACAGCTGTATGTCCACGCAGGATGGACTTCAAACGAGCTGTCACACGCGGCTACACATAAAAGATTGTTTTCTTACATTTGGCAACAATTGTTACAATTGAATTGTGCTGGGCCGGGTTGACTAACATTACAAGCACAGGCGTAGACTGGGTGTAAATAGAAAACTTCATTCTGTGAATAGTCACAAAGCTAACGTTTATATACACTTTTCACAGGCAAATCAAGGAGAATTAATTTACAAGGATGGCAGGGCTCTCCTTCGACCAAATTAAAAGCGCCAAGAAGAACCTAAGGAAAGCTCCTCCACCAAAGGTTCCTTTAGGTTCTACCGCAAGTCAAAACGGCGATTTCTCATCTGATGGAGGCAACGTATCTGTAGCTGCGTTCCGAAATAGATTTGAACAAAAGCAATCCCCAAATGGACAATTTGGCTCTCTCTCACGTCTGAGTGGCGATGACAGAACCTCAGGAGAAAACATTACGTCATCAAGGGCTAAATTTGAGAAATTTGAGCAGAAGGCTGCAAAGAAACCTCCACCACCACGGAAGCCACCCATCGGGGCCAAGTCGAGTGAAATGTTACGAAGACTTGATGATAACAGCAATGCTTTGAAAGGAGAACCAATCCGTAAAGAATTACCACTTTTCAATAGAATAGGAGCAGCACCTCACAAGAAACATAAACCTGCAAACTTAAAATTCAAACTTGACAAGTACAAGGACAAAATTGTACAGTCAAACGGTACCAACCATACTGACAGAGGGTGCAACGAAGGTAGGGCACTACTGATGAGAAACAGAAAAATAAATCAGTTAACATATTTCGTACCCTATGTAATATGTGGCTGCACAAGAAAGGCTAAGGTAAAAGCTCAGGGCCGAGTTGTTCAAAGCTGGGTTAAGATAACGCAGGGTTAGTGCGAGATTTGAATTCAGATTTGAAAGCTTAAAAAGCATTTCAGTTTTAATTCTTTTTGGGTACAAGTTGATGATTGGAAGCTCTAAAAAAAACAGAGAAAATTATCTGAGAAAATGCTTTAGAACACCGGAAAAAGAAACCCGGGTTAAATTTAACCCCGGGTTAAGCGCTAATCGGCCTTCGAACAACAGGGTCCAGGACACGTTCCATGTGCTGGATACGAAAGCTTATTAACCTCCCTCGCCTGTTGCTCGCTCAATTGCTTAGAGCACTGCACCGATGTCTCAGAGGTCAGGCTTCGTATTCCGGGTAGCCTGAACTATTTTTCAGTTTCAGGCTTTCTCTACGTAACTGCATCAGTTGCGTCTTCAACTGTGATGATCGTCTTCACAATATATGAAATTCATATATTCATTATTTCATCTTCATTTCATCTTCATCTCCCCAACCCCCCCCCCCCCCCCATCGGGTATATTACCCGATAAGGGATAGGATAGGGTAAGTGCTTTATTATCAACAGAGCGCCTACAGACACATGTGTTTACAACGATAACAAAGATTTTCGTGCAATAATTACAGAGGTGTACATTTGTAAAATTTATACAACTATTAAAAAAGGTTATATTTAACGCGTCTATCTCTTTCGCGGAAGCGATCATATACGTATTTAGCCACAATTTTTTGCGTTTTCTCTCCTTGCTTCATACTTATCAACGTTGCAAAGGCAGAGCTTGGAGTCATAGAGTCAAGAATAAGATTAGTTTCCTTTTTTAGCGTATTTCAGGGTGAAAACCTACGTGCGATCTACGATGACGATACTAAGAGAACAGCTCATCCCTAACTCTAATGCACACAAGCCTAGAACAAGCGATAGATATGACATGCAGAGAGATACTCACTTCTCTTGTTACTTTAAGACATATATAATAGAGCTCTTCATCTTAAAGGGAATTCAGTCAAAAAGGCTAATCACGGTCAGAGTCTTCCCAGATGCTAATTAATGACAGTATGCTCTTTAACTGAAGAAGAACCGGTTCGTTAATAACTCACTGCTCATTAACTTGTTGAGCGCTAAATTTTGGCAAAAAGAAGAGGCTCTCCTGTAAGTTTTTTTTTAGTAAATGGGCTTCTACTATGGTTTCATCACTAAAACCCCCACCCCCCACCCCTGTCCGCACCTTCAGGAATTCTACATCTCGGGCTCAAAAGGAAAAAAATGGTAGGCTACGCCCCTACCAGTTCTAACTCAATGTCATGGGTTAGAGCGTTGCACCGGTATCGCAAAGGTCTTAACTGCGATGATGATTTTTTTGCATTTATTTCTTCATTCATCGGTTCCAATATATGAAAAACATATTTCATCATCTAGTAATACGTAATCCATCCGAAGGCCATCAACTGACGTCATGCCGCTCTTTTGTTGCAGAAGAAGATGAAGAAATTTACGATGACGTAGAGTGTACGCTTCGTGGGGATCTAGGTAATCTAAATTAATTTCCTTTTTCGTTAAACAGATCGTTTTCACACACGCGGTCAGCAGCTATGTCAAAAGAGTTCTTTACATGAGGGAAGATTTCAATCCTGTTGAAAAGCTTTTGGCAAACCAAAATGGCCGCTGTTTCAATATGGCTGCTATGATATCAAATGAAAACGATCTATTAGAATCCGTTTCCCTGTTCTACTTGTTCGCTTTCCGCAAGCTCTCTCCTCCGCATGCACAGAAGCCCCCGCTGGGTATTCCAATAAAAATAGCAACAATCGAAAAATAGCCTCTGCGGAGGAGAGAGTTCCCCAGGTACATAGTGAAGTCTGGGTACGAGATTACCTGTCCTGGATGAAGCGGCTACTTCAATAACATCAGTAGAAGAGAGGGGTATACCTGCTGCGCCTTTTCGCTCACTCTCTTCTTTGTTTCCCTTCCCCTCTCCCCTCTGGTCGTCACTCAACCCTAACTGGGATGTTAGATTTGCCGTTTTATATGACTCGGAGATGGGGGATGTTTTGGGGAGAAGAGGGAATGCGTTTGTGCAATTTAAACAACAACTACTGACAACAACAGTACAAACGAACAAAAGAACAGACTGAAACAAACCAACAACAACAAAAACAAAAATTAAACAGAAACATGGTGTTTTGAATAAGCCATACAGCAGAATAGTCCCCTCTACACGTTTTTCTCATGACTAACAGTCTGACGATGAAAACTACTTTTCTCTGTCAGGACCCTGTCAGCAACACATTTTTATTTCATCCGGTAAAGGGAGTAAAGGGAGATATACTCTTCTATATTTATAAGGAGAATTTTACGAAACTTTTCTAGTTCGCTACTTTTTTCATCGCTTCATGTTGATTGTTATTTTTCTTGCTCCAGATTATCAGCCAGAGGAAACGTATGAATGCGTATAAAATGCTGGGCAAATTAACTCCGAAAGGCTCATCATGATCATGAACATACCACCAGTTCCATGACGTCCACGAAAAAGATGAAGATATACTCCTCAACAATTCTGCTGATGACAATGCCTGTTATATTGAATTTATTACCAATTTGAAAAAACACTGAAACTTTTACCCGCAAACTACCCAAATGTAACGTTGGGAAATATTGCTCTTGGTCAATAGTGCTCGTTAAATAATTTCAAATTGCCAGTACTGCTGGCAATAATTTTATCAACTTGAAACAATCAACGCCATCTAGAAAGGTACTCTAATAACTATATCAAAACAAACGAGTGCTGGGTATATAACGTTTCAAAGTATGTCTTTTTTTACTGTGAAATAGATTTAAAAAACGACCAGAAAACCAAGTTGTGAGAACGAAAAAGCTCCCATGGAAAATTTTTGCAACAGTACCACAGTGAATCGCCGCAGGTAAGGGAATACAAGTCAGGACTTCTTGGATTCTGGATTCCACAGCGTGAAATTCGGATTCCGGATTCCAACCGTTAGTCAGGTACGGATTCCTTGAGCTGGAATCCGGATTCCAAAGCCCAGGATTCCGGATTCCACAAGGAAAATTTTCCGGATTGTGAAATCCGAATTCCCTTACATGGGGCGATTAGAAAGAGTACCACAGAGGAGAAAAACAATCCATCTCACATGTAAAGTAACCCAGGTCCACTGCCTTACTTTTTCCCAGTTCTCCATCAATGATAATAGGGGGCCTAAGCAAAGGCGTTTTTAAGCGATGCACCTCAACCACAGGCGGCCCAAACTCACGTTGCGAGGGAAGGGTGTAATGTAATTTACATAACGAGACGCGCCGGTGTCGCGTTACAGGCGACCGTTGAAAATATAAGAGACTTTGTATGGGAAATATATTAATGAGATCTGCGAACGCCAAATAACGCTAAATCTTACATTTTCTTAAATGAAATGAATAAAAAAGTCTTACCTGCAATCTATTCCGCTGCGGTTTGGTGTCTGTTTGTCGTTTTACTGTTTTTTTGGCTTTATTGCGTAACCACTGTTACTCCTTTCATAGAACGAAGTGAAGGCTGGTCACTTCGATCTGTCGGGGTTCTGGACCAGTCACAACAAGAATGCCGTTTTTTTCGCCGAAATTCAAATCCGCTGCAAATTTTTCAGCTCCGGCCTAAGAGGGAAACCTCTTTTTCCTCTCTGGGAGATCGGCTCGAAAAAAGATCCATAATTTCCCCATTAAATCGAGCCATTTGTGCCGGACTTCGAGGCACGTCTGGCTTTCGTCCAGTACCTGTGACCACTGTTGCGCCTACTAACTAATTTGCATTATGACAATTAGCACTTACACGACGGGTGCAAGCATTCGCTTTTTCACAGTGCAAGAGCCTACTTGACGTGTCATTTCCGCCCTGTCACCCGTCGTGTAAGTGCTAATTGTCATAATGCAAATTAGTTAGTAGGCGCAACAGTGGTCAAAGGTACTGGACGAAAGCCAGACGTGCCTCGAAGTCCGGCACAAATGGCTCGATTTAATGGGGAAATTATGGATCTTTTTTCGAGCCGATCTCCCAGAGAGGAAAAAGAGGTTTCCCTCTTAGGCCGGAGCTGAAAAATTTGCAGCGGATTTGAATTTCGGCGAAAAAAACGGCATTCTTGTTGCGACTGGTCCAGGACCCCGACAAATCGAAGTGACCAGCCTTCACTTCGTTCTATGAAAGGAGTAACAGTGGTTACCCAATAAAGCCAAAAAAACAGTAAAACGACAAACAGACACCAAAACGCAGTGGAATACATTGCAGGTAAGTCTTTTTTATTCAATTCATTTAAGAAAAAGTAAGGTTTTGCGTTATTTAGCGTGCCCAGATCTCGGTAATATATTTCTAACACAAAGTCTCTTACATTTTCAACGGTCGCCTGTAACGCGACACCGGCGCGTCACATATGTTATGTAAATTACGTTACACCCATCTCTCGCAACGTGAGTTTGGGCCGCCTGTGCCTCAACCGGAAGTCAGGCATTTTTCCTTTTGATATGCCTTGAAGCTACCAAATTTGCTAAGGGTCTTTACTCTTCTGAAGGTGTAAAAATCCACTTCCGGTTGATGGGCGCCGCTGGAAAATGTCTTTGCTTAAGCTCCGTAAACAACCTTCCACTCAGAAATATATTAGGATACGATTTGCTTAAGTACCACACTGAAATGTATTTTCCTTTAACGTCTACTTTATTTAATTATTATACACACTCACACTCTTAATATTAGAGCTCACTGATACGGGTCTGTTAAAATACGAACCAGCCTCTGAACACTCTTTGGTTTTCACATTACGTCACTAAAATTCAGACTACAAAACGATCGATCCTACTGAGATTTTACTTTCATGATGAATTAGAGGAGCTGAAAACTAATGTTCATACAAATTTTAGCCCCGAAAGGGTTGTTAGTTTTGTGTTAGAATACGCTTGAATTTCTTAGCTTTTGCGTGACGCGGCTTTTACATGACGGCCGAGAGAGCTGTCATGTAGGTTAAAAAAGTGACTTATTTCGGGGAATTTTGCTATTTAAACAATTAATGTTTTAGAAAAGGTATTGCTTTAATGTTTATAGGTTCCTCGAGGGATAAATTCACGCTTTTGTAGCAAAACTTGGTAACAGACGTTTCTGTTGGTTTTCGTCCGCCATGTTGGTACCCATCCGGATGAGCACCAGCATGTCGTCTCCATACAAATCTCTATAAATTTGGGTAAAACATTTCTTCGGATATCTCGTATACGAAATATTCCTCTGACCTGAATCTTGGCGAGGGTCTTTGTGTATTTACCTCCTTTCATTTCCCAGATTCTGGCCTTAAACTATTCTTCCTTTGCTTGTCGTTTACTGATCTACGTATCTCAGGTTCAAGGATTTTTTAAATATATGTTCATTTCTTAATTTTAGAAATTGCGAACTTGAATCTGACGTTTGCCTTTGATCGTTATTCTTAATCTTCGAATTCCTTATGAGATCGAAGCGCGAAGTAGAGAACTGGTCGGCGAATTTGAATAATCTACCTACATCTGCATGAAAAATATGCATCTCTAGCGTACAAAGTTTGTATTCAGTTTTCTTTGAGTTACTTTTCCATAACAGTCACATATCCATTTTCATCGGGCACGCTCACTGTACCTACAAAACAGGACAAGAAAATCAAAATTCAATTCTGAATATTAAAATAATCTTTTTTGCTACGTACCTTTTTCCAAACTGGACGTTTGGTTTAATATAAATTTAGTAAAACAGAGGCTCTCGAGGTTTGAAAGTACAAGGAGCCGCTACAGATAGAAAAATCGATCATACAAAAATAGAATAGAATTGAATAAGGGTATATAAAGTTTCGTTTGTTCTCGTACTTACGCTGGGTACAATCAAAGTATGATGGTATAGCAGGATCACAACTTGCAGCTCGCTGGCGGCGAGGGACTGGGCGCGGTTTCCTTGGTGGAAGCCTCGGAGATCCCATTGATGTGACTTCGAGAGAACTGGGGCCTTGACAACTTATGTTATTGGGTAAGACGGGTTGTCGCTTAGCTCCATTCATAACTGTGGGAAATTGGCACAAAATTAATGACCACTCTCATTCTCTTTATAATAAATACATGTACATATCCTATAAGGGGCTGGGAATCTACAGTGAACTTCTAGCCTGATTTTTGAAAACGTTAACGCCAAATAGACCTTTCAAGTTGCGTCCAACAGTTTTTTTCCCGCCAAAAACTATCTCCAAAGTAGCCATAAAGATTATAAAAACTAAGAGTGCAACTATTGCTTTTTTCTCTTCTCCTCCTTTTCTTCTCCTCGCTCTTTCTTTTTCTCCTTCCCTTTTCCTTCGTTAGTGTGATTTTGGAGCTTATATCTGGCCCAAAAAAGCCTGCACTTTTGACGCTTTTGACTCAAATGACTGCTAATTTCATTAGGTTAGTTTTCAAAAAATCGGCTTGATTTACACCCACCTTGACTGGGTTTTGGAGCTAACGTCAAAGACTTTTTTATTTCATGAAAAGAATCACGTTTACTGCAATAAAGACATGAAATATCCATCGTTGAAATCAAATTCAATCATATGCATTAACACAAGAATCAATCAATTAAAGACTGGAAACGCTCAATACCCAGCCACAGGCGGATCGACGTTGGCTCACGCGCGAGCACTACTGAATACTGAGAAAATCTCGTACTCGTAGTCGTCCTCGTCTCAGAATCTTAAGCTCTCTATTATTTACGCTGGCCTTGAACGTCGGCTTACGGCTTCTCACACGTACCTTATATTAGACATAGATTTTGTCCATCTCATCGGGACACAAGCGCAGTATATGAAGTGAGTGGAAAATAGTTTTGATGCTCCCTAACTACCGGCCTTCTTAATTATTGCGCTCAGTTTTTACGATGCTATTCCCTTTGGTAAGATAGTGTGTTAAGTACAGTCGAAGAATCCAGCAAGCGGGCATCTTTGACCGACCGCAAATAGACCGTTTTAATTTGTATGTGGCTTAGGGCCTTTACCTTGGCAATGTGAAGTTCGACGTTTGAAACGGGCGTTCAGGAGTCAATTTAGACGAGAACATATCCTTATGTCACTAAGCAGGCGCGGATCCACACCTTTTTCCACCGTTTTACGGAAATCGGTCAGAATCTTCATAATAAATAATTTTTGATAAAAAAATCTTTCCCAGTTGAAATCTGCAGATTGACATTACTCGCATTGTTCTATGTCCACTACATCATGGAAATTGATCTTGATGAAATAATCCCCCCGTGTGCAAGGCTACCGTATCCGAGGAGAATGGAACTGACCAATATCCTGTCTGAATGACTCAGAAACCCAGGAAAGAAGACTTTAGGGAGTTAAAATGCAAACAAGGGGAAGCATCTTCCCAGACCAACCCCACCAAACCCCAACCCCCTCCCCCACCCCCCGCAGAAGCTTCTCGTTTAACATCGGTCAGTATTTATCCCAGATCGCGCCTGTTAAGCCATTAATTAACATACTTACTCATCAAAGTGAGGTCTCCTCAAAGAAATCTACATAAAGAGAATAAGTCAAATAGGCAATAATGATTCTGTTGCTTTTTTTCTTTTTTTTTTTTTACAATTATCGTGTTTGCTTACATTGTAATTATTAAAATGGCGAATAATAATAAAGTAATTATTATGATTATTTTTTTATTTATTTTATTTTCATTTATATTTTATTTGAAGACTGAAACAACTCAGCGCAACAATATTACAACGCTGTGTTGCGCTAAAAATCTTCGTTGCGAATCGTCTCGTGTAACATCACTTAAATGCGTTAAATAACGAACTAAATACACACGTCCGCTAAATAATAACTCATGTCAATAAATAATAAAAGAGAGCTCGCGCAAATTTAAATAAAGCGCTAGCACACAACCTACACTAACTGAAATTGGGCTGTTTTAGCAACAGAACTGGGGAACGTCATTTGACGACGGAGAAAGCGCGCGGAAAGGACTAAACTAGACTTCCGTTGCCCAATTTGCCACTCTGCCATTGGTCAAGCCAGTTGTTTGATTTGCGCGCGCCGTCGTCAACTGACGTTCCTGTTCTGTTGCTAAATCAGCCTATTAAAGGATATGGTGGCACCATTCAGCCATTGATTGCCAGCAGTCTCATCTCCCGCAGTGTACACTGCTATAAGACTGTAATAAACCCATAGTCAACTTAGACTAACAGTATAAAATCAAGTTCAAACTTACGTTTGGATCTGAACCACTCCATGAACTCTCCATACCTGCTAAGCAAACGGAAAAATTCTGAGTTTAATATATAAGAAAAGTAGTAGCCTGCGCGCCACCGTGTACGAAACTAAAATCTAGTAAAGTCCGCCCGGCGCAGAACAGTGCAGTGTTCTGGTCTCTCCACTTGTGAATCAGGATTTGAGTACGCGCCATGATTCGCCTGTTAAAAAAAGCCTTTGTGGATTTCCCAGTCAGGATGAAGAGAAATTTGAAACGCACTTCCGGTTATTCGTTGAATCCGTTGGAGGTTCAGAAGGCTGATTTAGTAACAAAACAGGAACCTCATTTGACAACGGGAAATCGCGCGAAAAGGACTTAACCCGACTTCCGGTTCCCAATTTCTCGGTCTGCCATTGGTCAAGCAAGTTGTTTGATTTGCGCGCGCCGTTGTTAACTGACGTTCCCGTTCTGATGCTAAATCAGCCTAGAACAAGGATCTCGGACCTGCTTTGCAGACGTTTTTATACGTAGGGGCGCGCAGCGATTGCTTTCTTTGAAGTACCTGTTCGGAGAAGCAAATATTGCCTTCAATTTTCTATTAGTTGAGGAAGGCTAAAAATTTCTAGATGAAGGTTCCACTCACGTACAATTTTCGTAGCTTATCTAACAAATTCCCTACGATTTTCTGAAGTTTAATTTTCACATTTTACTTCCTAAGTTTGGCTATTTTTCGTAGAGGAAACGAAACCTAAAGTTTTCGGACTCAAAAATGCAATGGAGAGAGAAATCAAATAATGTCTCACTTTCATAAAACTTCAAATTGTATCTAGAATTTTGAGGGAAAATAATAATCAAGCCCTTTGTAATTTCGAAAAGACTCAAGTTTCCGGCTAGGATGACCGAAGAGATACAAATTTTAAGGCACCGCTTAGAATGCATTTCTAGAGATCTAAGAGTGTACTCTGGAGGGCCTAAATAGTGTTTTTAATGTATTTAGAAGAATACCGTCTTTGGGTGCCCCTGGTACTAATAGAGGTTAAATTACGTCTGCGAAGCAGGCTAGAAATAAAGTAGTTGCTTGATTATTGTTCATAAAAATGGATTGAAAAAGAGGTGATTATTCCACACTTTCATGACTTTTCCTCTTACAGATATTCTAGATCTCTTTACAAACTACTACATATGTCTGTTTAACATATCTAACTGAGGCAAAATGTGCCGCGTCACATTGTAGGATAACATACACTTCACTGTACCTCTAGGAAAGAATGATCTTGATCTTGCTGGCGGTTCAGGTGGTTTTTCCGTGCCTTCTTCGGAAACCGTACTGCAAATCCCCAAAAGAACGAGTGAATCGATTAAAGCAACGGCACTCGGCGGCTATATCGTATATAGTATATAGTATATAGTATAAGAATATCAGTGACACACCCTCGCATTGAGTGCTATTTTTGCGGTTCTTAAAAATTTTGACGTCATGTCAGTGTGACTATGAATAAACAGACACAGGGTAATCGAATCTGTTTGTTGATCATGAATTTTTTATAATAAATTAAACACTTTTTCTAAACTTGCAGTTGAAATGAAACGAGTGTCAGTTAGTGAGCTACTTACTCAAAATTAAATGGCATCCTGTGAAATATCTAAGCAAGAGAAAAGAGCACACTGATTAGAGGAAACAAACGTTTTAAAAAGTAAATTAATAAATAAACTAAAATATCATTAAAAAAATGAATAAATAAATAAATAAATAATGGTAAGAGAGCTTTAGATTCTAGGACGAGGACAACATATAATTTATTAATAAAGATTTCTCGCCTATTCTCTACAAATAGACACCCTGGAAAGCTTCATTGTACTTTTTTTCACCACAAAAGATAACACACTTATTTCCGTTAAAGGAGGAAAAGCCCTCTCCCGATCAATAAATCATAAAATTTCTAACATTTGATAACTTATTTTTGCCATTACGACATTCTCGCTAAAACCCCCTAGTAGAATGACGACGGCCACCAGATTTTCCCGCCAAAATTACGTTGGTTCGCGTGCGCGCATTACTTAGTATTGGGAAAATCTCCTTCTCGTAGTCGTCCTCGTCTTAGAATCTAAAGCTCTCTAATGAATTAGAGGTAGCACATCTACATAGTGGTGTTTCGTCTACCATTCATGGTCGAATTGGAATTTGGACAATGTTGGTTTTTGAGGAAGGCGGAAATGCTGGAACAAACACAAACGTCTTCAACCCGGCCTCCAACCTCCCAATACCAGGAGCTGATGTCCAAAGCGCTTCATAAATGTGCGGAGAACTTACGTTTGGATCTGAGCCTCGTCGTTCATTTACCAGTCCTATGCATGTCACAAAAATAAAATAAAAAATCCGTACCAGTTAACGATAATATTTGCGACCAAAAAAAACTGCAGTCAATTATAAAATTTGAAACAAAAAAAATTAATAATAAACATACCACTGAAAAAGAACGATGACCTGGGAGACAGCGGAGATCTAGGAGGAAGTGGGGGAGCGGAGTCAGGAATGTCGTGTATGGAATGACGCTTCTTGTTCATTGGGTATGTCTTGGGTGGTAAAGAAGGGGCTGATTCTCGGCGAGATGTCTCATCTAGGATCGTCGAAGAATTTTCGCCATTCTGCAAAACATCAATAACTAATGAGCATATGTAACGATTGTCGAGCCACGTGAGGGGAAACAACTAAAAAGAAAAAAAAACGGGATCTTTTTACGCTGTCTCGTTGCTCTATGTAAGGTAACCCGGATTCCGGAAGCGGAGAAATTTTTGCCTGTGGGATCCGGAACCCTGGGCTTTGGAGTCCGGAATGAAGCCAAACGAACCCGGAATCCCACTAAGGATTGCAACCTGGAATCCAAGTTCCACTGACAAAGGATCCGGAATCCAGTACCTGGAATCCGGAATCCACAGCCTGGAATCCAGTCCAATTCAGTCCAGTCAAGACTGTCTTGGATTAGCCTACATGGGGCAAATATTGAGTTCCGCAGACGGCAGTCGATTCTTTGACCTAATGGCTCTACCCTGACTGAATAACTTAGGGCTAAGGCCAAGCAACAGTAATTAGAACTAAATATGTGGCAAGGCAGCTTCAGGTTTTGAAAGTGAGTCAGAGTGCGCATGTCACAGAGCTCTGGGTCTAGATAGTATCATTGTCTCCTTTCCTACCTTGATTGATTTATGGTGCAGGTTAAAACATAAGCTTTAAAATGATTATTTTTGTTTCAAGAAGAAGATACACAGATTCACATTTCAAGTGAACTTTTACCTGTCGAGCGCACTTCTGAATAAACTGGCTAAATGTTTTTGCTGTTTCTTCGCTGAGATTATGATTTCGCCAGCTTTCATTAACAGCTTGTTCTGCTAGGAAGATTGCTTTCCACATTTCAGGTGTCATAGGTATTTCTGAAAGAAGAAGAATATATCATGGTGGGTACAAATGACTCCTGAACCGCTCTGCTAAAAACTACTTTTGCAGTTTTTATCTCTTTGAGTTTCAAGTTTGCAGAAGGAAAAATCTTTGTATTCCAAACAATCGAATCTTTTTTTGTGGTTTTTCGATTTTTTTTGACGGGAAAATTACGTCACAGGATTGCCAGCAAACTTTCATTTCATTTAAAAGGGGTAATAAATAGGAATTTTTGAAATTGCATGACGACTTAGAAACATTTGTGAATTTTTTTTCTCAAAAGCTCAATTGCTTTGGGAGATATAGAATTTTGAAATGTCCTTATGTTTCTAAAAGTACATGGCGGGTAATTAAAAAATCAAAGCTTAATAATTCTTTAACCAATAAAAGTTTTCATATTTTATGTGACACTAAAACTGGCTCATTTCATAAAATGATTTCATTGTCTGGAAATTACTGTCAAACTCGAGACCCCAGCTCCCGTTTTGGCATTAGAGCCCCTGTCGCATCTTTCGGAATTACCCCTACGCTTTTCTCTTTAAATTAATTATGCTTGGAGAGTGAGGAGAATAGTTAGACCTCTGCAAACTTTCACCTTCTCTAGAGAAATCTCGGCGGAAATAGAATGATCAGAATGATCCGGTTACTCTTTCAGTCTTGCCCAGGGTTCTACCGCTCATGTATACAATTAGCCAAGGCTGGGGCGAAGCTTCCATTGATGAGTATATAATTTACTTCATACGATAAACATGTAACCTTTGCAAAGAAGTTCACTTGGAGTTGAGGCTGCCATCAATTGAAAACTTGTGAAAAAAAACTAGTAAACTTTGACAGCTGTCAATTCTACATATCATAAATGTGCAATATCAGGTTGCAGGCTTCCACACTAGCCAGAAAGTGTGACATTCCACATTGGTTTCTGTGTGGTGCTGGCCGACGGACGGACGAGCGGACGTATGGTCACGTGATTACCAAAATTTCTCGGATGGATAGATTACCAAATTTTCTCACCGTGGTGCTCCGCTATTAATTGTCATACTGCGATGCTCTCTCCTTAAAGTTATCGTTATACAATAACAAGACAAAACACAGGACAATATAAAAAAAAAGAGAATGATGAAACAGGAATATGTTGGCAATTACCGTGTTTGGTGATTTCTATTTTTTTCTCAACGCTGGCGTATACAACCTCATCCTCTGATTCTTGAATTGTTAGATCAGTAGAGTCCATCAGCATATATAGATCTTCATTCTCGATATCGTTACATAAGGTGTCATCCTTTGATTCGATTCTATCTTTGTTTCTTTTTTTGGACTAAAATATGAGGAGAAAAGTGATACGGTCAGACGTAAGCAAATTGATAGATATTATAAAGAAAGGTATAGAGCGAAATGAGATAGATCTAATTAATAAGCACAAAAGAATTGCTGTGCTAAAACGTCAGGCCTTCAGTTCTATAAATTAATAACAAGTACGTCTACAAAAATGCACGCATGTCCTTTAACGCCGAATTAGTTTTTTCATTGAATAACCAACATGTTTAAGACAATATGCACCTGATAAATCGGTCATATTGCAAGGTCAGTCGTGGCCTCCAGGACAAAAATTTTCCACCTTGCTATCGGTTAATGTCAATGAAAAGTAAAACTACCTCAAAATCTCGAAGTTCTTCTGAAAGCTCAGAGTGTCCATTTTCTTCTGCTATCTCTTTAGGACGCAAGCCGTCTTTGTTCTTGAGCGCCAATGCTCTTGATGCTGTTGGACAGTATTGGACAAACGCTGCTATCGTTTGTGCGAGACCATAGGCGGCTGCAAAATGCATCATTGTGGGATAGGTGCTGTCTGCTTGATCTGGTGAAAATCACAGGAAAATTCATGGGGAGTAAATTCAAGGAGCAAAAATATCGTTGCCTAGCTATAAACAAAAGAGAATGCTGTAAACAATAATAATTCATGCTTAATTATAAGGATCAATTCTTTAAACAATCACGCCAGATTATGAATGGCAACAGTCTAATTTTTGTGAAAGGTTTAAACCCATCCAGGAGTCATTTCATAAGTAGGTTGAGTTTGTTTCGTCCGGGTGAACGTAGTCCTGAATAGGACTGTTGTTGTTGACAGTGACTGATGTTTCGACAACCTGTGCGGTAGTCGTCTTCAGAGTCA
This sequence comes from Porites lutea, assembly GCF_958299795.1. Classification (NCBI taxonomy): domain Eukaryota; kingdom Metazoa; phylum Cnidaria; class Anthozoa; order Scleractinia; family Poritidae; genus Porites; species Porites lutea. The sequence continues at coordinate 3,271,050 of NC_133201.1, forward strand.
AAGTCAGTTGTATCACGTCAGTTGATGTTATCAACTCTGGTTATTGACCTGATTGGTCAATTGATGAACTCACTGCAAAATGGGATCGGTCGTCTCTAACAAAATCACACTATCACTGCATCTTACAAGTATTGCACGTAGGCAGTTGCACATTGACAAAAATTTGTGTTTTTTAAGCTAGGTATGCCGGATTTTCTCTTACGAATATTTAAAACATACCGTTAACTTTTTCTGGAAATGTAGCGTCCAGTAGATGAAAATCGTGTGGTGATTTCCTTTTAATTTTCTGAGCCATTCCTTTGTCAAACTGTTTTATATTTGCGGTGGAAATCCCGAAGGAGCTGCACAAAAGCTCATCAGGATCTGTCACTTTTTCTAACAAGTCCTGAAGAACTTTACTTCGGGAGACAAATTCAAAGGAGCAGTCAGCGATGAAAGGATCGTGCTGTTTAATCTTGTCATATATTGTAACAGTGGTTTTCTCAGGTGGATAGTACACTGCAAGGAATGAACAAGAACTATTGAAGGTGCTAATGTCAAATCCACTATATATGTGACAAACCCGATGGTAATCTTCTGTGATTGCAAGGAGCAAATGAAGTGGCGCGGTGGTGAGGGTTGCACTAGCTCGACTTACAACAATGTGGCCTTCGTTCGAGTCCCGGCATCGAGGCCATATTTAGGTTGACTTTGTTTTGCGGGGTTTAGTCTTCTCTTCTCTGAGAGGTTCTTTTCCGGATGCTCCAGTTTTTCCTTCTCCTTAAAAGCTATAACATTCGATCCTGGACACAAGAACACTTTCAAACGAGATTTTTTGGAATTCATAAGTAACGTGTGGGTGAACAAATCGCTTTTACCATTATATATTCGTACAGTCGAGTTGTCCGGTACGCGAATATGCCGTAGTTAAGGACTTATTTAATAACCCAAAGAGAGTACAGAAAGACAGACAGCAGAGAGCGGAATAAAATTAAACTAAACGTGTGCTATGGTCATTGTTCTACCTGGTCCGATAAAAAGAGATTATTGCAATTATAAGGAGTGTATAAAGTGAGCAAATCAATAACAAGACTATAGGTCAGCGTTGCGCCTCTCTTACCTGGCGCATGGGCCTGAATAGTGCAGCTGTTTAGTAGTAATGCGGGCACTCTTAGGCAGTGACTCTCTCCTTTAAACTGTACTTGATATGGTCCACCGTCTGCAAGGAGGGGCTTGTTGAATACGAACAGAACTCTCTCCTTTGCCTGAATTGGAAGTTAATAAGGGAAAGAAACACAGGCTTAACTGCACAAACGTATTCTGTCCGAATGCTCTGTTAGCACGTGTTTAGCCTGTTCTGAGCGTTCAGATAGTAGGGCGCGGGTTAAATATAGACCGAGGAAAACAAGAGGGAAGACTGGGGGAAAGGGTAGGGATTCTCTCGCTCGCCCAAGTCCCCTCTTGCTTTCCCTTGTTTTCCCTAACGCTCGCCCCGTACGATTCAACGCGCTCCCCACTATTCTGATTACCGGAAAAGGCCTAGAAGGCAAAGAATAGAACGTTGTGACTTGCGAAGCATTATGTCCTACTTATTTCAAAATATTAGACTTATGAATGCCGATCAGAAGCTGTATCTCGTGTAGGGCCTTCCACATAGCCCTATGCCCTTTTAGCGAAAAATAGAGAAATCAAAAGAAACAATGAAGTCTCTTAGCCCCGAAACAATTAACAATGGAAATAAAATTTTCATAGCTACACCTACTGACAGGCTTGAATAAAGACATGTAATCCACGTTTTCAGCTGACACACTTTCTGAGTGAGATAGTTTTGTGACGAGTAATGAACCATTAACCTGTCCGTGAGAGATGTTTTACGATCGGAGGGTTGGCACAAATGCCTTGGTCAATACATCTGAAAAACAACAGTTCTTCTTTTCGGTGTAATACAACAGTAAAATTCTTACATCATATTGTGACTTTTCTGGCGATACTGCTACAAGCTGCCTGACCTCATCTGAAACATCAATGGCGATATTTGATTTAACTGAACAAGACTGACAGATTATAAAGTTAGTGGTCAGCTATCTTTAAGACGGACACTATTATTCTTTTCTTTACAAGAGAGTTCAAGTCATGGGCTGTTCGTAACATGCAATGACTTTCGTCTTAGGGGGAGTTGACTGTGGATCAAAACATCCACGTGATAGAATTAAACGATTTCCACCATGTTGTTGGAATTATGGCAATCTCCGGGAATCTCTCAATAACAGTATAGTAGGCAGGAGCCGATTACCAGTTTATTCAGTAGTAGGAGACCAACAGTGACCCTGTTATGAAGTAAGAGCAATAGCCATAACTCTTCAATTTGTTAAGAATGTCATACCATATATACAGTCCGGATCATCCATGTTGTTGCTGTTGTTTGCTCTGACTTTGCCGGGTTTGCTTTTCTTCTACACTGTTATTTAGGATAACAATAATAAAGGGTTAGTTTTATAATTGTTTGTGTTTTAACCTTGCCACTCTATCCTACAGATCCTAGGTCTGTTTATTGTGCAATTCACGTTTAAATGCGAGACATTATTTACTTCCTTATCCCTTCCGTGAAAGTGTCTATTGAATAAATAACCTAGTGTTTTCTTAACTTAACTTTTTTCTTTTTCTATGGTTCCAGTCCTGGTTCCAGTAGGTTTTTTTAGAAGACCACAAATTAATTTGCTGCACTGTTTATAATTTCATTCTTATCTCTTTGCTGAACCTTCAATTCGATCCAGTCCACTTTTAGAAATCGTCATGGCTTCCAGTTCTCCTCATTTAAGAAGACAAAAGGAAGCTCCACTTGCAAGGCGGAAGATGTGACTCTCTGAAAACTGACAACATACCTTTAATAGGCCTTTTGCCATTAGTTGATCACGCGATCAACTTTCTGTAAACACGAAAACAGTTCGCTTTTGAAAAATTTAATTAGTTAGAACTGAAAGAGCATATTAAAATTAGGTAACCTGTAAATTTTCAGCCGTATATCCCAAAAATAGCGATCGCAACGGCCGCGGAAAATCATAAGGATATTGATTTGAATGAGAAAAATAACTCGTACGACCCAGTCACGCTTGACAAGCTTGTTTTTCTCATGCAAATCCTTCTGATTTTCGGCGGCCGTTGCAATCGTCCCTTTTGAGATGCGCGGCTGAATATTTACAGATTACTTTATTTTAATATGCTATTTCAGTTCCTGCTAACCGGAAAATGTTCCAAAAGCGAACTGTTTTCGTGCTAACAGAAAGTTGAACACGTGAATAACTATTGCATAACGGTGAAAAGGCCTATCTGTGATCGATGTCCTGTGTTGTGATTGGTCAAGGAAAAAATACAAATGACCAACAAATCTCTTTCAGGTTACCGGGTCTCGACAATTAGTTTTGAATTTGGTCAGAAGAAGTCAAAATATACAGTCAACCCAATGTAATATATATTTACGCAGGAGCCAAGCTCCTTATCTACAATATTGAGAATATCTAGTTCAAAAAGGAGTGGGATTTTTTGCGAGTTAATCAACTTCCTAAACTTTTCCGCTGAGAATGGCAAGCATTCACAGCTGGATTCATTTGTTTTCTTCGCGCGCGCAAACATATATTAAAAAATAAATGGAAAGAAAACAATGAAAACCGCTAAACTAAAGAATAAAAAAGTCCTGGCCTGATCAATTTCCTATGTTATGTTACGATCAATTTTAACATTATAATTTGCATAATTCATGCAAATCAAATTAAACACCAAGTGCAATAAAAATATTTTGAGTGCTGCTCAATCGCCACTTCCTGAAATAGAACTGAGATAGGTTCCTTCGAATTAAAACAATCTAACCAAGTTTTTAAGACGATTTCATCTTGCGTACGTTGTTAAAATACCATTCCAATATCTTTTCCGGCTAGTTCGAAAGTAACCTAAGCATACACATATACCTCACGTCCTGTCTCTTCTTGATCCATCCTTGATTTGTTAACAAATGTTTCTCATTACTAGTTATTAGCTTTAATGGTTATCACTATATGACTACGCGAAGTGCATAGCTTCTTAAATTCACTCATGTTTGTATCTTCAAAGTTAAAGTTGGTTAAGGCAATGTCGAGTATCGTCACAAGCCTCTATAAGCTGCCAAAATATTTCTAATACCTCTGAAGTTTGGTGCAGCATTCTACATGCAGTTTTTATTTAAATTATCAGTCGTTATAGACAGTACCTGATTTCTGGTGTCGACTTTCTTTGGTTCTTACCCCTTTCAAACGTTTCAGTTCGAGACTTACGAACACCAAGAGTAAGAAAAACTCACCGGCGAAAACATTTTATCATCAGTGTCTTTAAAGGCTGACACTGTTTTATACTACTTACCGACTCAAACCTCACTGGTGTCTCGAACCATCTGCGTAAGATCCGTTCAATATTTAGAACCAGAAACTATTCTTAGTACCTCTGCTCTCAAAAATATCGACAGTGGGGACGTCAAAGATAGAAACGTTGTCTTGCAAGTTATACATAAAAAAGGAAGTTTGTTTCAATAATAATCAGTCCAAGGTTTCTTTTTATGTCTCATTGCACACGCCAATAACATCCAAGATCTTGAGACACGTCTATCGAAAGTGTATTGTCTTCAGATTAAAATGTCTTGGTATCAAGCTGTTAATCTTCAAAACAAGTCATAGTAAGACAGTTAATAGCATAATGATTATTCATTTGCTTTGTACTGACCTCCAGATATGTCTTAGCGACTGAGGACACATGAGGAAATAACAAAAAAAAGGGCAGTTTTCAGCTGAACATACAGTATTTGGGAAGAAAAACGAATGCTTAGCCAGCTCAAGTGAAGGGTTTAAATAGTATACGGTACATTACTAGCACTTAAAATTGATGTCAGTGGCTGATTGTACAAAAGGGAAGTGACGGACAAATACTTAATTCTAACAAATACCTGAGGGCATAAGAAAACAGTCTCTCTCGGCCGAGGAAGGCTAGTTTTGTTAGCCGAAATATTAGCCTATAATAAATCAGCCCTTGGCCCCAGCCCAGCCTGCAGTCAGTTTTGTTTTATTTCACTCTTTAAGTGACGTATGGCTACAGCATCTCTTTGATTAGAGATCCGGCGAGAGTAACCAGTCAGGTATACTGTACGCGTTGCGTGCACCTCTGCATTCAAACAGTTTTTTTCCCATCTGATAAGACTCTGAGTAGTATCAGTAGGGACAAGACTTAAGAAATCCGCAACTCATAAATTATTTGATTCATGCATTCAAATTAGCGAATGCATCTCCCAGCTACACTGTCTGAGCTGGCTGCTACACTGACTATTATTATTATCATTATTATTATTATTATTATTATTATTATTATTACTATTATTATTATTATTGCAACCATTCTGGAACCAATCAGAAGTGTTATGAAATTTAATCATTAGCCACAGTAGACTGCTCTTTCATTCAGTTCATATGCCTTAAAACGGCCGGGTCACGCTATAGAATAATCCATTTTACAGTTACGGGCGCAAATTAAACTAGGCTGTAATATTTGACCTTATTTTGACACAACCCTTCCTCCTTTAATGTCTTAAATCCAGGGGCTGACGCAGAATTTTGTGATAGAGGTGGCCTATAGAGATGTAGTATACAGAGTGCAATATGGGCGCGATAGAGCGCATCTGAGGACTGCGAGATTTGAAGTTTTCTGAGATGCAATCTAGTGTACTCTGGACGCTTAAATTTACCAAATGCCTGGATTCCATATTGAACATGTAATGCCGAAATATTCAATAAGCCACGGGTGGTTGTGGTCAAAGAAGTAATTAACACTTTATGATAACACTTTATTTATAACACTTTATAACACTTTATTTATGTTTATCAAAGAATATGCATTTAAACAAAGCTCGACTACCATCCGATACACGTTTACATAGGAGAAAAAAATTCCCGGAGAAAAGTGGGGGCAGAGGACCTTGGGCCCACCCCTAAATCCGCCCCTGTAATCCATGTTATTATCCATATTATTATTATTTTGCATGATTTTCATAAGAGAAGGAAAGAGGTTTGTCTCAAAACAAGGTCAATCTCAGCCTCACGTTTATTTAGAGACGAAGGTACTAAGCTCATAACTGTAGAATGGTCTAGCCTATTGTATAGCGATTTTGCCAAAAGAAATGTGACAGAATTAATTAATGCAGCGTTTTATTGATCGATAAGATCAAAATAATAGGAAAGCTATCGAACGTTGTGCACCTTCAGGTCCACAAAAAACATGAAACACACTCTCTCTCCTCCGCGGGGAGGCTGGGGAGGAAGAAAAAGAAAGCGTGCGGGGCACGATGGGAAGGGGCCTTTTCCCTCTTCCCATCGTCCCCCACACGCTTTCTATTTTTCTATTCTAATTGCTATTTTTATTGGGAAGCCTAGAGGGAGCCTCTCCGGAGGAAAGAGTGAAAGGCATGTAACCATTCGTAACCATTTTACTTTACTAACTATGATCGGTTCTACGTCTTAATCAATATTTTGAATGAATGATAAAAAAATTATATGATATGAAGAATTAAGCACGTAGGGTGATATCCACGTAAGCCTTTGGCTTCATTCATCTTATCAATTTCAGTCTCATCCAAAAGTTGCTGAAATAACAGTTCGAAATTCAAAGGTTTTACTTGATTCAGGTAGGACATCCCTTTCTCCTCAAGAAAACAAGAGGACGCTCTTCCTTCTACAGTGTGGCACGAAATTTTTGCGGATTGGCCATTTTTTTTTGTGTTTTGCGGGAACTAATTTTTGCGATTAGGACTGATTGGTTGTTCTCGATGGGAATTAATTTTTCAGTGCGATTTTCACAAAGTCAGTACCCAGCATTGATAATATTTTCGTTTTTATTGAGTACGTGCAATGGAGATAAATATTTTCAAACAATACGACGGTGTGCGTACCCTATATAAAACAAGTAATTCATTGTCAGTACCGTTTTGTTTCTGAACGAAATTAAAGAGACTAGTTGTAATTGATCATGTACAGACACGATTGCTTAGTACACTATATTTCTGTGTAGCAAATTTAAGTTAGAGAATATATTTACTCCGGAGTACATTTTTGCGGAAAAAATGTTTGCGGTAATCTCTATTTGAGGGAACTTATATTTGCCGATCGCTGGAAAAAATCGCAAAAAATTAGAACCCGTAAAAATTTCGTGCCATACGGTATACTACTCCTAGAAGTGTCCACAAAGAAATACTTCGTTTGTATAACACCATTTTTAATAAACTTAAGCAAATCCTTTGTTAAATAGTTGTTGTAATAATTTGTGAACAAAGTCGTGTCTTGACTTCAAAGCTGATACAACTTATTACGGCTAATGAACTTAACTCCTTATTCATACTCGCGTCCACGAGTCTAAAGTATATATGTTCTACATACTGACTTATGGTTAAGTGTTCTCTTTTCTTTATCGACCCCTCGTGGTCTTCGTGACTCGAACTGACGTGATCATCAGTTCAATAAACGTCCAATTCTTCATTGCTGATCTTTATGCTTTTTTTTTTACCTAGCTGCTCGATCGACTGAAATGATGTATGGTACAGTTTATAAAATAGCAAAAAATTTTGAACGAGGCAAAGGTTCCTTTCAAAATTAGAATTAGAGCTGTCGTTTCTGGCATTATAAGCCTCACCACAGGAAAGTAGGGAATCCGACCTTAGACTACCAACTGTTTTGCCGGACAGCAGTATAGTATCACAGGAAGGTGGCCACCACTGAATTACTTTTCATTGGGCTGTCTGTGGCAAAGCCAACTTGTCAGTTTGATTCTATCCATACACTGACATGAAGTGGAGTTTACGAGCAACCACAAAAAGTATGGATTTCATGTTCATCAAGAGGTTAGAATAAATAAATAAACCTTGTTGAATAACTTTGCTCAATACTTGACTCTGCTAAAAACTAAGAGTCAAATCGTAATTAACTTGTCATACACGCGAGATTGTTATCGAACGCGAAGGACTTATTAGTGACTGTTTTAAAATGTCAACCGAGTTTAAGTGATTCTCTTCTGTTGTCTTTTATGAACGTATTAGAGTTCACTTGGATATCAATCCCAGAATCCCCATCGCCCCCACCACTAAGGGAAATTGGATGTTCCCTCATTGGTGCCACCGACGAGGAATTATGGGAAGAAAAACTCATGCTCTTAATACTTGTGCCCAAGTTGCTGCTTCTGAACATCTCTATGACGCGATTTTTCGCTGTAAACAAGCGCCAAGCTTCTTGGAAATCTTTCTTGATAATTCCATGCAGCAGAAAAATGAACAGGCCCTGGAATGAGCACGTGATTGTAAAGAGGTAGTGAAAGACCAACGTTCCGACAGTTGCCGCTAAACCAGCGAACAACCAGTTTAGGCCAAGAAGGACAAATACCGATACTGTGGCCCGGAAGTGAGACAAACGATTGGCCTTTTCGCACATGTTTGGAATGTTGTAAATCTCTTTCATCACCACCAGAAATATAATGATGTTGACTGTCATGAGGAGAAGGACTGGGGCGAGAAAGGCACCGTAGAACGCATCGGCGTCCATCCAGCATCTGAAAAGGAGGCGTAGTAGCTGTTATTATTTGAGAGATATAAATTACTATCCTGACGTAAGAAACATTTATGGTCGAACTCGATCGATCATGTCCATCAGTGAAATATTAAATGTCTTAGGCCGAGCAATAAACATTTAATTAGGCTAGCAAAATTAGCGTTTAAGTCGTTTTAAAGATGCTTTTGTGAATAGATGCTTTTTCTCTAATTTTTAAATGGTAACTATTTACTATTTACTTTAACCTGTTGATGGCCATCAGTTGTAAACTCGCCATGTTTGTTCATGTATTTTTCTCATAGTACGACTATATTATTATTACTACTATTAATATTATTATTATTATTGTTATTATTGTACTTAATGTATTAAACGCAGATACACTAGCTATGGACGGACTTCGTTTTAAAGCAAAAATTATGTGCGTGCCCTTTTTCGAGAGTCTGTGCTTGTAGTCTATATAACTTACAGTGTTTCGTTGTTTTGTTTGTCCATGACATGAAAGCCGTAGGAATCAGGCTCGGCCAGCACGGTTATCACTACAACTATTGCTGGAATGACTGCGAGATAAATAAGATTTAATATTAATTAACTTATAACGTAATATAATGAAAGAAACCATTCCGTGGCAACGGGCAAAGCGCGGTAATACTAATGATCTTTAGTTAACATGATGAGAAAAAATCGGATATTCATATATGCTTTTTTTTTAATCCTAAGCAGTGTCAAGTTATTCGCCAAGCATTTTATTTAAATTTATTGAAGCTTGATTCTTGATTCCTATCTTCGCAAAAGTGGAGTCGTTTGACGCACCTTTATATATTTATTTCAACACGCTAAAACGTGTTTGTTAGCTATGTTCTTCTTTATCTGTTTATACATAATACAGAGTTGGCCTCTCAAAATTAATTCGCTTAACGAGTAACAAGCTAAGCTGATGTATAACTTTAATGTATTTATTCTGCACGATGAATTTCGCGTTCATGAGAGCCACTGATCGTTTAGAATTCCACTTGCAAGATTTAACTACACGACTTTTTGAGAGAAAAGATTTTAACTTACTCCAACCTACAACTCCAGCCCTGCACATGAACTCATTCTGTGAAATAAGTGTCGTATCAAACACTTTAACGAGGTCTTGATACAGGTTATAAGCCTCAATACTCATCCAGACAATGGATGAAAGCAGGAAATAGTGCAGTAGCGAGGCTATAGCTTTGCACAAGTCCAATGAGTCAGAGTCTGTCATGCCATTGATTCCAAACGTGAACAGCAAGATGGCTGCCAGCAGAGACATACTCAAGTAGATCAGAATCTGATTTTGCCGAAGACGGCGAAGTTTCCTGAGAGAGAAATAATCACTCAGTTAAATCCCCACCCTATGAAGTGTTTTTCTCGACGTGCTTTGGCTAGCAGCTTTACAACTTTATTGCAAAAAAAGCTTTTGTATAATAAATAGGGTGATTCATGTGCAACATGCATGGCCGCCGTTTTATTGTTGTGGATACTATGGGCTTTGAGATTGGTCATTTCGTTAACTATTATCTTAGTACGGTGGCATCAGCTTGTATCATAATTTTTTCTTTGTTGTGACCACCACGCATGTACAATAACAATTGTAATCCCGCCCAAAAAACCACCTCAACCGACTGTGCTAGTCGGTTCCTTGCTCCTCAAAGGGTTATAAGTTACCAAAATACTAAACCTAGAAAACAGATCGGTTCACTAAACTGTATACCTAGATAGGCAGATGGTCAAAATCAACAGAGTGAGCCCCAAAGCGGACAGAGTACATCCCACATAAGATATAGCGGAGAGAGCTTCCTTGTGTTTGTCTGGTATATCGTCCAATTTGCGTAGAATTTTATGAGGGGTGAAGTGGATTGGCTGTAAGATTTCTAGATAGTTCGTAACTGCGGAGGCAGGGACTTTCTGCAAAAAAAGTTTAAATATGAATTAATATGAATTAATTGATTACTAGTTTATTGATTACAATCGATTTGTAGTTTAATGGCACTCTGCACTGAGTTTTCATCCCATGAGATCAGAGCAAAAACAATTGTCTATGCGCTGCATAATCTCGTACCCAGATCTCACTCTGTTTTACCCTTAGCCGTGGGAGATCTGGGTCCGAGATTATGCGCTGCATCCAGCTTCGTGACACCTTAGATGCGTTAAAGGAGAATTCCGAATCAGATTCCTGAATTCAAGAATTGCATCGTAAGAGTGGAAAAAGGACTTTGAAACGCATTAGATAATAAAGATAGGACGAGATTCTGAGAAATCTTTAAGATCATTCTGAATTTAGCATTTCACAAACTGAGCGAATTAATAACAAAATTCGTTATACTATTAATGACTAATGATTAACGTGCCACTTACCTCAAACTGTAGTGATGTTCTGTTTAAAAGGACACTTGGGTATAGCTGAAAATGTTTCACGGATCTTAGATAATGCCAGAAGGCGCGATTTATCAGCACTTCCAGACCGTGGAGATTTCTTGATGGATCAGAAACATTGAAGTCAAGCCGTATCACCGTAACGAAATAAATACCTCTGAAAAGGAAAACAGTATACGTGAAATTGGTTTTATCCGGAATTTGAATGTTTTTTGTTCCAACCATGATTTAAGATCTTGGGGTTGAGAAATGATTCAATGGAATTTCAGTGTAAACAGCTTTCCTCTCTAGTCGGAAGGACTCAATTTTAAATTCGCGATCCGTAACTGCGAAAAACGTCGTCTGCTTTTTGCAGCTCTTCCAGATATTGATCTGGCTAAAATTGTTTTGTTTAATTGTTTGTTGATTTTTTCATTGGGGTAAAGGAGGAGATCTATAGCGGGCAAAACAGACTCGTACCCAGTCGCTATTTACATGTGTTTTTGGGGTGAGCGACTGGATAAGAGTCTGCGGGCAAAAGATATCACCCAACATGCCCGTTCGTGTGCGCGCAGCCAATCAGAACACAGGAGTCAATTCAGGGCTCGTGGAATAAGCCATTCAATGGGGTGACAGAGTCATATTTAACAATTAATGAATGAGGCTGAGTATCTTATGAAGAATTATGGAGATCGTGGAGGGTGTTATTCGTCGAGGCCGTAGGCCGAGGCGGATAACACCCTCCGAGATCTCCATAATTCTTCATATGATACGAAAGCCGAATTTAATAACTGTTTTATTATTCATTCAAAATAATTCCTAGTTTAAAAACATAGCTAAAACATGCTTACCTCCATCGATCCAACGATGTTTAGTTCATCTTCGATAGTGTACGTTTAGATTTGTCCAGCTCCGCAAATATTCTCCAACTACCAGACGTCGCCCTTCGAGTTGTCTTCTTGCTGTTCTTGCCATGTTTTTAGCTATTTTTTCGCCTAGTTCTTACTCTTGAAACGAGTGAAATGTCCGCCATTTTTTCAAGTTCACAACAAAAACAACCCAACCTCGTCCCCAGGTCTTCTCGGTTAACGGTGCCTTAACCTGCGAAAACGCTGCATTTTTGACGTCATTTCCTCGTTAAAGTCAAAATTCTTCCAAATTTGGTCATCAGTCACTGGTTATGGTGAATTAAACGTGTGCTTTTAGCCAATCAGAATCGGGGAAATATTTTGAATGAATAATAATAATTGATAATGACTTACGTTTCCTCTTTTTGTGTTTCGGTATTGATGACTATCTTCTTTGTTGAGTTTATCTCCTGTCCACCATGCGAAGGTGCTCTATAAATAACCAAACAGAAAAGTTCAAAATTTCGTCTGATCATTGTTTTTGCTTTAGTTTTGTTTGTTTGTTTTCTTTTTTGTTAACTCTTCGCCAACTGCACAATTATGTGTATGTATGGAATGGTTTTCTGTAATTACTTTTACAATTTTGTTTTTGTTTTTGTTCTTTTTTTTAATTAAAAGCCATATAGTTATGTATCTTTTGTTACATTTAGATTTAGTTTCAGACTTTTCCAAACGCACGAGCGCAAAAACAAATTGCGATTGTGTAATAACTAGAACGTCTTAGAATACCTCTTTTGATTATTCTTTTGTCTTAATGATGATTGCCCTCGAAGTCTATAAGCAACACTGAAAACCTTTAAAATAATAATAATAAAATACTAATTAAGCTTTGCTCTTTTGGCATATTTCTATTTTATTTTTAGTTTCTTCACCTAAAGAAAACTCCCTCAGAAGTCTGATTAAGCAAGGTAGACTTGACTCTCCCAAATACGTTGACTTTTGACGAAAAGAAATTGAACATCTTCCAGAACTGCAATAAATTAAGACGAGAAAAAAATATCAATAATGAAAATTATATAAGACATCTAGCTTCATGTTGTACTAAAGACCAAAAGAAAGAAGTCTATATGTTGTTTGTAGTCTTTTTTTTATGACTAGGACTATTGGAAATGAAAAAAAAACTCTCCATTCAGCATTGTTTTGTCTCAGTTTGGGTGTAAGTGTCCTCGGTGACCGAAAAGAAACATCTCTCTAAATTTCCACCTTAATTTCATGTCTGACTTTGGTCAAGAGCCCCAAGCCTTTATAGTTAGTGCGCTGGTGCAATTTCCCGTTTTATTAAATAAGGATAATGTCCATAACATGATTAAACAGCAAGCAATGAATAATTCAGAGCTGTGATGTGTTTCGTGTCTGCTTATAGTTTAAGCTGAAACCAATGCAAATGACAGCAGGCGAGGCGCTCTTCTTGCTCTTTGTCGCGTGTTTCCATAAACGGAAAGCATGATCCCAACTCATCTTTTGGTTAACTTGTAAACGATTTCCACTCAAGCCTGAAACAATTACCTTCTTTAAAAGTTTTATTCCTCTGATAAAATCTGGTTTGAAAATTGCCATTACGGGATTCACCATAGCTAACATGGCTTAAACGCTTATCAATTCATTTACTCAGATTTCTCATCCATGCCTGGCTTTATCGTCAGAAGAATTTCCTTGCTCTAGTAAATTCTCAGGCTCAGAAATTTGGCATGGGCTTTATTCGGGGTCAATTTCTCCCCCAGGGATTTTTTTGTGGGGGGGGGGGGGGGCTGGGGGTTCTTTGAAGCCCTGTGATATTTTTGGGTTTTGATTTTTGCTTCCATTCGCTCAGCGTATTCCCGTCACCTGGAATTCGCAGAAACCACGGGTTTTGATATGGAATTCTAGTTTGTTGACTAAAAAGTATAATTTGCAACTCACCCCTTCTTTGACGTCATCAGCAAGTTGTTTGCATGTTTCGCAATCTTTCAAGTCTTTTTTAAAGTATTCTTCAGTGTAGTTATGGTTCAGAATCACCCCGGAGGCATGATAATGGAGTGTTACGTTTTCTCCTGTGGTATAACCTATTATAGAATCAGTTTAAAATGAATTATAGGCTTGTTAAAAAAGAATCCCAAATTCTTATTTCTCTAATGAGAAGTGAAAAGGCAATTTGAGTGTACCAGAAACTGAAAAGGAAATTCAACTATTTTCCAGGGCGGGGGCCATTTTGAATTGTTACTGTCAGGTCATTATGTTTACGTTGCAATAGACCTTTTTACCGATACGGCGGCCATATTGAATTAATTCTATTTAAGGAGTATTATAGGATGTCCATGGGGCATGAGCACATTTCGTTTATATTTTCCAGCGCTTTTTGGGATATTTTTTCGTAAAGTTTTTTTTGAATAAGATTGTAATGGGAAAAAAGATCCTTGCGCCGTGTTTGGATGTAATAATGATCGCCTTTTTCCCGAGAAATATACAGTGAAAGACCATATTTCTAATACTAGACTAGAAAAAGGCGATCATTATTACATCCAAACACGGCACAAGGATCTTTTTTCCCATTACAACCTTATTCTAAGAAAACTTTAAGAAAAATGTCCCGAAAAAGCGCCCGAAAATACAAACGAAATGTGCTCATGCCCCCTGGGCATCCTATAATACTCCTTAAATTGAATTAATTCAATATAGCCGGCGTATCGGTAAAAAGATCTGTTAATCTCACCTGTTAAAATCCCAAATATTGTCATAAACAAAAGGCCTCGATGTCCATTTAACTCCATCCTTGGGTTTAACAAAATCTACAAAAAAAGAAGAATTTGTTAACGACTATATAGATGGTTTCCACGTGCTGACGTCACGGCGAAGTCATTAGTGTACAATCAAACGAAACGGTGGCTATATTGGTGTACAGGAAAAAAAATCCAGTAGGAATTAAAAATAACTCTTTTTTCATGTAAAAATCTTCTCATACTCAAAGAAATTTGCATAGCTGATGAACATGCAAGTGAAAGCGATGCATAGCTGAGGTCTTGATCGTTGCAAAAAGCGATGGTAGTTAAAGTGCGGTTATGGCCTGAGATATCCTTCGGAGGAACTTTTAGGTTGCGTTCGATTGGGGAATTCGGATTTAGATTTTGAAATTCGGATTTCGGATTTTGCAATCGAACGCGAAATCCGAAAACGGATTTCACCTCCGAGAAATCCGTCCCGAAGGGTGGATTTCAATTAAGAAATTCAAATCCGGATTTCATGGATTTCCCTTTTACCGTTCAATTGGGAAATCCGAAAAAGGATTTGCAAAACTATTCTCGTGAACAGCGGTCTTCTTTTTACTAATTATGCGTGCGCATACAAGACCGCTATTCCTAATGACAGTTTTTCAAATCCTTTTTTCGGATTTCCCAATCGAACGGTAAAAAGGAAAATCCAAAAACAAATATTTCAGCGTTGAAATCCGTTTTCGGATTTCGCGTTCGATTGCAAATCCGAAATCCGGATTTTAAAATCTAACTCCAGATTTCCCAATCGAACGCACCCTTAGTTGTCTTAAAAAATTACTAAGCATATTAAGTTTCTGTCTTATGAAGTGAACAAAATGTATCTCGTTAATTTACATCATAGGATAAGCATGTTTTACAAACCTTGCTGCTTGTGATTTGCATCATCTTAAATATCAAGACCGTTACGGTCGGGGAAGACTAAGCGATTATACATTTTATAGTAGACTAGGAAACTGTCTGTTCATCTTGACGAACCTAACCCCTGGAGTAGCTGAAAATTCAAATCTTACTCGCTTAGATTACTAGGAGACACCAAATGCAAAATGAGGCAAAGATCATATAAACCAGTCCCTCATTAAATTACGGGTAATTATAAACTTACGTCGCAGTTTGCACGATTCGCAAATTCAGTGCAAAGATCGTCAACTACTTTTTTTTTTCTACACTCAGATTAACAGAAATCATAAAGTAGTTGTGCTGGATGGCTAACGATAATCTGTTGCCTCTACTCGTCACAAATATAGCATCCTTCTCTTAAAATGTTGACAAACAAATTTCAGAAAAACGCTTTTTGTGATTAAAATTTCAAAATATTAAGCATTGCATACTATAAGATTTTTTCTGATAGTTGTTGCATGTTCGTCTAGATCTCAGCACTTGCTCACCATAACCACAGCTGTAACCATTCAGATTTAAGTCTGATGTTTAATTTTTTCTAGCCTTCAGATTCAGGGTGAAAACAGTTTTTAAAAGTTGCTATATTTAGCCGAGATACACTGTTAACATACAATATAAATACTGAGCAATTCTGATTAACATTTTATGACCAGCGCAGATCACACTCAAGTGTTAAAATGTCAGGCGGAAGGCTGTTTGACGTCTTAGAGAATGATAACGAATTAAAATTATCTGCTGAGTGACGGTGGCCTAGAGAGATTCAAGGATCTTCATATTTGAAATTAAAAATATTAAGTGTTTTTATTTTAAAATGAAGGAGTCTCGAAGATAAGGTGCATTTCTTCAAATGGCTTCCTTACAAAGGGACACGTACGTAATGTAATTGAGAAGTCAACAATTTGAATCCAGATCTCCTTTCATAATATCAGACCCTAGGATGCACGCCAGTTGTCCTATGATATATATTCTCATTATTTTTTATTTTATTTGTTCATTTTTTTCTGAGAACAGAACCGAACCATAGTGACTAACAAAGATTGCTGCTTGTACGAAATACATTTTTTATTACTGGCGTTAAATTGAAAACGTGATCCGCAAAATCCGTATTTTCAAATTGTAAAACGGCAGAAAGGCTACTTTTCAGACCAAGGCTCCTAAAAGGTTACTCCCTTTGCTAAAGTATTAAGAGGCTGTCCGCGTAAGAACCGATAAGGCAAATTTCGGTCCATCACGGATTGCCCTGATTTTTTCAGTGGAAGATAACTATCCTATCACATGAAGAAATATCACATTTATTTGGACCAACTCAATTTTTTCTCTATTTTACAGGAAGATTTTCTCGGTCACTTAAAACTGGCCCGTTTGCCGTCAGAAGTGGTGCGATTTTGCTGAAACTTTAGGGCTCTGTCAAACCTACCTTACATAGCCGAATAAGCTGATTATTTTACACACAAAAGTTTTAACTCTGATTAACAGTGTCAAAGTTTAATGGTTGCATTCTGTGGAAAGTTGGCTGAGATATGATTTTTTTAAAATGACCTTTAATTTGCTCAGCGGGAAAAGTAATTTGCATAACTAGAGCTGAACGGTAATTTCGCAAAAGTGGCACCTGACCCAGACTCAAGTCTATGATAAATCAGAAGTACTAAGACCAGTCTACTTCTTAATGCAATAAAATTTGTGGGCACTCTTCTCTGCGTGCCGTGCAAAGTTCCGTTAATGTTCCAAAATTCGCCATTTTGACAGCAAAGCTGGAGTTGTAACGGTCCGCATCTGATCGACTAATTTCCACAGTTTTCACGTTTCTAGTTATCAACAAATGTCATTAGATCCTTTAAATGTTGAACGTTTGAAAACATGAGGAGAAAACTTGGTAATCGCTTTTCCTTGGGTCTTTTTCTTGTCGACGATGAACGTGAGTTCAATCTCCGTATGCAAATTAGCCTTAGATGCGTTGTTTCAACAAATTGACAGGAAATATAATCCTTACATTTCACATTTCTAAGGGGAAAAATAACTCTCCTTTCCACAGAAAAACACAAACCATGACTTAGAATCCCCTTTAGGTCTGTTTCTTTTTTTAAACGAGGAAGAAGCAGCTGAATAATATATCATGATATATGTTTGCGTGGCTTAAAATAATTCAATTATTGTGGCCTGTCACGCATTCTTAAAGAGGGATGGTCGATTAGAAAACAATCTCGTTGTGTCGATCAATTCTATAATATTATCTTTTTTTTAAATGATAGTTATTGATAATAATAAAAAATAAGAGTTCACTTGCAAGGTAAGTCCTCTTGTCAGCACAGGAAAATTTTTGGGCACTCTTTTTTGTGTGCCTGAAAAAATAGCGTTAACGTCGAAAGCTTTAATATGATATTCGCTTATCAGGAGAAGGCAGATCTTTGTACATGGCACTATGATTAAAAAAAATGCCCCAAACTATCTTGAATTAGCAGTAAATTTCAGTTTCATTCAAAGATCTTTAAAGCGTATATCGGTAGCAGAATGGAACGGGAAAAATAGTTCCTTTTTTCAGTGAATAAACGCAAAAGGGAGTATCATTTTAGTTTTTGTTAGGGTATAACATCCGAATTCCAACGATAATCTTGTTTTGGTTTCAATCTGATTGAATTATAATGCAACAGGTGCCAGTTTTAAATATAATTATGTCAATGAAATAAGAACAGATCAATTGTGAAAAATGGCTTTTTCGGCTATTTCATTAAGCAGTTCTTCCTCGAGATCGTAGACTGAGTGAGGTCCCAGTAGGGGTGTGGAGGAAAATGTGTTGGTCACAGGGTACATGGGTGATATTACGTCGCACTTAGCCAGCTGTCAGGCTTGGTGGGTATTCGGAACTGAAATGACGATCTGCCCAAAGCACAGACACTAAATAGCCTGTGTACAGACCCCCCTCCCCTCAAGAAAAATCGGAGAAGGGGCCCCTTCTCCGAGTGGGGGGGGGGGGGGGGTAGTGGGTACACGGGCTAACACTAACATGACAATCTGCCCAAGGCACAGACACCTACTTGGCAGGTTTTTGCGAGCGCCAAGGTCTTGTTAGGCTCGATTCAGATTCTCGATTGTAAGCCGTTGTTCTGGAAAATGAAACCCAACGGACGGGGAGACGGCGGAAATCGAGCCTAAGGTCTTGTCAATACCCCGGTCACACTCTGGAACATACTGGCAAAATAACTACTGTGGCAGGAAGACATGTCGTAAATTTCCAGTTAGCCAGCGAAATAAGTCAAAGTTTTGTTCCATCACGTAAGTATCATTCTTTTTTCTTCTTCATGCAAAAAATGTTCTTAACGTACAGAGATATTCTAATTTCTCTATTTAACATTTTATCTTGCGATGTTTTCTGAAGTTCGTTTCCAGTTTATTTGAGCTTGCAAAGATAGTTTTTGTTATTTCTATTTTTTTGACAGCCTTGTATCTTGCCCTAATCAATTCTTACCTTTAAAATACTATACATACCGGTTAATCCGTGTGTTGTAAAAGATAGTTTTCTGATGATTGTTTGAAGAGCATTATAAATGGGAAAAAAAAGAAAGAACTTTTTACACGGAGTCAGGACTCAACCTCGTCCCCAGGGCTTTCCCGCCCCTGCCATTTTCTAAGAAGCCTGATGTCCTGTGGACTAGGGTAGGAGTAATTGTGGTCGAGGTGTCGTTCACGTGTATGAAAAGTATTTCACTCTTGCAATAAAAATAATTTTTTTGAACTTAAACAGTGTTTAAAACATGTCTCTGGTTTTGTAAAAATTAGTGAGGCTTAAAAGTACCTTAGTGTTCAGTTCAACCAGGCTCCTGGTTCAACTTATATAGCCGATTTGCTCCTTCCGTCGCAAGAAACTTGGAAAAACTTGACGCCGAAGGGTCGAGAAGAGTACGATTGAACAGTCAGCAACCATGTCCACACATTTGCCGGAGAGGTTTATTGGACAAGATTTCTCTGTTTTTCTTGTTTTGATAACGTTTTCATTAAGTCTTCAAAAATGCCTACAGATTGCTGTTTTTTTTTGTTTGTATTTATACCCTCTTGAACAACGTGCTCCATCTCATCTCTCCATTTTTAACCTACTTTACCATCCACCCTCTCTCCCCACTGTTCCACGTCTACTTTTACAAGCATTTTTACTTAAGGGGGTGAAATTTCTCCCGTGTATATTAATTTCTGAAAAATTAAGTCCTTCTACTTTTTCCTTAAATTCTTAAACTTAGTTCTTTTTTCTTTACGAACCGCCAAAGATGCTGCTAAGGCTGCAATAAGCGCGCTTGCCCTTTTATATACTTCATCTAGGAAAATGCCCACCCTTTCATATACCTGAAGCCGGAAAAAGATACTCCTTTCGGGCGGAACCTTCCCGTATAGGCCATCATAGGGAGTTCCCCCCCACCCCCGTTCCAATTCCGTGCTCACATATTGCCAGCCCATGTTGGAATCTAGGCCCGTTTGAGTCAACACATAAACATAGTCCTAAGTGTATACAAGTTGAACTTGACCATAGAGATCTGTTGCAAGAAGACGAGGAGTTCGAAAGGCAAAACCTTGTTGCAGAAATCGCTGAAGAATTGACAGACTGAATTGACACCACAACACCCTTGACCAGAAGTTTTCAACCTATGTGTAATGTTAAAGGAAGAACAACCTAGTCATTTCAACGTGGCAATGCTAACAAAATCTTGTGTCTCTTTAAAATAACATTCAAATCCAGGGAAAGAAAAGGAGACCTAATTGACAAACTTTCGTCTTTCATACAAGATTGCACGTGTTTTTCTCCATCAGCTCAGGAGTGAACATAGGGATCCTTAATTTAGTACGATTAACAGCCGGCAAAAACTTTTGGGATTTAACAGGAGACGGACTGTAAACAATAACTATGCCTTTTTCTGCATGCCATTCCTCATTTCTACTGAAATGTTGTTGATTGGCGATAAACACAATGCTCTGTTAATAACCACCCTAAAGTTTGTAGGGTAGCCTATAGTTAGCTAGGGATCTAGGAAATGTGTATTAAAGGACTTTGCAGGTGTGGTCGTGTTGTGTCGCACGGTATTTCTGAAGTTGTTTGCGAGCTATTTCCAGAATATTAATTGTTAATTCTGTAATTGAAAATATTGTGCTAGTGCTCGTGAATAAGAGTGGCCGTGTCCAAGTGACTACTTTGTAGCTAATTGTCGTGTATTACACCATGGGCTGTCATATTAAACCCTATCCTCACGGTGGCGCCCGGGGATACTTCAGTTAAAACGGTCGTAGAATGAATAAATACAACAGCACGGTATTTCCCACACAGTAAAGAATCGGAATTAACAGTGATTAAATTGTATGATTATCAATAACTATCACTTCAAAAAAAATGTAATCTGATAAAAGAACTGATCGATACACGGCCACTCTCGGGGAATGCGTGACGAGCCACAGTAATTAAATTAAAATTCGCGTAAACTTCTTCCCTTAAAAGAAACAGACCTAAGGGGATTCTAAGTCATATATCGGTCGTGTTTTTCCGTGGAAAGAAGAGATATTTTTCCCTTAACAATGTGAAATATAAGCAGTTATGTTTCCTGTCAATTTGTTGAAACGACGCATCTAAGGTAATTTGCACACGGAGAATGAAGTCGCGTTCTGATCGTCGACAAGGAAAAAAAACAAGAAAAAGCGATTACCAAGTTTTCTCCTCACGTTTTCAAAAGTCCAACATTTAAAGGGTCGAATGACATTTGGTGATAACTAGAAACGTGAAAACTGTGGAAATTAGTCGATCAAATGCGGACCGTTACAATTCCAGCTTTGCTGTCAAAATGGCGAATTTTGTAACATTAACGGAACTTTGTACAGCGCGCAGAGAAGAGTGCCCACAAACTTTATTGCATTAAGAAGTAGACTGGTCTTAGTACTTCTGATTTATCATAGACTTGAGTCTGGGTCAGGTGCCACTTTTGCGAAATTACCGTTCAGCTCTAGTTATGCAAATTACTTTTCCCGCTGAGTAAATTAAAGGTCATTTTAAAAAAATCATATCTCAGCCAACTTTCCACAGAATGCAACCATTAAACTTTGACACTGTTAATCAGAGTTAAAACTTTTGTGTGTAAAATAATCAGCTTATTCGGCTATGTAAGGTAGGTTTGACAGAGCCCTAAAGTTTCAGCAAAATCGCACCACTTCTGATGGCAAACGGGCCAGTTTTAGGTGACCGAGAAAATCTTCCTGTAAAAAAGAGAAAAAATTGAGTTGGTCCAAATAAATGTGATATTTCTTCATGGGATAGGATAGTTATCTTCCACTGAAAAAATCAGGGCAATCTGTGATACACCGAAATTTGCCTTATCGGTTCTTACGCGGACAGCCTCTTAATAGTCAGACTTCCTGCAGATCGGCTCATTTCTGTTCTAACTACTAACTTAAAGAAAAAATTAATTTTCAATTTTGCCTATGTCAACACACACAAAACTCGGCTGATTACGCTTTTCGCTGAGTGCGTTTTTTTTTTCGTATTTTAAGTATCTTCGATAACTATATATAAGTGATCGGTCATAAGGTTATGCAGATATGGCATTTATACTAAGCGCTTTGGGAAAAGTAAAAAAATACAATGAATAACTACCTAACTACTCTGTATAAAAGAGAAAACAAAGTGATTACAATATATTACCAAAAATTACCTTTTCAGATCAGTTTTGATAATTTACTCTGCCCAGATGAACTTTTGTAACGCAGAAAATCAGTATTTTTTGTAAGATTCTTAAATTGTTAGTTAGCCACAAGTTACAGGATGTAATCTTAAAATACTCCTGAATGATTATAGATATGGGAGGAGTGGCAGCAAAATACATGCAGGAATTGAAGCTACATGTATGACAACAGCTAAATGGCATCTGTACGCTCTTTATTGTTCACCTGTTCATGGGTAAACGAAACTTTTGAAATGTCATTCAAAATACAAAATGTAATGATGTCAGTAGCCTTTCACACTCTTGACCTGAAAATATTACGAAATATGCCCAAACGGTCCGAACCAAAATTATAATAGTTGCAATATAATACTAAATCTCATGGATCTTTCCGAGAGGACATTCCAAGCAAATTTTAGGTTAATGGCTTTACTTTTTTAAACTTTTTTTTCTTTTCTTTACCTTATAACAGATAGTAAAAAATCTCTACAGCTTACTGATAAAAATGTGCTCATTTCAAATTTTGTTTACTTTTTCTTGAGTTTTTCATTCGGTCTAACGCCTGCCAAAATAATGGACATTTTTGCAATAAGGCTTATATAAACGTAATCACGTGAACTATTGTGAACATGTAGGAAATTTAATTGTTGCGTTATTAGATTTCTATTTTGAAATATCGACAGACTAATGAAGGGAATCCAAGACAGTCTTGGATTCTGGATTCCACGCCGTGGATTCCGGATTTCAGGTATTGGATCTCAGTATTTGTCAGTAGAATTTGGATTCTGGATTCCCATTCCTGATTCCTTAAGCTGTATTCCGGATTCCAAAGCCAAGGATTCCGAATTCCACCAGCAAAAAATTTTGCGGATTCCGGAATCCCTCATATGAGGGCGCGACAACGCAGTCAGCTGACAGAAGCTCATAACTGTGGGCACTGTATCAGCCCCTTTCCTTACAAAGTCCATCCGTGAACAAAAACGCACTGGTAGTCTATGAGGCCTGCGTCCACTGTAGGCACGCAGTTTTCGAGTGTACTGTAACGCCGCGAGTTAACTCAAATTAAGTAACTAAAAATATAAGTTCTCTTATAATGACGAAAGCACGGCCCAGATGATGAAAATGCGATTGTATGAACTGAGACAGCTCAATCCAAGGTTGGCAGCATCTTTGCACGATCCCTGCTACTTCTGTAAGTTTTAAAGAATGACTGACAGCAGGAGCCGGCTCCTGCTGACAGGTACCCGGCAGGTTATCGGCCAGGGGTCAATTTAATAAAACTTTTTCACGACGTAATTTGCAAGTGTAGCTGTTGTTCTCAGACTCTAAAACGACGGCTACACTTGTAAATTACACGTGTGAAAGTTTTATTAAATTGACCCCAGGTTACGTAGGAACTCGCGACTTCCTGCTCATCAAGCCGGCTTGTTACTGACTCGTCCCCAGTCGCTTTCGCATAACGCGCGAGGCAAGGAGTAGTACTGATCACCACTAAGGAGAGGTTGGAACGAGTCAGGGCTTCAGTGCTACTCCCGCGTTACGTCTATCGTTTTCAAGTCGCGTACTCATAGTGAAATATCATACATGTGTTTGCCATACCTAATGGAGTATAAGAAATGCAAAGTCTAAGGCTTTTAATTAATAACTTTTAATTACTTTTCTTATAAGGCGACCTTACCTTTGCCTAGGGCTGTTTACATGGAGGGCTGGAAGATCCTAGTACTAGGAAGATCCTAGAAGGCGGAACAAGTTTTTGTTGGGTTTACAGCCATGCAGAAATTTCGGTCCGTGTGCCCAAGAGGAGAAGGAGTTAAAGATGGCGGCAGTAAATAACAAAAATGCAAAAACTACCAGAATTATAACAATAATCAGCTCGTGATAACGTCAAACGAAATTTCCGTGATTAGCTACTGAACGACTCACCATTTTGTTTGTACTAAAAGCCCTATCTCCCGCTCGGCAGACCGGCGCTCTCCCAACTGACCTAACCAGGCGGCGGTTTCGACCCTATCATCTATTTATGATCTTTTGGAACCCGTTTAATTCCATGAAGCCTGTCATTTCTAATATATGTGTTGGTCAAGGTCAAATTTGCTTTTGATAATGGGTTTACACAAGAGCGATTTGCGTTTCGATTTCGAAAAAACTATTGTTATTACTAATGGCTATTTTATTTTCGAAACTTAAAATCGTTAAGTACGTGTCATTTGTATATTCTAAACACTAGAAAGAATACATCAGCAATGACAAAAGATTGAGGACAAATGTCTTTAAGGTGAACACAGTATTATAAACATGAAATCTAGGAGCTGCATAGATAGCAGCCTGGGCAACCAGGTTTTAAGAGGATCGATAAGTCACGCTTTTTTTCAGCATAAAAAGTTTGAAAACTAACCGTATCGACGTTAAATGAACTAAGAATCTAAAACTGTACATTTATAAAAGATTAAAAATGTATATAAAAATTAATATACACCAGCAATGACAAAAGATTGAGGACAAATGTCTTTAAGGTGAACACAGTATTATAAACATGAAATCTAGGAGCTGCATAGATAGCAGCCTGGGCAACCATGTTTTTAGAGGATCGATAAATCATGCTTTTTTTTATTATTATTTTTTTTATTATTTCTTTTTTGTAATTCAGTCAGTGGAGATGTTTCCGCTTTTTTTTGTTTTCAGAACAAGTCCTCATAAAGCACACAGTACCCTTTCCCATGCATGCAAAAATCAGCATTCAATTCAGGGAGCGCTCGGTTGTCTTGTGGGTCCTCCTAACTCTTTTAATGGTTATAATTACTGTGGATGATTCTAGCCACAGGAAAGAAATATATCTTTATCCGTTCATCGGATAACTCATTAGGGTGTTGCTCTCCAATGAAATGTTTTATCTCATAGATAACGCTTATCCAACGGTACTTTTGAACATTTATCAGGACCAGGGGGATTTTCCTGTGGCTTAGACTGAACAGTTAAAAGGATTCTGGCGTTAGAAGTCACTTGAAGATAAAAAGATACTTACTCGACCTACCTTGCAAAATTTGAATTTTAAAGTCCCTGTGTTCATTTGCTTAAGAGGTTTGTTCCTCTATGAAACTTTCAATTGTTGTTTTACTTTAGCTTTTCCATAAAACCTAGTAAAATCCCCTAGCGTATCCAAGCAACAAAGTGCAAGAAAAATATTCTACGGATGAAAAACGTCAAGTATGTGGGATTCTTCAAACAGTTTTGACTGGCATTTTTGGCAGCTAAAGACGGCTGCACAAATACACACAATCAATGGGCGTTTCCTATTGGTTCAAAGAACTGCAAGTGAATTAAGTTTCGAACGTTTACATTATTTTTGTAGCCCTTGTTTATCTTACCCTCTGGCTGTATTGACTTTTCAATTTTTTGTTCGTATTGAAAATTTATGAGTCATTTAAAATTGTTTTTTACTTGTTTTAACAGTGGATATTAAACTGATCGGCACCAGTATACTCATACAGATACAAGCTTCCTTTTCCCCCGTTTAGTACGTGTCAAAATAAAAGAACGTTAAGCCTGTTTTTCAAGCTGAATTTTTCGAAGATTTTAGAAACTTCTAGTCGATTCGAACATATCTAGGAGGGGGGAGGGGTAGGTTAGAGGAGAGGTAGACACAGTACCTCTAACTATATCCATCAACGCGGACGATGAGGTCACCCCATGTAAAGGAATCCGAATTCCGGAATGAGAGAAATTTTTTTCTTGTGGAATCCGGAATACAGCGCCTGAAATCCGGAATCCAAGTTCTACTTACAAAAAATACGGAATTCACGGCGTTGAACAGTCTCGCCAGAATCCAAGGCTGTCTTGGATTCCCTTACAAGGGGTGAATGATATTCTAAAACGTTCTGACCACAGCGGTTGCGAACGGTGGCTAACGCTACTCCCCTGCCCGTAATGAAGGCGTAGTTTGCAGGGGCAGCCAACGGGAAATTTTGAGAAAAAGACCTAAAAACAACAACAAAGCATGAATAAAGCTTTCTGAAGCCATTTTAAGCATTTTGGGAGATTGCTGGGAAAAATTTATCTGTTCTACACTCCCAGCAAGACTGATGGAAGAGTTCCCAGCCAGCAAGTTGCATCAACAACCTGCAACCTGACTTACTTGGAAGTTTTCAGCAGAGGTATGTCCAGACATTACTAGTCAGTTTGGGTGTGGTCACGGGGCAAAATTCAGCCCTTCAGGAGGAGGGGCGGGGGGTTGGG
This sequence comes from Porites lutea, assembly GCF_958299795.1. Lineage (NCBI taxonomy): Eukaryota > Metazoa > Cnidaria > Anthozoa > Scleractinia > Poritidae > Porites > Porites lutea. The sequence continues at coordinate 3,297,482 of NC_133201.1, forward strand.
GGGGGGGGGGGGGCAAAGAGGTTTGACGAATAGCACATACCAGCTATATTCTAAACATCAAATCCCCTCAGACACACTGACTTCACTATTTCCCAGCAACCCTTTCCTTCCCAGGACATATCATTTTTTTCCAAATCTCCCAGCCACCAAAAATTATCCTGAAAAACAGATATTTTGAGGAACAGATCTATTAATTGGGCGCTCCTGAATTTAAGGAGTGATCGATGACCTTTTTTGGAAAAAATGATATTCCCCCATCTTAGAAGTTGAAATTGTTTCCATTGTAATTGTAATTGGTTTCCCTAATGCTTATAGGTTACGCGGTGAAAAAAAAACGTTTTTTTTTTAAACTTGTGGCTGTGAAGTCAGGTTTGATGCTGGTAAATCCCCCATACGATATTGATAACAAATTTAATTTAATTAGTGCTCTGACAAATAAATTTTTACTTCGACCAAGCACACAAATGGTATAGAGGAATGCAAACGGCGAATGGTCTCAAACTTCTGTCCTCAGTTATCAGACAATCAAAAGCTTTATTAATATTTTACAATTATTTTCTAATATTTATGATTTGATCACGTACTGGATAGTTAATATTCTTGCCCGGGGGGAGGACACTCCATCTATATGGGGAGGCTGCGCCTGAAGGGGCTAGTTCAGGGTGTGTACTGACGTAACTTCAACCGCAAGGCTGGAGTCTAAGGCTGGTCAGACTTCCAACGGCCTCGTGTACAGAACTTCGTTGCTTCGTAGCAAAGCAAAGCATCATCGACGGTCCTCGATGGAAGAGTCGTTATTTCGGCGAGCTAAAACTCATGCTCTGCGCTCGCTTTTGTTCAATGAAGAAAAGCAGTAATTAGAGAAGGATTGAAGCATTTGAATTTATAGCTGATTTCCTTCAATTGATATGCAAGACCTTAGCTGCAGGTAACCAACCCTCCTGAATTATTTATAAATAACGAACCACGGCGGAACTAAAACTCGCTGGAATCGCCCTGAAACGGCCAAAAATGCTATGAAAACACCATAAATTTAGACAAGGAGACAAGATAAAGAATTCTGATATATTTCTATTACTATTTTTCCCCCTTAAATAACGATCGCTGTATTCTCCATACAAACCCTTGTACAACAACGATTCTAACTCGTGAGCTTGGGGTACCTGTGGTATAACAAGGATAGGGATTCACGAGTATTGAGTATATGGAGGAGAAGGAATTAAAGTGTTTCGATATGCCTTGTAGACGTATCACTATAATCTCAGTAATATATAGCCAGTTAGCCAGGGCTAAAAGAGAAAATCCCGGTAATATTTATAGTTCGTTCAAACAAAATATAAAATCGTGTAATGCTAAGCGGCGAAGGCAGCGCTGGAGAACGGTAAAAAACAACGATAGGTCTAAGAAGCAAAAAAATCAACTTTGCGCGAGCACCACACTTTTTACATTTCTTTGCCGTTGTTTTGCCGCGGGAGGGGGGACTCCCTAATATGAGCTATATTTTAGGTATATGCCGTCCCATCGGGAGGGGTTTTGCGCCGTTTTGGTCTGAAAACGGGCATAAACTTTGCCCATTTTGATCTGGAATCGGCGCAGGTGTGGTTTTCGAGGGAACTACAGGAGTGTATGAACGTATTTATCGTTTCAATTCCAAATGAGTAAGAAAGAAACAGAAATATGCGAATTCGAAGTGGATTTGAAGAATTTGTTTGTTTGCGCTCCAATCTAAGTAATCATAACATAATTTCTGCCTAAAGGCCAGGTCTCAGAAAACGAGTATGGATTTTAGAGGTCTGGTCTGAAAACGGGTGCGGAGAATAACACTCTTTTTGGTCTGAAATCGGGTCAGATTGGAAGAACAGGGCGGGACACCCCCACCAAGAGGAAATGTAGTACGTGTTCTAGTTCACTTTTTCTCGCTGCCGCTCATTTTCAAATTGCATTTGATTGATGGCCGCTAGCATTTCTCATTTTGTCACCAGCGCTAAAAAATTTCCATGTTGTTCTTCCAAAAAAAAAAGGTCTCCTTTTTTTTTTTATCTCTGACCCTCTAGATCTCTTTTGTCCTTTTTCTCGTTGAGCTTCGCTGGCCTGCCGTCCACTTTCTCTTTTTCTCTGTCTTTCTCTTGCTCTATATTCCAAATTTGTGAACATGACAATTAACCTAAGCTTAATATTTTAGACAACACGAAAACAGAAACAATTTCCGCTTTCCGTTTTCGTCTTTATTGACTCTTTAGTTGTCTCTGCTTTACAAGACACCGGTGGCAATGCGATTTCCCGCCAAAATAACCTGGAGTTGCATTTGGGTTGCCATACCTGTTGATTGAGTTTTTTTACATTGGTTTGCCTGTGGTACGGACGGACGGTTAGGCGTACGGTCACGTGATTAAAAAAGTTTCTCGGATGGGTAGATTACTTCATTTTCTTACCCATGGTGTTCCCCTGCGCGCGCTTCGCGCGAGAGCTCCGCTATTAAACGTTACACGAAATAATTTCCCGTTTAAGCGACAGGAGGACACCATTTTGCAAATGTGTAAATGGAAGGTGTACGAAAGGGGGACCTTTTCTGTCAAAATGGTATGTACCCTAAATCTTCTATTAAGAACCTCCCCCCCCCCCCCCCCCTCCTTTCAGGGGAAGAAAGTTTATTCTTCACTAATAAATGATAGACTGTATTAATTAATAACGACACTGTGAAAGTTCGTGTGTTCTGATGCGGGGTGGTTTATTCACCAACTGGAACTCCAACTTCTTGTACTTGAGCTTTTCCCGGGGCTTTGTGTTATAGTTCTTTATGAAGAAGTGATAGAGGATTCACGGTAAAAGGGTACTGATACAGCAAACCTCGGAGCGGAGCCTCTCCACACTTTGTTGAGTAGGCCCCCACCCCTTCCCCGGGCATTCTTGCCTATTTCTTCCGCACTTTTACACGTCAGTTGAGTGGTAGGATCTGCTGTTTGTGCAGACTCAGTCATGGATCCGGATGATCATCGATCATCGACCTCGAGATGGCCCCCAGCTGACAATAAAAGCTTGTTTTGTCTTTCTTGCATGAAGTCGCGAATTTGCCATAAGATTTGTAACTACTAATGCACGAATGTGGAGGAGACTGAAAAATAAAAAAGTTCTGCTGATTAGGTGATCAGAATTTTTAGTCTTCATTTTACTCCATTTTTTAATGGAAACCTTCTCACTGATAAGGTCTGAAAAAATTAAAAGTGATGAAAAGAGAAACAACAACCGAAAACAAAACAATGAGTGATTCGACAGGAACGCTTGAAAATAAACTTGGAGAAACGAGAGAACCACATCTATCATTTTGCTTTGTTCTTGTCTCCTATTGGGAAACATCTGTCACTTGACTTGCAAGCAGCGAGCTAGTGTTCTGCAAGGATCACTTATGATAAACTTAGACGAGGAGAATAGAGGACTCTCGCAGGAAATCATTGTCTTTGAGTTACTTGAATATGTGCGACTCTTTCAGAATTTGAATCGGTTAAGAATTTACTTATTGCGGTTTTGTGGTCATTCATCTATCAAAGGCAATTTGCTGTCAAAAGGATTTTTAATATTAACGCTCGCAGAAAAGAAAATGAGCCTTTATTCATAAAAGCAGTTCTTATATTTATTTAAAGTCTTAACGTACTATGACAACCTTCAATTCCCAAAATGAGGTGATGAAGTTTTGGTCGTTTTAAATTACCCTTTTCCGCCATAAATGTCCGACTATGCCAACTTGCCAAAGATATTTTGCGCCTTTATGTAAATAAATACAGCGGTACTAGTGGATAACTAAAAAGAGTATATATACCACAAACATAAATTTAATAAGTTATAGACGAAGCCCAAACCCAAACTTCTAGGTTTTTTTGTGCTTGTTATTTGACTAAGAAATCAATAAGATGCTTTATGCTAAAAAACAAAACCTAATGGTTTTGCCGTTAATCAGATAGGCGTCAGTATTTCTTTCCATGAGCAATAATTACTGTAAATTAGTATGCAGTTAAAACCTAATTAATGCAAAGTATTTTTCTTCTTCCCGTGGATTAATCTTGAACCTGAAGTAGTTAACAAGCTCTAAAGCCTCAACAAAACTCCAATCGGATTCTAAATGGCTTGATTAATAAAGAAAGCAAAATTTAGACCAACGGATGTTTTGAATTAGAACTGGGACTGCGAGAGAAGTCAAGATATTGGGCTGATTACTCGAGGCGGAATCAGTAATCAGCACCAGCGCTTGTTTTGAATTCTTACAAGAAATACCTACAAGGGTTTTGCTATTGCCAACATTTGTATTACTAACGCCGATAGACCAGATCTGCTTTAGATGAAGATTTGGTTTGATTTCCCGATGTTATCTCAAGAGCGAGAAACATATATAACGGCAAAACTAGCGGCGCGCATGAGACATAGCACCTGTCCTCCGAAACCGCGCCGACCATGAAATTCAGTTGGCAATGGGGGAACTCGCAAGAAGAAATATCCTCTCGCTAATACTACTGGACCTGTCCTACGAAGAAAATGTCACATCAAGCTTGTAACGAAAGCTATTCTTATCATCATGAAGTTCGATGTTTCATTAAAATCTTTCCTCTACACCCGGTCCTATCTAAATTCATTAACTAGCTATCTTCCTCCTAAATCTCAATATTTTCCTCGATTGCTTTGATAAACAAGCTAAAAGGGAAAGGAACAATGCTGTAAAGGTTTGTTTCTGCGCTTCAAATTCTTATTGATGACTGAGACCAAAATGTATTGTGCGAACGTCTTGGCTTTTGGCGCATTCACCTAAAGAGAGAATATTGCAAGGATACGAAGCAGACGCGTTGCGCGTTTTATCTTCTACTTTCGTTTTTGCCTTGAAGGGCTACGAGCGCGAACGCAGGTCTGCCCAACTAACAAAAATTGTACACCGCATCACCCCGCACATGCGTGGGAAACGCGCAGAGCTTAGCCCGTTTGTGTGCTGTGTGGTGGCTTTGCTCCGGGAGAACTGCCTTCGTGATCACAGTAGCTCCAGTGCATTGTAAGTATGGCAAGACTTCTCGGTTTCTCTCCTTTTATAGCCCATTGCGGTAACTGGTAATATGGGATGCCCATTTGTTTTCCTCAATATCATCTTAAAACTGTCCAATTCGGCCCCGAACTTCTAATGCGCAGGCTTGAAATGCAAAGTATTTGGGCATGCGTGCAGTAGATGTTCGAGGCATGGCTTGCGTCTTTCACTACTCTGAAAGTTTACCGCTTTTATAGAATGACATCCACATGTGAAGTTTGTATTAAAATCGAGCCAATCACAAGTATCAGACCAAACGGATAGGAAGAAATATTTTTTAGTATCGTGTAGCAGTTTGGTGTTCTGGGTGAATTAGGCTTAAGCCTTCCTGTCAGCACAACTTGAGTAAAGTAACCATTATTATGCCTACAAGCGCAAGCATCGGTGGTAAACTTGTTTTCAGTTACTTATACTAACGTTCGTACAAACCACCCTGGCCTCTTAATAAGCTTTACAGCCATGTTCTTCTCTGAAATCGAGAACATTGGGTAAAAATTAGTCATACGAGTTAATGTTAAATGCCACATCGTAATCATTGCTCAAAGTTATATTAGTCGTGAAGCCCGCCTTTCATGCACAGGTTTTCCGTCCGTCAAGTGCAATACTAGAGGTTATAAACGAGTAATTTCTCCTAAAGGTTTTAGTAAAACATATTCAGCACATCATGATAACAACATCACTCAGTCAACAGGGTTGCAATTTCCACTGATGAATGTTCAGGTTCTCTTAACTATCTTAACTGAACGCAAACAAAAAGCAATTAGGGAGGATATGCGGTGATATCAGGGCTTCAAATAAAACAGAACTGTTTCAAGGTAATACAAATGACTATATGGCCTTGTGTTTTACAATCTCGGTCGGATGGAGTGAATTCATCTGACTTTCTATTGATTCTACAAGACAAAGTTTCGGCTAGACAAAAATGTTATTGTTTTTATTTGCATTAAGCCACTGGAGTCTCTCAAAGCACCTATATGGCTCTTCGTTTATAGAAATAAAACTCCTGCTTTTTACGAGGAACTGAAAAGCCTTTGAAATAGTGGTGTTAACAGGAGTAGAAAATTTCTCGAAAGTGCAAGTCAGAGCAGAATTAGAGTGAAATTGACACATTGTCTAAAATGACTAAATGGAAAGATTCTCTTTTAGCACCCGGCATATATGGCAAACAGAAGACATGTTGAGTCGGTTTTTATTATTATTATTATTTTTTGTTATTTTCAATATATTTCCTTTTTCGCGCAGAGTGCCTTAAGACTTAAAGTAAAACTGCTATCTATTATCAGAATACTGAAGAATTGTAAGAATTATTCTTATCGTAAGCTATTCTTTGTTAACTAAAATGAACTTAAAGTTTCTTTCTTTACAAGAAAAAGAGTCTATTCATTTCCTTATGTGCTTTCACTCTGGTCAAATTTATTCTTTTTAAAACAAAAACAGCTTTCATACAGAAATTCTCATCTGCCAAACATATTGTTTGCTCGTGAAATAATAAAATATTAAAAAGCGTCAAGTGCCCTCAAAGTCATTTCCAAACTTCCATTAGTAAAATTGACTTCAATAAATTATGTTTGACGAGTCTTGGCACCTCGCTAAATGCATGACGACTGCGAGCTAAGCTTATTAGTCAGCGGGTGTGATGTGCACACCTGTTTCAAATATTCTACTGCCCATGCGCAGGTCTATACAATTAGGCCAGTAACAGAGAGACAACGTTTTTACTTTCCAAGGATATTGTTGCTATAATTCTGTTAGGCATTTTAAACTTAACCGGTTCCATGTAGATAAAAACAATCAACGCTTTTTTAAAAGCGTTGACAAAAAAGGGTTTAATACTTTTCTTCACCGGCCGTTAACAGGTTTTCAAATTCACCTATTAAATATGCAAATCTTAAAAACTTTCCTTCACAAATTGAACAAAACCGTCGCGGTGAATCTCTCAAATATTTCTGATCTTTAGAAGTTCTCATCTTTTTTTCTTATCGTTTGCCTATCTTATAATCTAGTATTATCGAAGACAGCTTAAAAACAAAGAGGTCTAAATAATGCCTTTTTTTAAATCCTCATCGAACAAAATTCTATTTGTTAAAGAAAAACCTAAAGAACTAATTTGGAGAGGCACAATCAATCATCTGTGTGTCTTTTCTTGTTCCACCAGCCTGGAAGAATAGCCAGTTAGGAATAAATTTATACTGATCGAAGGAACCAACATAAGTTTCGTGAAAAAAATATGAAAGCGATGTCCGATTGACAAGCTGCCAATCACTTGTCATAAGTCAACCAATGAGGTTAAAAAAAAAGAAAAAAGGGCGGCTTCTCTTGTTACTGATGACAGCCCTCTTTGTATTTAAAAACATAAGAAATCAGCAGTGGTTCTTAAGCAACCCCAGCAGGGACAAAACTCGTTGTTTTATTACAGGATTGGCATTTACCTCGCACGAAGGAATCATTTTCCCGAAAAATTCAGTCAAAGAAGGAAACAAGTAGCCGAAGTCGACGGATCACCTCATTTTGTTACTATTGTACAGATTTTAATTTTACTCATCGACAAAATTAATATTATTACAGACAGACATACTATTTTAACGCTTGCTATTCTCCAGAATTAACTACTCGTTTATCTGTAACATATATTATTTCCTCTTGCCGTCTTTTCATCTTGTAATGCTTAATATGAATCTTATTATCCTCCTTTCCTGTTTTCAGTGTTGGTCGCTTTATTAGTAGCTACGCGCGATTTGTTAGTATAAAATATTGTTAGTATCGAACGTTTTCTTCTCAGTATCAGTAACATCTGATCTGTATTCTTTTCCCTAGTGTTGCTTCTTTTCATGTCTGTGAAGTGTGTTTGAAATTCGTTCCAACTAAGGCGAGCATTCACAAGAATTTCTCAAATAGTCTTTTACTTTCCCATGCAAGGTTAAGAATCATCCTGCATCGCTGAAAAATCATGAAGAAGTACTGGAGGACAAAATAATTGTACGTAGACTGAAACATACAAACATCAGTCTCTCGGGGAGCGATGAATTCAAATATATTGCTATAACTACACTCCACTGAAAGCCAGGTTAATTCAAAAAGTTTTCGTTGCATTTAACAAAGCTCCATGTACATATTTTTCAGAACGAAGAGCTTAGAATTTTCACCTGGTCAAATTTTTTTTTTTCTTTGGTGGGGTGACGGCGGACGAAATGGAATTCCAGATGATTGCTTTCAGAACAACATGCATATGAAATTCTGAATTAAATATTTATTTAGTATATATGTTACCGTTTTGACAGCATGTAGGCCATTCTCTTTTCTATATATGGTGGCAAAACTGGAAAATTATATTGCTAACTCACGGAATGACGCAGCCACCGTGCAGCGGAAAGTTTTTTTTGTTTTACAAAGCAAAGGAATAATACCTTAGAGTTTCAATGATCGCAGTACGGGCGGTCGCGTACCCGCAAAGGAAAAAACAGGGAACAACCGATGCTGATCGATCCTTATACGATCCGTAAAAGGACCAGTATTATAGAAGACAAAAAAAATATAAACTCGAACTTAACAAAAAAAGAGAAGAAAAGCAAGTGAAAAGCGCCAGAAAAGTCTTGGTTTAGTTTGTTTTCATTTTTAACACGTCAAAAAAGTTTATTAATTGTCGGCCAGTGCAATCAAAAGTGTTAAAGGGATTCTCGCCTACAATAAAACATTCATAAAACAAGTTGCGGAGACCATTCTGACTCATAGCTTCCTTCAAAAACCTTAAAAACCTCGCAATGGTTTAACATCTTTGTTCCAGTTGTCAAACATATTAATCTAGGAATAGGATCACTTTTTAAAGTTACAGCCTTTGTTATTTCAGTTTTCTTCAATAATTTCAGCTAATATATTTTTCAGTTCATTAATTATACAGATGCGTCAAAGTCGCTCGATTCAAGTCTTTTACTGAGGAAGATGATTTCAAGTAATTATTTTGACTAAATGTACTTTAGTTCTTCAGCCATATTTAGATTTAACGTCAAAGTCTAGTTTGAAGGCTTTGTTCGTGACACCTGACCAAAAAATTTAAAGAGCAAAAATGGCCCCCAGTTAAATTTTGTGAAAATGTTTAAAATAAATGTTTTAAGTTGCAATGACTTAGGGTCTATAATAAAAAACCGACATCTTAAGTTGCAGTACTTTTTTTTTTATTTTGCCAGAATTATTAATTCATACCTAAAGTGATGCTTTTAAGAAAAACAATATTTTTTCTCCAAAAATACCTCTTTAAATGTTGAATTTTCATCGGAACAAAAAAAAAAAAAACATTTGAATAGTCTCGGTGTTTCACGTCAAGCCATGCATCATTAAAGAACTGACTATGATCATCCTTTTTTTGTCATATATTGACCTTGTTAAGAAGAGTGCATCAGTTTGAAGTGTCCGGCATTATTCACAAACGAATAATCTAAACCAAAGCCTGGCATCAATAGTCTATACAAAATACTTGTTTTTCCCTACAGTGATTGAATAGTAGGTGCTCAAAGGAATAGCATTCTGAGTAAATTTATACACCTCATTAAAAAATTTTTGTTGACATCGTTTTGCCTGACTTAAAAGACTTAGAAAAGTGTTTTTATAACGAAGAATATTTGATGAAAGAGCCGAATAGAGCCTATTAGAGGTGCAGCTTAACCAAGATTCAAAGTGCAACAATTCTTTTGGATACTTAAAGGGAATAGATTTGGTGTTGTGATATTTCAATTTTCGAATCTGATATTACTGTATACAAGCTTCCTTTTGAAAATTTAATTTTGGATCTTAGTTGAAATGCGCTGCAAGTATAGTTGAAAAAAAAGGACAAGCTTAAGAGAGTGTTGTGAATTTGAGGAGGCTACTTAAACCTTTATAAGTGTGTACATTCTCGTAGGCGTGAAAAGCTTGACTCGGTGTCACTAGCGAGATGGTGCTTGACGTACAAGATTTTGTTAACTTTGTCATAATTTAATAGATTGAGAAAAAATTCAATAACGGCCTATCAAGAATGAAACAAAAATATGTGATTGGCTTTGTCTAAAAGAAGTGGAGAAAATTTAAAAAATAACGTTTACAGGAGTGACCAAAAAGTTAGCAAAGCGTTTGACTTCTTTTTTAAGTTCATTAAGGCGAACGAGCGCGGACGCAGGTTCACCCACTATCAAAAATTATGCACCGTGTACCCTCAGTGGGGCTCCACGCAGAAATGGGCCCTCTCAAATTAAAGTGCAGGAAAAGGCCCATCCTGGGAGAACTGCCTTCTTGATCACAGTTCCTCCAGTGCATTGTTAGTATGAAGGAACGCGCGATCTTTCCCGCCTTTTATACATGGCAGTGCGCTTGAGGAAGGCGGGAAAGCGCATGAGTCAGATCATGCATTAGCCAATCAGAGGCCTTATTCGCGCCATTGTGCTGCGAAAGCGCGTGATGATTCTGACAGCTGCATGACTTTAGAGAATGAAGCACGCCAAGGGGTCTTGAAGAGAACTTGTTACTAGGTAAGTATATAATTATCTCATTCCTTCTCCTTCTTGACTATATACTCTTCTTGACTTTATATATGTTTTAAACTGAACACCCTAGTTCGGCGTTCCAAACCCATCGTAATGGGGGTAAAACTAGTGAGATCAGATTTAACCTAGAAATTAAAATAGCCCAAGATCCTTTATTCAGTGCGCCCTGATGCGTTGTTTTTCTAAAATAATTAAGTTATCTTTGAAGCGCTGATAACTTAACACAACGTACTATTGAATAAATTTCTATAGCTCTGTATGGGATGAGCACGTGAACAACAGTTTATTTTTAGCTTCAGTTTTCTGCTTTATTTCAGTATAAAGCCAAGTTCACCAAACAAACATCGAACTTAGCCCACACACAGCTTTTATAAATCAAAGAATACTTCTTAGCATAAAGAAATTTAATTATTAAAGAGCGGTTTTTCTATCCTTGGCCTCTTAAGCACAAGGCTCATGATTTAAGCTGGCGACTTCTAATAGACACTGTGAGTGTCATCTCGATTAATCAATATGGTTTTGTGTTCAAGTGTTTGTTTTTCAAAAATAAATGCATGAAACTTCAGATTCAGAGGGCTGGGCTAAAAAAAAGATTCCTAATATTATTGAGATGCTCGAAATCAGGAACTGATGAAGTTGCCGCTTCAATAAAAATTCACAGAAATATAATTCGAGGGAAAATAAAATTGATGTAACATAAATTTCACTGTAAAGTAAATGTCATCACCGAATCACTGAAAATAGAAGGAATCAGTTCAACAGAAGGTTTGAGCTCCGGCTTTATTAGTTTCGCTCAACCATAAACACAATCAGTATAAAATTTAAAAAATATAGACATGATAGCATTTGTGAAAAATAATTCGCTCCATGAAAGGTAATCCGGGTTTCTGAATCTAAGAAAGTATGTTTGCTTGAGGAATCCAAAATCCTGAGCTTTGGAATCCGGGGTCCCGTTAACGATTGGAATCCGGAATGGAATGCAAGTTCCACCGACAAGGAATCTGGCAGAATCTTAGTTCTACTGACATAAAATCAGGAATCCAGCACCTGGAATCTGGAATCCACGGTATGGAATCCAGAATCCAAGACTGTCTTGAATTACCTTACATTGGGCGAAATACTAATATATAGTTTGTTTTACTGATTACAAGTTAACTTTGTACTTGGAATTCACTCAAAATAGGTCCAGCTCTGTCATTTGTGACGTACTCTATACAGAGCAAATTGGTAGCTTGAGTTCAAATGACTTATATATTTAATGTGCTACTATACAGACAAGGAGAAGAGCCGTCCGGCAAAGAGACGGTGTATTCGATTCGGAGTCAAGGATCCGGCGCTGTTAGTCAACATGACAGAACTTACCAACTACTTACCAACTACTGGCTACTAATCCTTACCAACTATTGGCTACTGATGTAAGATCTTCAGGGATGAAACCTACATTTATTCACGTCAATCCAAACGTCAGTCATGAGGGCATAATAATACAGCCGTCGAGCCTTTCCTTGTGGACAGCTCCCCAATACAGACAACTTTCTTTTAAGGAACGTTCTATTGCCAAATGGTCCCAAAGATATCAAACTTCATACATTTCCTACCTTCCTATTACAGTTAGTATTCTTGTTGAACCCAGTCAAGAGCCAAACTTCATACAATCGATATCCCTACCTCTATAATACCCTACCGCTTTACTATGGACAGTACTCTTGGGGACTGCTCGCATGAGGGGAAATCCTAGAAGGCGGATCATCCTAACACCACATGTTTTCTCTATTCAGTTTACAACCAAATGGTTGCAATTGTCCCTTGTACTAAGATTCCTAGCTGAGAGGTAGAAAGCTAGATTCTAGCACTAGGAAGATCCTAACACAATGTAACTGCCGCCTTCGATAGGAAGATCCTAGTACTAGAGACAAGCCAACCAAAAATGGCGTTGGGTCGTTCAGTAGGCAATAACGGCAATAAAGGCTGACCATTTCGTTTGGCGTTACCACGAGCTGATTATTGTGATAATTCTGCTGAAATGTAGTTGTAAATAGAAAGCAGAAGGGCCCAAATTACATTTTTGCTTTTGTCGCCGGTCATCTTTCATTTCTTGTTCTCTACTTGGGCACCACGCGGACAGGAATTTCTGCATGCAAACCGAACAAATTATTCCCTATCGAGCTTCATAAAACCTACACTTTATAAGAACTCCAGTCTAAATTATGGTCACTGTATGGTGAATACAACTGAACGTGAATGGGTTTTAGCGTAAAACAAATGAATCTTAACACTTGCTCTAACACAAAAAGGCTTTTATTAAATGTTGGCAGCTGAACCTTTTATAACGATCAATTTTATTATGGTCTAGATGGTTAGTGAGTATTTTATTTCATTGTAAGGCAAAAAACAAATCATGGTGATTAATGCAAATGCTAAGCCAGATGGTTATCAGGTAAAATTGATTTATGTCAGATCCAAACTGTAGAATACACTTTTCATGGAAAATAGCGTTAACAACGAAGGTTTACCCTAGTCTGTTTCTTTCCCTTAAAGAATGTAAATCATATAGTAGCTTTTCACTTTGATTGACAGTACGTGGTTTTACTCTCATCAAGGTGGGAAGACTTATGGGAATTATGACCAAAGGGGTACGGAGGTGAAGAGAAAGCTGGCCACACCCTTTTTATATTTAAACACTTTAATTACAGGAGCTATTTAGGGAATGAGCGGAAGAGAGTGTAAAGTGCCCGCTATGTTTCTTGCATTTAATATTGCGTAAAATAGTTTGTTCTATTGGACGTGACCACCTACAAGCTCCAACATTTCGAGCAGCCATGAAGCGAATTTTGCTGAACTGTTACTAAGCTGGTACGACCACCAATGTTTGTGACCGGCAATTAAAAACTTGATGTGTTAAATATGAATGTTGTATGCTTCCCACCCTTGCACACAATGTTGAAGGTGAAAGGCATACAATGAAATTTGTTGCCTTCAATATAATGCTACAGAATTAGGAGATTTTTTCCCGCTATGGCAAGTAATATTGCGCGTGGCTATTTCTGAATTGAAAACCCGTTGGAAATAAATGCGCACAACACGATTGATTTTGACATATACTTGACTAAATGAACTTCGTGCCCAAAAGGAAAACTCATTTGTAATACAATAAAGGCAAATAAATGTTCATTGTAAAAAAGCGAGCATACAGAGAACTGCTTAACAAAAGGAAGGGATACCAAGCTGGTGCCCTGACGAACAAGGTTGAAGAGTAAAAAGAAAGTCTGAGTAATTTTTAGTCCTCGGCACGGTTTTATCTAACTCTTCAGTCCAATAGAAAGTTTTCTGTATCTAACCTGCTCAGCTGAGTGCAGTATTTTCTCTCTTCCATCTGCTTTAACAATATCATGTGTCAATTATGACCGGGTAGCCGGAGATAAAAACGACCTAATGCCGACTGTAATTATCAAGATGGTTTTCAAACTATTTATTTACAGTTTGAGTGATTATAATCCTAGAAATAAACTTGCATATAGTATTCCATTACAAGTGAAAATAATTTATCCCTTGCAGCAGCTTTATTGACTTTAACAGCGTCATGATAAAAACCCATACGGCCACAGCGAATAGATCTTTCCCGGTGGGGCATGCTATAAAACCCCGATAAAGAACGTAGTAAGGCTGCCAAGATTAATTGTTTGCTTGTATTAAAAAAGAGAACATTGTTAACAAAAGAGCATCTGCGAACAGATTGTTAAAATCTGCCTTTTTAACTATGATAAGAACAGCTTTATTTGAGTATCAAATCTTCCAGCTGGGCACTAATCGGGCAAACTTCTTTTCAATATACCCTAGGATAGCCCGACATTTATTTGAAATAAAGAGGCGCTCTCAAATTGCTTTTGAGTATCAGGAATGGCTTCCGTTGAGTTTCATCAAAAAAGAGATAAAAATCTTGACCAACAGGCAACCGTCAACGGATGACTAATAACCTTGTAATTGACTCTCGAAGCTCGTGCGCGTATTCAAATTCGTGCTAACAACAAATGATCATTTCGATTGCGTTTTTACCTGAATGACAAATTTAACGTCATCTAATTGCCGTATAAAACAATAGCTTCTGGACAGAAGGATGGGTATAAAAGCGCGATTTAGCCTGATCTGTCATACTTACAATGCACTGGAGCACCTGTGATCACGAAGGCAGTGCTCCCGAGGCGAGGCCTTCATTGCACTCAGAGGGCTGAACCTTGCGCGTTTCCCACGCGTGTGCGGGGTGGCGCGGTGTGAAATTTTTGATAGTTGGGCAGACCTGCGTTCGCGCTCGTGGCCCTACAAAAAAAAAAGAAAGAAAGAAAACAAACTGAGAAAGAGCCATGATAAGAAGGTGAACAAAGAAAACAGAAACCGTTCCTATTCCAGTGTAAAATTATGAAATGAGACACACTCTGTTTAAGGCGTTTGGTTCTAGCCATGAAAGTAGTATATTACCGCCAGAACTTCCTTGCACCATCTGCCTAAAATAAATGGAATGCATTATGTCTCACCGTGAAAAATATAACTTACGTCTCGATTACATGTCAAAATATTAGAGCTACCGTCACCCAACAAGCTCTGTGAAAAAGTGTGCCTACTTTTTAGCTCTCAGTTGTAAAAGAAATATATTTTTTTCAGTCAAAGTTGATCTTGGTTAGCACCCTTATTCAGTTTATTTTCTTTTTCATGGTAAAAAATAATTTTAACAGTTCCCTATCGAAGTGGATATATCTATTCCTTTTTTAAAATCATCTTTTGGTTGCTCTCTGCCCCTAGCTATAGAGAAAAATAGCTAAAATTAAGCTGACGTTAAAAACTAGCTATGTACGTATTTGTTCAGCAATATTTTGTAGCGGAAAATCTTCTTGTTTTTTGAAAAAAAATATGTGTGTAAGCATAATGAGAATATAACTTTGCATAATAATGGCTACATGTTGACTCTCACAAGATGCAATAAGTAGGGAAATCAATTATCGCATGCCTGAGGCCAACAAAGATTATAGCACTGTAACATACATCTTCGATACTTTTTAAAAGTTTAGTCAGTTTTTTATTTTTTTCTTCATAACACTGAGAACCGCATGAAACCACACGTCGTGATCAGGACAGAAAAAAGTTGAGTATCATAAACCTTTTCGTGACAAAAAATACCTGGTGCTTAATATCATCAACTTGCAAATTAAAGTTCTTGATGGATTTCACAGCAAGAGTTAGCTTAAATTTGAATTAATCAGTGATTATTTTAAGCAATAAATTCACCTTGCAAACATCTGCTAGTTTATGTGAATCTTCAGAAAAAAATGAAACTCTAGTAAGCTGAAACTAATAAAGTATTCACCGATTGATTGAACTGAAGAAAATTAATGGCTGGAATAAGCCTAAAAAATTCTATTTTACTTATTTATCATTTATTTATCTATCTATTTATTTATTTATTTATTTACTGTTTTTCAACTTTCGTACAGAGTCAGCTATCTACAAAATGAAGAAGTTTTTAACGACTAAAAGAACAACTCTAAAGACAGCCTTTGGCTAGCATTGGCTAACATTGGCCAATATAAAAAGCAACGTTCGCTGCTATAGGGAACGTTATTTTAAAATGAGTCATGCTGTTTTACACCTTTAATTTCAGTTTGAAATGTATCCGCGGGCTATATATAGAAAGTTACCACAACGATCGAGAATAAAGCTCTACAAACATTATTTTTTGAGTTAGGTAAAACCCGAACATTTCTGTCCCATCTTAAAAAGAAAGCTATAACAATACCACCGAATTTTAGAACAAAACTGTCCATTAACATGTCTCTGCTAAAAGTTTTCGGTAAGGCAACTTAAAATTAACGAAACGTCATTTGTAGCGACTCTTGTTGAGTAAAATATGCTTAATTTGTATAAAACAGCAAAAGCTTCGACTTTATTTATTTAAAGGTTTCGCCCGATGTAAGAGAATCCAAGACAGCCCTGGATTCTGGATTCCATTCCATGGATTCCGGATTCCCCATGTAAGACAGTCAAAACTGGACTGGATTCCAGGCTGTGGATTCTGGATTCAGAGTAGTGGATTCTGGATCCTTTGTCAGTGGAACATGGATTGTGGATTCCAATCCTTAGTGGATTCCGGATTCCTTGAGCTGTATTCCATATGGGATTCCAAAGCTAAGGATTCCGGATTCCACAGCGAAAATTTGCTGAATTCCGGAATCCCAATTCCCTTACATGGGGCTAAAAGGTCTATCCACACTTGAGAAGATTTTTAGTATCTTTTAAAGTTCTGGTATTTGTTCTAGTGAGCCAAAATCTTTCGGGTCATCAACCAGGACAAAGAGGGCCGTAGAGTAAATAGAGTGATTTAAGCAAGCAAGTTTTAACCTAGCAATTAAAGCAAACCATTTAATCTTAAATTAAAGACCCTGTCCGAGCAAGACGTTGAGTGATTATGTGACATCATTATATCCCACAGCATACTGGGAAACCTTCACGCACGCGTAGTTCAGATTATTTCGGCGCAGATAGTCAATGAGCTATATTCATTGGACGTTACACAGCATTAAATTACAAGATAAGGTGTCCAGTGATTTCCCATAACGCAGTTGTCGTTTTCAGGGTATAAAAGGCATCGCAGATGGCATAATTTCCATACTTACAGGGCACTGGAGTTACTGTGATCACGAAGGCAGTGCTCCCTGGTTTCGGTCTTCACTGCACTTACGAGGGCCGATTCCCGCGTGTTTCCATAAAAAGTGGTGCACGGTGTGCAATTTTTGGTAGTTGGGCAGACCTGCGTACGCGCTCGTGGGCCCTCCAATAAAAAGCAGCCAGAACTGAACCAAGTGCCCGCCATCGGGACTGACATGGAATAATGAGCTCTCTGAGTTTTCATCTTATTTGAGTTTACTATTTGTAGCTTTATGGCGCTCAAATAACGTGGTTTATTTTAATGGTAGAAACAGACTGACGTTCTTTTAAACACTCGGAACTATCGATCATGTTAATATTCAGACAAATTTGCGTTGACACTCGTTGGTCCCGTTAAGTACAGGCAAACAAGGAAACAACACGTTCCTTTATCCGGTAATACTCTAGCTATCTTAATTCAATGTCTTATCGTCGTGAAACATATTAATGTATAAAATAGGTAGGGACTAATAGCAATCGTGCTTATCGTCAAATGCTAGCGGAAAGATGCTAAATTTTTGTTGACATGCACTTGTTAAATTGCTGAATTAAATTGGTTGGCATAACTGCTAGTTTTATACCCCACACAGGGGGTTTTTCGTTTTGTTTTTGGCTGTTTTTTTTTTTTTTTGTGACATTATCTTAAAAAGGGACCTCACGCTGTTAGTCTGAGATAGTTTGCAAACAAAAAAGACTCATTCTCCGATGTGGAGATGGTAAATGTACAACGCCGGATATTCCACAACTCATAAGTGTCTTACCTAAAAAAGGGAAAAAAAACAACGATTGACCAAAGCAAAAAAGAGGCTAACTTTTTGCACCTGGGATTATGAAACCAAACGAAATCCTAAACGAATGTGATCGGGTGATGCACTGCCGCCTACATATCATTCCGAATTTAAAAGCCAATCAGAGGACGTACGAAAAACCACCATGACCACTAATTTTGAATATAATATGTGAACAATTATTGCCGCACGATTGTGTTGCATATGAGATGTTATAAAATAGCTAAGATAGTACGCACGTTCAGACTGGTAAAAATCCTATGGTCTCTGCAGCTTCACACTGAAGTACTGTTTGATTAACGTTCGCTGTTTGGGAATTAACATAATGCTGACTTGGAAGTCCTAATTTTGTTTTTCTTTTCTTATTATGGGGTTTTCAAGCGAGTACGCAAGTCACCCCGATATCAAACAAAAATTCAGCACCCGACTCACCCGGCCTGGAGTGAACGCAAGGGTCAGTGGCCCAGAGTGCAATGCGCCACCTTGCCTTGGGAGCCCCGCCTTCGTGATCGCGGCGCTCCTGTGCACTGTAAGTTTGAAAAGAAGGAAACATCGGCACTTGTTTATATAGCTCTCATTTACTGCCCCACTTACGGTTATAATTCAGTAAAAACTGCTTCTCAACCAATGAGAATGTGCACTTTTGAGCCTGCGTGAGCTTTATAGGTCTTGTGAAGTTAATAGGTTTTTATTTGTTATATTATTCAGGAAGTTCGAGAGTTTTTTCGTCAATTCAAATTTAATCTTAAAACCAATTACTACCAGCAGGGAATGAAAAGTAATTCGTTAGACCTATTTTGTATCTAACTTTCATGACCCAAAGTCAATTCAAAGATGTTGAATTGTTTCTAACCAATCGAATTATCTGTTAATTGCTTAGTTTTCATAATGATAATCACAGCGGGGGAACTCGATTTTCTCACGGGGTTCCGCAATTTTTATGTTAGCATCCAAAACTTCTTTCTTTTACAACACTTATTTATATATTACTATTTAAACTCGGCGGAAATTGATAAATTAGATTAGCACGCTTATCAACCCTTAAATTAAAATTGTTTTCAGTTCATGAAACTAAGAGACTCGATCTATTTCATACATCAGTTGTGCCGGAAGAAACATATCCACAAATTAAATAATTTAAATTTATATTATAAGCATTTACTTAGGAATAGAATGTTGACAACAGATTTTCTGCGCCTTTGACGGAAAACATTTTAGTACAGTTTTCCCATGACAACATCGTCGATGTAATTGTGTGTTCTGCTGAAAGCTCGATCGGTTTCACTTATCTTTCTTGTATTTATGTTAAAGAAGTTAATCTAGTTTCCAGTTTGAAGCCCGAGAATGTTCATTTTATTCCTCTAATTCCGAGAGTCATATCTGGCTTACCTTCTGTTCAGAGACCTAGAACGTTCACGACTTAATACTTCAATATCTTATCTTTGTCCATGTACTCAAATGGTTTAAATCGCCATTCCACTTATTAACCTTGTACAACATACACCGGATGACTTCTTTATAGAACTTGGTGTAGGCAATGGCTTAACCTGAAGTTCGTTGGAGTTTTATTAGCTGGGCTGAACTAAGCCGAATGTATCAGGCAGCCTATAGCTAAAAAAGAGTTTCAGCATTAAGCGTCCATTAATTAAGTATTTACTAAGGCTGCCATAACTTAACTTGAGGATTCCACGGTAATTTCTCTGTTGCTATAAGAGGCGAAACACAGAGAAGAGCTGTTTACTCTGTAACTTTTTGTACGATGTCAAGCATCGTAAGCAGATGTGGCTTTCCAAATTTAGCATGAATTCCAAATAATTTTATTCAGTCAACACCCTTTCGTGTAGAAGGTAGTAGCAGTTACGAGACAAAAAAAACTTCTAGGGCAAAGAGTTGTTCGTCTTGAGAAATGTGTCGTTAGCCATCAACAGTCATTGAAGTCAGGAGTTGAGGACTATGGAACTCAGTCTATATAAAAAAGATAAACAATGAGTCTTTTTAATTTCTCTATCGAGTAAAACTCTTTAAAGTCTGTAATCAGATTGCATACCGAATAAAAATACCCTAGCTAAATTGCTGCCAATTAGTAGGCGAAAAGTTGTAGGTAAAGCAGAATTGAGGCTATATTTGAAATTTATTTAACAACCTGTTTACGGTAGGTCATTAAAAATTAAGAATGCGACATCATTTTTGTGAATTAGCATATTATATAGTTTCTAAGGCGAGGAAGATAGTTGAACCATCGGTGAGAATACATATGGCCGGGAAGCATAGTTAAAGTTAGCCCACTCTGAATCATAATATTATATAATGATAACTGTGCGAGTTTTTTACTCAACTACGCGACTGACAAACCCTTCGAAAGACTTCGTAAATGCTAAAAGCGATGCAAAAAAAGAAACGTCTGCCCGCAGGGTAGCCATGACTTTGCTAAGAACAGTGTTTGGAGAGGGAAATTTCGTACGGTAGCCAGGTGTGATTACATGACGAAAAGGCGTTTGTAATAGCCTGTAATAAATTGGCATTTTGAACAATATTTACTGACATTTAACTTGTGAGGGGCAAATAGTTACGTGATCGTGTTATCTTACAGGCATTTTCATTCAAGAAGGGATCAGTAACTCAAAGAAGAGAAAAGTAATCAGTAACTCAAAACCGTCGTCGAAGCTTCCCGTCGTCACTGCGTAAAAGGGACCTTATACGAAGCTACGACGGCGACGGCAACGGCAATATCAGAAAGCAATCACGCTTTTTTTGTACATTTCTTTGCCGTCCCTGCACGACTACGACGTGAAATGGCCAAATTTTAAGTGTTTTTGAGGACGGGAACGGCAAAGCGTTGAATTCTACCGTCTCTGTCTGAACTCGAGTGCGGCCCCCTCTCTTCAGCTCCAACATGAATTCCCTTCTTTTAAGTAACTGGGCGACTTGGGATAATCGCGAAATGGTTTGAAAGGATTCGGAGCCTATTTTCCAGTAAGGTTTTCACGGAAGTCGCCGTTATCGGATCGTGAGGTCCCTAGCTAATATCCGTATTTAACAGACGTAGACAACTTGTCCCATTTGTCGCACCGGGTATTAGGAATTCCAAAACAGTCTTGGATTCTGGA
The DNA here is from genome assembly GCF_958299795.1 of Porites lutea. Taxonomy (NCBI): domain Eukaryota; kingdom Metazoa; phylum Cnidaria; class Anthozoa; order Scleractinia; family Poritidae; genus Porites; species Porites lutea. Next base: position 3,318,639 of record NC_133201.1, read on the forward strand.
TTCCAGATATTGGATTCCGGACGGTTTGTCAGTAGAATTTGGATTCCGGATTCCATCGTAAGAGGGATTCCAGATTCCTTGAACTGTATTCCGGATTCCAAAGTCCAGGATTCCGGATTCCAGAAGCAAAAATTTCCAGGATTAATATTCCGGAATCTGCATTCCCTTTCAAAGAGGTGACATTTGTTTTGCAAATGTCACACGCGCACTCATGTGCATATATAACTTCCTTGCCAAAAACTGTTGATCATTCTACTGACTTTCAAGTCGGTCGGATTTTCATAGCAAGACGACCTCTATGCTAAACTTGATGTCCATATTTATAAAAAAATGTGCAACATGCCACAAACATGACACGTGACCATCACAGCGTATCTGTCAGCAAATCACATTGGTTCTCATTGAACTCATGACAACACCTTGAGACAAAATCGACGACTCGCTTTAGATATCTGAACGCCGTCATACGGAGAGGAAACCCAGTGCAAGGATATTGAACTTATTAACTCAGTTTCCATATCATCGAATCTTCGACTTCACGAACCCAACATGAGTCCCTATTTACCTGTAAGCAAACGTGTTTTAACCGATGTTGTGTCGGATTCAACTGTTTGACTAGCGTAACGCAATTCAATGGCAAAAGGATTAACAGACAAATAGCGAGTTTACCATTAGGCTGCATTCTGATTTTTGTCAGTATTTATAATCACTAGCCATCATACACACTTCGACAAAAAGTTTTTTTCTAAACCTGGTTAAAAAATTATCTTTTCGTGATGACGGCTAGTATCTTGTATCTTTAATTTTTTGCAGGTAGATCGATTGGAAAGGAAAAAAAATATGCACATTAACATAACCGCAATTTCATTTTTCAAACACACTCTGCTTCTTTTTTTTTTTTTTTTTACATGAATTATCATTTAACTCGCATTGTCATGTCCCTGTAAAAGAATTAAAGAAATATACAACGGTCTTAAGATCTGCTAAATTTATACTTCCCGGAGAATAAACGCGTTTTTTGAAACGAAAAATAAAATTCAGGTGATATCCAGTCCTGTTTAAATCTATAAATGTTTAATAGTTTGACTCACCTCGAGCTTCGAAAGCAGTTTTATTTGCATAAGTGACACCTGAAAGATTTTAACTACCAGTAGCTTTTTTTTTTTTTAGCTAAATTAGCGTTTTTAGATTAACCATTTTGTGCTACTTTATTTTTGAAGTAACGAAGGCTGGGTTTTACTTTCTATAACATTCAAATGCGAGGCAATTGTCGAATCCAAAACTGTGAGTGGAAATAATGCAAAGAAAACTAAGTACCTGTTGTTGAATTATTGAACTGATTTCATTAACGTCTCGGCGGGGTTAAAATGAAAATTATAAAATGTTAACCACAGGCTTCCTGAATTTCATAATGATGTTTGTGCTTAAAGTTTAAAATTGTTTGCTAATTCATTCATCAGTTTAAAGGGCGCTTGATGTTTAGTAGAAACTTGAATAATTAATGATGTGTCGCCTGTCTTGTATGGCCAGTGTGATCAAATTTTCTCTGATCTATTCACAAAAATGCTAGTGGTAGACCTATTGTTGTAAAAAATTCAATTCATCATATTGTCTTGCGAGCAAAATCGAATCGCTAAGTGTTAGAATCCTGAAACCCATTCAATGTAGTACATATTTAACTGTTACTCGGAGCCATATGCCCGAACTGACTGAGCTTTCGAAGATAAGTTTACAGACGATTGTTTTCCATGATTTCCTTCCCATTTCGCCACCTTTTTTGCATTCTGTTTTCAGTCTCTTACATATTTTCAATTGTGCGGGAAAACTTCAAAGATTCAAACTTGTACATGAAATGAGGGGGGCGACGGGGAAGCACAGCTGACTTATCTGATGACGACCATAAAAGACTAAGTTCGATACATGTAGATAGAAATTCTGAACGAATAAAATAAATGTCACATTTAACGGTTACTTTGAGTCATCACATATTTGCTGTTTAATTTTTCAGGATATGCAACCGTCATCGAGGTTCTAGGACCTAAGCTTTACTGTAAGACAAATAAGATCTCTGTATAGTTAATTCTGCTCTTTCTTTCTTTCCCAAGCTGAATGCCTGTTTTCTCTTACTTCTAGCTACAAGCTCTCGAGCTTGAATTGCATTCCTTTTTTAAGTTACAGGGAACGGAGCTTATAATCGTGTGTTTGCGGCTTAAATTATTATCTGTAATATATATTCATGTGGAGTGAATATGAGCACAACTTGATGATGTAATTCTGAAAACTGAAATAATATTTAGTAGCTCTAGTCTGTCAAGTGCGCACAAAATACGTTTAAACTAATCATGGTAATAGATATATAGAAACAGTTTCACACATATCTCCTGCTTGTTTATTTGGACTTTTTGTCCTTATATGATTATGAAAAGTTTAAAATACCTTTCAGAATAAACTCTTTAATCATATGCATGATTTATCGCTATAACAAGTTCGTTAACCGTGAGTTTTGGAATTCCAATGGTCTATCTTGCTTTTTGGCCTACAAAACCTTAATAAAGCTCACAAATTAAAGATTTGCGTATTTACCGAAACCTAGAGTCTTTAGGCCAGCGAGAGTTAGGATTAGATTAGAAAGTATTTAGCCTAAAGGCAGATCTACGGCTTCCGTCGAAACTGGCTCCGTCTTGGTGATGACGGGAAACTGGGAAGTAGTGCAAAGTGCCCGTGGGGAAGGGGGTGCATGGAAGGTGATTTGGTCGACTTCTTAAAGCTTATTTATCCTCTCCATGCTCTTTATAATTTTTGTACGATTTTTTTTTCCTGTTTGGGGGTAATAAAGAGAAAAAGCTGTTATGTTAAACTTGAAATTCTCAAATTGATTGTTTTTGGTCGAAATTACCCAGCGCTTGAAGAATTTCAATTTGCCCGCTTGAAAAATAGTGCGTCAATTAGTCTTTGTACTGCATGCGCATGCATTTATTTATAAATTACGCTGGAAAGCCGTGCGAGATGTTAAACAAAATATATTAAATTGAAAGATTAAAGATGCCTGTTCAGAGACACGAAACATCGAAACTTTAATTTAAAGAGAATTACTGGGTAATCTTCAGGGGTAGTTTGGATTAGTCGGCTAGGTTACCAGACCTTAAACAGTTTAATTAGAAGCTTATCCCTAGGGCGAATGCAGGCGACTGCCAGTCTCCAAATAAGGAGAGTTCAATTAGGAGAGCACGTTTTTCATTGATTCTTTTCATTTTGCAAATGTAAACACAATACTTCTTTTTAATCTTGACAGTTTTCGACATTTAGTTTTATTTTCATTCGATGGCGACACTGTGAAGTACAAAAGACTACCCAAATCAATATTTTTCTGAATAGAACAATTGATCTCGCCAAATGCAAGCTGCGAAGTCAATCTCTGTTTAAACCTGTAAGACTGAAGTTTAGCGAACTAAGTTGTTAAACATCTCGACAATTCTTCAACAATTAGAAATATCTATATGCAAAGAACCCTTTGAAAAAACGTTCGATTACTAAAATGATCAAACATTTGTTATATTAACGTTGCCGTGAAGTGCTATAAATCATAACTTAATCCTGGAACCTGTACCGCACTCAGCGAACGTAAAACATGAGCTTGAGTTCCAAACTACTCACGAAACGTTCAAAAACTCACTAGGGTTTAATTTTCCTGCGAAGAACTAACAAAGACTTTTTTGAATAGAAATTAAGCCAGTTCGGGAACTTAAAATCCCGCGGGCGTATTAACCACTGTAAGAGAAACTAGTCACTGGGGCTCTAAGATTATTTTTCATATATTGTTAATGTGTTGCTTTTGTGTTAAGTTTTTTTTCTTTTCTTTTTCAAGTTCTGGCGTAATTTAACAAGAAAGAGTCACAGCTGAAGCTACCTCTGGGATCAGAAATTTTGTATTTCATAGAATACAGCATTTTTAATCCCTGGGTTCTTATAGTTTTCGTACGTTTTTATAAATAGCTACCTTCTTCGATTGATCTCTGAATTGAACACAAAAATGCTCTAAAGTTCAAGCCTTTAGGGAGCGTTAAGGCCAAAAAATATACACGGTACGTGAGAATAAATTTGTAGACACTAACAAACGAACTGAGAATCAGATAAAGGCTTGGATACAATTTCGTTATGCAATTCTATTCGGAGACAGCGCTAAGGCTACACTTAGAATTTGAAGTATACATGAATGGTCAGCAACTGCAGTTTATATATATATTTCCATCAAAACAAACTAATTGACCTCATGCCGTAAGTTATTAATGTTCTTGGTTGATATCAAATGGCGGGAAGTCCTTAAACAAACTTTGAATACTGGGAAAGATTAAAAAACGCCGATAAGTTAAGTGCAGCTTTACTTTAACCGCACATGTAAATACTTAGAATTTATGTCTTTATTCTCAATCCAGTTTTTAAATGTATTCAGTAATAAAATGTGTTGAATTTTATCTAACAGCACTTTAACGATAAAAGAGGCGCGTCTCTAAATGTTTCATAAAACTGACGCATATTGAACCACGATCGCAATCAAACAATGGCCAGCAGGAAGCCTCCTAACTCTAAAAATACAATTTATCGATATTTTTTGTTCTTCTTTTCTCTGTTGTACCAAGCTTAATACCTCCATACTTGCCTTAATTCAGACTATGGACTCCGCACGACTGGGCTAAGTTTTAATTGACGTTTTGTGGGAAGACAAATAGACTAATTAACAAAACCGTGCGCCATTACTAAGATCAATTCTAGTCTCATGTTTCTATTTTACTTTGTGTTAATTAATAATAATAATAATAATAATAATAATGGTTTAATGCCAGCGTATCCACGTAAGCGGCTCTTCATACTAAAACTACTGACTAAGAATTACAAGCATCTCTTAAGGTTGAAATATTCATATATAGCTGATATAGCTATAAAATATTTACAATTATGCAAATAAAAATGAAATAAATAAATAGAACTGGCATAATAGTTGACCAAGTTTGGAGCCTTTTTGTCAAAATATAATTCTAAAATGTTCATGTTTGCTATTATGTGTGGGTTTAGGTTAACAAATGAATGCACCTGACACTATCAAAGTTGTCAATTATTCATTACGGAACTGTGACCGTTTAACCTACAGATATGGATCAAAACAGCCTGACCAGCTTAAAATACTGTTTTAAGTAACTGATTACCAAATTGTATTTTCTTTGGAGAAAAATCTCTCTTAATCTTATGGGTAAAACTAAAACACCGTTTATGTTTAGTTTAAAAAGTGTTAAAAAGTGATAGAATTTAAGAGTTTTCGCTGTTGATGAATCAGCTTATATGAAAGTGATGTCAACATATTGCTAATTAACGGGTTTTAATGTTTATCGTTCTATTCTCAGTTAACGGGGAACGCATTAAGGACATAAAGTGAGAACTTCCTTTGCAACTTTGCAGGAACATAAAACCGTGCTATACATACAGATTTTGCTCTAAAATCTTCCTCTACATGTATATTTGACAAACTAGGAAATTAGCAGCCAGACTGACTGTCTTACGGAAATCAGCCTTAATAAACGCTCCATATTTACTCATTTGTGTAGCATGAACAAAGAAAGAAAGCTCTAATTGGACTTAACAATACATCAGTTAATGTTGTATAGTCAGACAAAAATTTGTTGCGAAAACTTCGACTTAAAGAGTATAGTTTCGATTGAAAGTGCAAGAGTCTTCGATCACTGTTCGATTAGGACACCGGAGGTGAAAATAAAAGGCTAGAAAGAATTAGATTGCATGATTTTTAACATCGATATGATTCTTATTTGAGCTTTTCAAACCTTTTTGGTAGCACTCAAGGGATACACCGCGAGAATCGTTCAATGGGAACTCTCTGCGATAAATGTCCTTGAATTTCGCTCCGATTGTTTCTTGTTCAGTTGGAGGGCCTACGAGCGCGAACGCAGGTCTGCCCGACTATCAAAAATTGCACACCGTGCACCCAAATTCTGGGGAACACGCGGGAATCAGCCTTCTAAAGTGCAGTGAAGACCGAAACCAGGGAACACTGCCTTCGTGATCACAGTAGTTCCTGTGCCCTGTAAGTATGGAAACTGCGCGCTCTACGATCCCTTTTATACCCTGGCAAATGCTTCAGTGTTATGGGATTTCACTCGGAACCATATACTTTTGCAGAAAGTGTTTAATTTCACGCAAGCAGCCAATGAACATGATTGTTTGGCTCTTGCTCAGCATGAGAAAGGGGTGCGCATGAGTAGTGTTGGGTTCGTAAGCGTGGAAGAGTAGCCTGGTCACGTGCATAAGGTGGCATCTGTGTTTTAACACAACACGCAAATGGCGCTCTCCACGTTATCAAGCTCAGTTTCAGGTTATGATAATTTCTTTGAAGTTGCGCCTTGATGAAACCATTTGGATAATTTCCCCATAAATAAAAAATTAATCCTTGCAAATTGGTTGTATGGCTGTTTCACCTTACCTAAAGGAAATAATTAATGTAGCCGCTACTTTGTTTCAGACTGAACGATGTATCATTATATATTTCTTATGTTTCAGAATCATCGTGGAGGATCTTTATATTTAGCAAGTGGGTTAAAAAACGGATCATTTATAAGGACAATGACATTTTTTTTAAAACGAATAAATATTTTGAGCGAGATTAATTTCTTTTTCCCTACATTCATAAGTATCTCAATAGACCAAAGAATTAAAAGTATAGTTCTCATTTATATATTAATTTTTCATCAGTAGTAATAGTTTATTCTGATTCTGATCGATATTTAGTAAATTCCAAAGGATTTTAACAGATCGATACCACATTCAATTAACCTTGGTTTCCATATGATCTTTAAGGGTTTGGGACTGATGGTCAGGGACACCTTATGATGGAGGACCATGGAGGATAGGTCTACCTCAGGTCGCATTCATATGGACCCATTTGGCCATGGCCTTTGCATTGGTCTCTGGATGATAGGAAGAGTTCAAATCTTGTTCTACTTTCCCGATCATTGCACAAATACATGACGCTGTAGAAGTTTGTCATGGAAACTTAAGTGAGGGACGATCTGCGCTCTATCGGCGACTCACTATTGTTCCTGTTAAAGCACGTATATCATTTAATATTGTCCGTTCATACTTGAGATAAATGCTTTAGTCCCGAAAGTGCACGCTCTCATTGGTTACTTTGGGGTCACATGACATGTAACAATGAAACTGTTTCCCGCCAAAATCTTGAAGCGGGCAACTGACATTTCAAAATCTATTACGTCAGGGGGTTACAATGTACTGCTACCACGTGGGGTGACAACTCTAACAAACGTTGTTGGGGCAGTCCTATGAATAACTCTAAGTCCTCCCGAAAATTTGGCAGACCCTCCCGAATGTTTTGGTGGCGTACCCATGAAATGAACCTTAGTTATTTTTTCGTTTAGAAGAGTCGTCAATGTGTATAATCTGTGATCAAGGATTTTTTGACAGTACTATGATTTTAAAACAGAAGTTCTGTTCTACCGTTTAAGTATATAAAATCGTGTTTTTTTAATAACAGACGAATCCTGCCCTGGTGAGCGCTGAAGGGACGAGCCACTGTGCGTGGTGGGGGGAGGGCTGGGGGCCTGTTTTCCCAGAAAATTTGGAAATCTTGATACTCTGAACGCCATTTCTAGTTTTTATTCATATTTTTATTTTCGAGCTTTCGCGTACAAGTAGTCGATTCTATTTTATATTTCGTGCGGTCTTTGGAAGTTTTCCTGGATATACTCTGTTTGGTGTCATTGAATGAGTATCATAAGAATTCATTTGAAAATTTCAGAAGAGATTTCAACATCGGAATTTCTCCTATCCCGCTCCCATTTTGGCCAGGATTCAGGATTTTCGAGCAAAATCGGAAGAATTCCGACGAGATCAGGATGGTCAGACAGTCTGCACAGACGTACTTCTTTTCATGGCATAGTGAAGCGTTAATAGGTGCAATGTGTACAGAAAATAAACAGCATCTGATTCAAGACCAGCATTATTTTTTTTATAAATAGCAAGTATCGTAATGAAAAAAAATGTTAGCGTGAAATGGCTACATATTAAGGCCGCTGGGGACAACTATCTATGAATAAATTCATAAGGCAAAATTTTGCTTTTGCTACATCTCTTAAAATGCTTTTATATCGAGCCGTGTTTTCATGTAAAATATGATCTGATGTGATGCACTTAAAAGGGGCGAGATTTGTTGAGAAAACATTTGAGAGCTTATTCCCCAGAAGCAGCAATAAGAAACAACTTTGTTGGAATAAATTTGGCCATGATCGTGGCCAGTTTTAATTGAATAATTAGCAAACTACAAACACAACAATAAACCTTTTCGTACATGATTTCTTGTTCATAAATGGGGCCACAAATTACCGTCAGCCTTAAAGAGTGATATTATCTAAGCGACAGGATATAATAAACGTGCAAATCGTTGAAAGGTGGTGAAAATGGGGAGGAGGCGGGAAAACTATTCTGGGGATCTGTTGAATCTGATGGAAAGCAGAGGAAGGAAGAATATCTCGCTAGAACTCTATTTTATGCCGGGCTTGTGACTAGCCTGTGTACAGACCCCCTCCCCTTTCCCCTGAGGAAAAATCGGCTCCTTCTTCAAGTCAATGCTGAGTTCATCTTCGATAGTGAATGCTTATCGGCAAATTCAGGAGATAAAGGATTGTTCAGGTCTGAAGATAATCTCCAAATAGCAGATGTCCGTCGAGTTGTAATTTCTTCTTGCTGCTCTTGCCATGTTTTTAGCAAATAGTTTGCCTACTTCTTCCTCGTGAAAGGAGTGAAATGTTCCGCCATTTTGTAGTCACAACCAAAAGCAACCAAAACAACTCAACCTCGTCCCCAGGTCTTCTCGGTTAACGGTTCAATAATTAAGCAGTTCAGCAATTTTGCTGCATTTCACATATTGCAAAATTCTCCCAAATTTGCTGGTTATCATGAAATATGCGTGGGATTTTAGCCAATCAGAAACGGAGAAATCTTTTAAATGAATAATAACTTAAATTATGAGCTCATCTTTTATCCAGTTATAAATTAATTGTTATGAATATCTCGTAAACATGGTAAACCTCTCAATATCAGTCGTTGTACTTCATGCATACGCTTTAAATAAATGCCCAACAATGAACCCAAGGAGTCCCCCGCGACCTTAACAACCACATGACATCAAAAATCCACCAGATTGAATTTCGAGCAGGAGGCCATCTTTTTTGTGAGACGACTCAAGTCATACAGCTAACAATGGCGCCAACAAACCTAAGTTAAAAGACCAATGGTCGTCTAACTGTGTAACAGAACCGATTTCTTCAATCGACTGTTGCGGTAAGAATTTCGACTCCAGGCTCGAAATCAGAAACGTAAGCAGTGGAGTAGAGAATGTTGCTGTGAAGAATAAAACTTTTTGAGTGTGCACTTTGAAGAAATAGGCCCCTTCCCAGTTCCAAAATCCCTCACTTTCAAAATGGGGCCAAGTACAAACCTTTCTCGTGAAAATGAGTTTTATTTGCATGAGAATGAAAAGTCATTTTCAAATCAAAGGTTGAGCACTTAACCTCGTTTTGATACAGAGGCCCGGGGTAACTCTGAAATGGCGAGACCCTTTTCACTTATACGCACACGCGTGTCGATAGTGTAGGAGTTTGCGCAATAACAGTTCTCAGTACAATTGGAAGAAAAGGGTAGCAGTGAAAAGGCTAGGCTTGACATCGAGAAAAGTGTCGCAAAGTTTGCAGAAATTGATGTTAAACTTTTGCTTTGTCATTCAACCCCACTCAGGGTTAGTGACCCGCTCGTCTTGGGAACGAGATTGCGCTCGTCTTGTGATTTGGACGTCTACGACTGGTCTCGGGTTTTTTCGGTCAGCGGTCACTTCGAACGAGAGCGCGTAGGTACTTCATGTATCGCTTATTATAGTGTACAGGGATATATGAAGTACTTACCCGCAGGCACAGATGGCGGATGCAAACAGCGAAGCAAGATAAGGTATTTAGTTAGAAAAAGGATGAGTTAGAAGGGTAATTTAGTATGTTGATTAATATTGCGTTTGTTATAAAGGGAAAAAGGACGAAATCACCAAGTGTGGCCGATGGAGGAAGTACCGTGAGTTCAAATTATCCGTAATACTTTCTGTGAAATCTATACCTATTCCATATTTTATATCAGTTTCTACTCTCAGGGCGTAACATGCAGATCAAGATCGATCATCGAAAACGTTGTGGATAAGTCGATACAACTCACTATTTGTCGATAATTGTCAATCGAGAAGTTAAATGTGTCGATAAAAGTCGGTAATCACGGAATATTCATTGGAGTCAGAATATTCGTTGGAGTCAGTATTGGTGGTTTTCACAGTCATGCTATCACAAATTGAAATTGAAACCATTCAAATTATGGATAGATGGCGTCAAGAAAAATGCAGTGTTTTAGAAGATCAATCAATAAACAACCTAGCGAAGTCTCAGGCTTGTACAATTCCCCAGTGCTGAGATATTCCTCAAAAAGTTTCCCAGAAATTTATAGAGCTCAGTATGGAAATATCCTATTTGTGCCCCTCTGAAGGACATGAGTATGGCAGATAGAGGATAACAAAAACATCAGGAATTAACTTTTGCCATGAAAACAATAATTATTACATAGTAAGAAAGTCCTGTTCCTAACGAGATAAGAAAATCTTAAAACCTTGTTCATTTTAATTTTGATGACAGCATGTGCAAACCAGTAATTCCAATTACAGAATATGTGGAAATTGTTATTCCAAACAATCTTTGCTCCTCACCCCCACTCCCACCCCTGAGCAAAATAACGGGTTCATTAGCATATTGAGTTCCAAAATAGTTGAGAGTTTTTCCTATAAAAGGCCATTCTATTGTATCAAAAATTTTCTCAAAATCAAGAAACAGAAGTAGTCCAGGAATGTTTTTCTCTTTGGCTTAGCTAATGATGCTTTCTAATAATCGCATGTTTTCACCAATAAATCTGCCTTTTATAAAGCCACTTTGATCACTATTAATTAGATTAGGGGGAAAATGTTTAAGCGGTTAGCAGTTGCCTTGGCCGCAAGTATAGTCACAACGTGTTGATTAGGGTGTTTGATATAACGTTCCAAAAGAGAATTCCAATGGTACAGCTGTGTAAGTATTATTTTCTCCTTCATTGTACCATTTGGTTTTAGACCTCAGGATTGCACCTTTTGTGCAATCTTCAATTATTTTCTCAAACTCAAACTTTCGTTCATTGATTTCTTCTGAGAGGTGTGAAAATTGAGCATCAATGAGATTTCTTTTGTAGAGTTCCTCCTCTAATTTGGTGATTGTTTGTTCAAGCACTGTGTCACGTTGTTTCGTTTGTTGCCTTCTAATCTTGGAATAGGATAGTGATTTCTCATGCACTTTGAGTTTAATCATTTCCCAAAGAAGTGAAGGGTTGACCAAGTCGTCTTCTCTTTATTCATCCCTCGCTTTCTGAATAGTTGCGTTGATTTGGTTAACATTTTTATTTCAGTCAAAAAAGATGTTTTTAGTTTCCAGAGTCCCAGTCCCCTAGAATTCGAGTGCAGTGATAATTTTAATGTTATCATGGAGTGGTATGATTTGTATCCCAGGTAGCAATATGTAATGTTTAATTTACCTTTTACAATATACATGTAAATTCATGAAAATCACAATAAAGTAATGGTTAATAAACAAGCAATAGTGTTTTATCTGGTTTTAATTAAAACATGAGGTGAAGCCAAAAACCTGATAAACCATGAACTGCGAGTTTTTTGAACAGCTTCAAAAATTTCGCGTCAAATCTATCCAATTCTGCTGTTATCTTGATATTCTGGCAAGTTTTCCTTGAAAAAGTAGAATCCAGTTTCAGTCATGATTTTATCAGATTTAAAAACACTCATAAATAGTTTTATAATTTCTTTAGTATTTCCTTCATGAATTGTTAATGAGTTTTTGAAAATGTCTTTAAAATTTTGCACTCAAACTTCCACACCTTGCACACCTGCACACCTGCCTTTGTTTGTCATGACTACTTAAGATCAGTTGTTTTTTGTGACACTAAATTGAATATAACTTGTTAATCTCCTTGAGAAACCAATTTCTCTCGTTTATATTTAATTTAATGGTTCATTCAATTGGCTGTATTCTGGAATAGGATTAAGTGGAAATAGTCGTTCAAAATGATTTGTTTTTGCAAAGCTTTACAAGGCCTGAGTGGCCTACACTTGCTAAATTATACAACATTAAACACATCTTTAATATCTAAGGTGCTTAAAAATGCACAAGACTCCAATTAAAAATCAGATCCAATCCAGCCAATCGAATACACCTTAAAAGCAGGGCCTTAGCGTGTCAACTCCTTGATGGCGTGCATTTTGTTGTGAACTGTGATATTCTTTTATTATTACATGTATGTTAATTAATATTGGTTTTGTCCCTTGTTTAGGCTCAAACAGCAAAGCAATTGAAAAGTGGGAAAGGTCAGCAGCAGGGGAAGGGAAACACACAACAGAAAAGTGGTAAGAAAAAAGGCAAACAAAAGCAGCATCAAGCATCTTCTCTTAGCCTTTCCCTCAAAAGTCACATGAATGTGCTCTAAAAGTTAACTGAATTTTGGAACAAGTTTATTGTTTGATTTAAATTGTAAATTTATTAATGGGAGCCTCGCTTTTAGCCCTGGCTAAATCTATATATTATTTTAGCTTAAGTGTCCCTGGCCCATTTAGTGGTTTGTCCTGCTATTTCTGCTTGACACTTAAATAAAGGTTTTATTATTACTAGTATTATTAAAATTATTTTTGGAATCCCTCAGCATTTCCAAACAAATATAGAATACTCTCAAAAGGCTTGAGTAAGACTTGCTTCAAACATTGAAAATCTGTGAAAATTTCTGATTGTGGTCTATTTAAGATTCTTCCGGGCTGCCAGGCATGTTTTCACTGCAAATATTTATCACATATTGTTTATTTTCATATTCATAGTGAGTTCATAAACACATGAAGTATGACATAAAATACACCAAAGCTTGTTTTTTCTTTGTTGTATTGCAGTTTCTGAGGCAGGTGAGTAGTATGATCAGTGGGGAAGGGGAGTGGGTGCTGATCACAACGTTCCATCTCCGTTTCATCCGAAAACATTCTCTTTCGCTCCAGTCAGCAGTGTACTTTGATACAATTTTCAGTCAGAAGACCTAAAATAGACGCTTCATAGGTCATTAAACTCTTATGTGTTTGTCTTCTTCTTTACGTTTTCCATGTATGCTTGGCTAATTACACCCTCTTCATCACAAAATGTGAAGTTGAATGTATACTCACTCTACCTTTGTAAATTGAGGGTGCTAGGACATTGCCGGCTCTACCGCCTCTGAGTTTCAGTAAAATAATTATTGTTCATAGCTTTCACTTCATAAAACACACTTTTCATTTACGTACATGGTTATTTATGGTATACCATAATCAGGCCTTGGTCTGTCATCATAATTGTCATTAAAGATTAATGTATGTAGGTTTAAAATAGAGAAATTTTAAGAACGCCAATAACCTAAAAAATCACCATTTTTTGCTTTTGTGCCATTTATTTTGCATGCCATGTTAAAGGGAATAATTTATTGGCTAAAAAATAGTTTAGCTCCAAGTTGCAAGTTGGTGTTTGCGTGTGTTAAATCGTTTCATTAGTTTCAAGTCGATAATTCTTTGCCTGCTTTGAATGCTGGGCGTTTCGTTTCTGCTCTTTTAGGATTTCAAATTACCAGCGAGTTCGCCCATGTTTATTTTTGCCAAGCTTGATGGGAAATTATGACGTGATTGCGTGGTTGGACGTTTTAAAAATACAGCATTGCGTCAATTTAGATATATAAAAGTGCTTCTTATAGTTTCTAATTCGTAGTCCGGTTGAAAATGTACAGTTGCAACGAGAAATCTTCATCTGTAGACTCCATATTGAAATATCTGACCGTGCAATGACGTCATAGATTACCGTAAAGTAAACATGGTAATGCCCAAGTGATTTAAACTGAAAACCGGACACTTCGTATTCAAACCACTTACAGAGATATTGACTTAAAACCTCGGGACCAGTTCAAGAGAACCATTAGGTCTACTTTAGAGCGTAAACTGCTTTTCAGCCAAGATTTCCTTTGATAATGGTAACAATTTTTTCTAGGTTATGGGTGACAGCAGAGTAACCGGCACTTACAAACCATTTCCACACCTGGGCCAATTCATAGAGCAAATTTTTCCGGCTGATTCCTACTCAGTTTCTCCCACCCTCCATCGCTTAGCGAGTGAAGGAAATGAGACTGAGCTCATTGACTTGATCAACAATGGAGGTGACGTCAATGAAGAGGACAATGATGGGTTCACAGCTCTTTATCATGCTGTAGATGGAGGGCACGCAAAAGTTATTGAAATCTTATTGCAAAATGGTGCACACGTCATTGGAAAACATAGCCTTTTGCACAATGTCCGAGATTTAAAGTCTGCCCAATTACTATTTCAAGCTAAGGCTAACCTAAATGGTCGTGATAAATTTGGATACTCTCCATTACAAACAGCAATAAGGAAAGGCAAACACGAGCTTGTAGAATTTTTCTTGTCAGTTGGTGCCGATGTTCTATATACCAATGCCAAGGGAGAGACTCCACTTCACACACTCTGTTCATCATTTATGGAAAAGCCACACGACGAAAAACTAACTCAAAAACTGATTGAAATGGGAGCGAATGTAAATTCGAAAGATTCCCAGGGCAGGTCGCCACTACATTTGGCTGTCATGAATTATCACCTCGAGAAAGGACAAACAGTGAACATTCTGATAAAAGCTGGAGCATCTGTAACAGATTTAGATCTGCAGGGAATGAATCCAATTCATCATCTCGTCGAGGAAAACAGACCTCTTTCAGAAGATGATAGCAAGTTGTTCTTAGAATACATCAAACTTCTAGTCATTCATGATAGTGCAGCTAATTCCAAGGATGCCATTGGTCAAACCGTCCTGCATTTAGCAATACCTGCGCGAGCGCCATTGCAAGTTTTGGAATACCTTGTACAAAAAGGATGTGTACCCACCACTGTAGACGGTCGTAAACGCAGTTTACTGCATTGTATTGTAGACCGAGATGGACATGACGTCATTGATATTTTAACCTTCTTATTGGACAAGGAACTTGATATCAATTGTCCTGATACGTGGGGACAGACAGTCTTGCATTATGCTATCGAGAAGGACAAGAAGGAACTTTTTAAAGCGTTAGTTGAACGTGGAGCAGACGTGAACGTGAAAGATTCCGTAGGCAGACAACCATTACATATTGCAGCGGAGAGGGGGTCTGACGTCATTTGCAATTCTCTAATCAAACTAGGGGCAAATATCAACGCACAAGACAAATATCAGTCCACACCACTCCATTTTGCAGCGTGGAGCAACAAGGCTTCTGTTGCAGATGTTTTAATCAAAGCAGGATGTGATGTTGAACTCCGCGATGCATGTGAACAAACAGCGGAAGAGCTGGCGAAATTTTGGTCCAGTCTCGATTTTCTGCAGATAATGCATGACAAAGACGGAAGTTATAAACTTGAATTGGAACAACGAAAGAAACTGTTAGCAAAACATGGCAGCGAGTTTTTGCAGCTTGAAACTTTTCAAGACATCATCAGTCCTAGCGAGGAATCGTTACGAATGTCGGGCACTTTGAATGAATATTTAAACTGCTTAATTTCCACACCGGGAATAGGGACAGTTTTTGAAGATCCCGAAGCGGGAGAAATCCGGGATGTTTTAGACAGATTTGCGACAAATGTGGTAAAGCGTATAGCAGACAATCATCCAAAAATGCGCTGTACTCTGTACCACGCAGGTAGTTCATCAGAAGGAACCAAGACAAAATATCCAGATGAGTTTGACTATGTTGTCTGCCTCGATGAACTGAGTGAAAATATTTATCCAGAACATGAAACCGAGGACATTCGCGAATTTGTTCAACTCTTTCCAGATAGAGAAGCAAATGACAAAGTAAAAGAGGTATTAGAGAAGGGGGTAGATTATGAAGAAACTTCATCATCAGTGTCAAATTACACTCAAATCTTTCTGAAAAATCACACAAGCTACGAGTACTCAGAGTTTACTGAAGACCTGGGACCGAAAGCGATTTCAAATTGCATGATGTTTAATCTATTCGCACAGCAACTATCCAATATCGTTTTCGATGAAAGGTTCCCAAAAGATGAACGCTTGGTAATGAAGGACGTCACCAATGACCCCAAGTTCTTCCTTTTGTGGAAAGGATCGAGATATAAAACTCTGGCAATCGAAGTTGATTTTGTCCCCGCAGTTCGTCTTCCTTCTTGGCCAGACAATTTTCGAATCCAGTCTCCACTCCTTGTTCCAGATTTTTTACAGCTTCCCTGTCTCGCTGTTCCAAAACTGACGAGTCAAGACGATGACGGACTTTGGAGATGTTCTCTGTGTCTTGTTGAGACTGCTATTATGAAAAGATGCCTTCATCGAATTCGAAATAGCTACATAGCTGCCAAGTCGCTGATCAGCTCTGCTATTTGTCCCTTTGTTAGCTTTGAGGAGTATAGAGACGCGAAGATGCAGTATGTAAGTGAACATGACAGTTTGTCTTCCAATGAGGACCCTGTTCTGTTTGAAACCGTCGAAGGTATTTTGCCATCATATATACTAAAAATGGCCCTCTTCTACTCCATAGAAGAAAAAGCAACGAAGGATGGAGTGGAAACTGTCTTTCGTGAATTCGAGCAATACACTCAACGGTCAGAAAATGCTTCGGATGTTGCGTCGAATGAAGAACCTGACCCAGAAATAGTTAAGGACATATTCATGAAATGTAATGATTGGCTTTCGAATCAGTTTGTTCCATCGTTTTTTAACCCACGACAAAATGTAATGGGATCAATGATGCTGGAAGAAAATGGTGTTAAAGCGCAGATGTTTTTAAAGTATATTTTGAAACTTTTAAACGAAAAGTGGTGAGTTTTTAACACGCCCGCTGTGGAACGAATGTTGAGGTACTACTCATTGTGGCCAATAGTTACTACAAAGAACTTGTCTCCGAGAAAATGAAATGAATTGTTGTAATTCTGTGGACTCTAAGAAAGGAATTGCAGACAGCAGTCAGGTTCGATATATTCACTATCATGTGATGACAGACCAACCATATACTACGATTGATTGTAAAACAAAAATGAGCAAGTGAACTGTTTTCTTTTTTAAAAACCTACGAATGCTGCATTGTTCATAGATAGATATTGTAAAAACGAATTGTAAAGCAGCGATTAAACCGTAGGCGTTGTAGTCTTATATTGGAGGAGAATGATCGGGTTACGTCTCACTCTACAAACTCTCTACTAACAAATCAAATATATTCAGTCCTTCATCTCAGCTCCTTCTGCTGGCCATCACAGATATTATTTCTAGATGTTGCTCTTTTCGATTTATTCCAGAGGCGCCTACCAAGCATTTCTAAGTCATAATTTCTTGGCTGAGCTCCGATCCCATGGCCTTAATAAAATCACTTTAAGAGCTAACGTGGCTACACCGAAATCGACTTCTTCCATGACATCTTATCATGTAAGAAGGCAACGAGTCTCTGAAAAAAGAAAATAATCAAAATCATACAAGAGCAACAAAACTTATTAAGGAAAATCAAGTTTTGTAGACGTGAGCATGTTGCTCTCGTAAGATTTTGTTTATTTAACTTTTTAAGAAGCTTTTTGCCTTTCTACGCATCAAATTTTAAAGAAATCTCACGACAGAATTTAGGAAATATTCTCTTCCTAAACTTCAAACCTGGCTTTTTGATGGGCCTCTAACTGTATTAGTGGAACCTTCACAGGTATTCAAATTGTCCGATCCTTGCGATCAATATTTTGACTAAATTGATTGTAGCACAATGAGAGAGGGAGGGAAGGAGCGTTGCTTGATGACCCAAATAACGACTACGTGAGACAGTTTTACTTTCTAGGCAATACATCAGTTGGTTTTGCATTGCTTCGCTACGCGATTGGCTTACATGTAAAAAAAACTGGCGCAACTTTCTCACCCAAAACCAATCTTAACTTGATATCACACACATTTTTCCACGATTTGCGTCAGTTTGAGTCTTGATTGGTCCATTGAATTGCTTAATGTGTTGTTTGTGATCGGCCAGAGTGATTTCTTTGGTTTTGGTTTTACGTCACTCAACTGAAAACTACTCAATGTCAATGCAATCACAAAACAAAGATTACCACTGGGTTAATCATCAGATGATTGAAAATAGTGTTTGGTGCCCATGCTAACTACTCAATAGAGCCAAAGGCCAACATATAGGATACTTCCAACCTTAGATTTGAAGACCAGTAACAACAAAAGATCAAACTAAATCAATTAATTAACAATGAAATTACACAACATTATGCTACTACATGAGAAATTTCTGCAATTTGATTGGCTTAGAGCAGTGGTATTTCAGCTTAATTTGAAATACCTACATGTGAAAATTACAAACCTTCTAAGGGTAGTAGTATAAACAATTAATAGCATGATTTGTACGTGATATTTGGCATAAATTCCACTCGTGATATTTCAAAATTGTCTCAAATTTCACTCGCCTAACGGCTCGTGAAATTACGTATAACAATTTTGAAATATCACTACAAATCATGCTATTACCTATACAAATATTACCAGAAATGGTTAATTCCTTTACCAGGTATTGCTATTATATTACTAGTTATAGCTCTCGCTAGTCCCAACGACCAATTACCTTTTAGCGCGCGCAGTTCAATTTGTTTAGAAATTTCTATGAATGAGCCTAATTTACGAGAAAGCAGCCTGCATGTGTTGTGGTTGTTTTGTTGTTGTGTCGTTTCGGTTGTGTTGGAATAACCACGGGACTCACAAACACGCACACGGCTCGTAGATTCTCTGTTCTGTATCACGTGTTCGCTCGAAAACAATGTTCTGTATGTCGTCATAATTGTTACCTTACATTACCTTATGTTACATCGCTTCGAGATTCTTTCTGGGCTTGAAACTTTCACGCGCGGCTTTATTATGCTGCCGCCTCGCAACCTCGCGTCTTCGGTCGGCTGTTGTTGGCAATTAGCTTTGCTCCCCAGAGGTCAAATAAACAAAGTTGATTTGCAAGTAACAAATACGATTTGGGACTAAAATCCACTGTGATTGGGAACAAGTTGTTGTTACTATCCTGTGTAACCTGCGTGATGGGGATCTGATGTCCAATAGAGTTTATGGGATTTTTCACTAAGAAACATAAACGTTTCCCGCACTTCACTTCAGTGCGTACAAACAATAGTACCAGATTGAGGTTGGGGTGGACATTTTCATAAATTATTTTCGTCCTCAGTGAGCTAGACCGACTTGGCATCATTGCTTGTTGGAATGCAGGAAAGATATATTTAAGTTGCCAATTTTGGTTTATTGACCACATTCTCTATCCCCACCCTTGGGTCAAAAAAGTGGTCTGTTTGCTGTCTTGTTTAGGTCTTTCGTTTTAGAGTGGTTTTCAATTAAGTGTCCTAAAACCAAAACCAAAGTAATTTCATAGCCAATCAGCGCACGTGCGCAAGCAATTCCACCCTTCACCCAATCACGAATCGAAGTAATTCCCAACTTGCATGTGAAAGAATGGCACAAAAGCAGGATGTGGCTAAGAATGGCATATCAAGCAAAGTAAAGATGGTAAGCTGATAGCCACAAAATGAGCACTAAGGCGACATCGGTAGAACAGCACTAGGCTTTTTGTTTCTACCTGAAAGGTTGAGCCAAAGTGTTAGCAACCACGGACAGCTGTTTCGGTCTTGTTAGACTTCGTCAGCGAGGCATAGCTACCACAATGACTCAAGAAAGGTTCCCAGAGAAACAAAGTCAAGTGAAATAATGGCACAAAAGTGAAAGTGAAGACTGAAGACTGAAACTGCTGTCCGGCTGCGGGAAGTCCTTAAACAAACTTTGAATAATAGAAGACTAAAAAACGCCGATCAGAGCAGCTTTACTTTAACCGCTCACGAAAATACTTAGAATTTATTTCTTTTTTAAATGCATTCAGTAATAAAATGTACTGAATTCTATCTAAAAGCACTTTGACGATAAAAGAGGCGCGTCTCTAAACGTTTAAAAAAACTGACGCATATTGAACCTCGATCGCATTCAAACGATGGTCAGCATATTTTTTGTTCCTCTCTTTTATGTTGTACCAAGCTTAATACCTCAATACTTGCCTTAATTCATACTATGGACTCCGCACGACTAGGCTAAGTTTTAATTGTTTAGTGAGAAGACAAGGAGACTAACAAAATCGTGCGCCGTTACTAAGATCAATTCTAGTCTCATGTTTCTATTTTACCTCGTGTTGATTAAAAATAATAATAATGAATAATATTGATTAGTAATAATAACGATTAATAATGGTTTAATGCCAGCGTATTCACGTAAGCGGCTCTTCATATGAACGTACTAAAACTACTGGCTAAAATATTACAAGGATCACTTAAGATAATATTCATAGCTATATGGTATTTACCATTATGCAAATAAAAATGAAAAATGGAAAAAATATATTTTAAAAAATCCGCTTTGTCGACTTGCATAGAAGTTGACCAAGTTTGGAGCCTTTTTGTCAAAATATTATGCTAAAATGTTCATAATGGTATTGATGTTTGCTATTATGTGTGACGGTGTAGGTTAACAAATGAAATGCACCTGACACAATCAAAAGTATCAATTATTCATTACGGAACTGTGACCGTTTAACCTACAGATATGGATCAAAAAAGCCTTATGACCAGCTTAAAATACTATTCTAAGTAACTGATTATCAAATTGTATTTTCTTTGGAGAAAAATCTCTCTTAATCTTATGGGTAAAACTAAAACACCGTTTAAAAAGTGTAAAAGGGATCAAATTTAAGAGTTTTGAGTGTTGATGAAGCAGCTTATATGAAAGTCAACATATTGCTGTTTTAGTGTTTATCATTTTATTCACAGTTAATAGGGAACGCATTAAGGAAATAAAAGCGAGAACTTCCTTCGCAACTTTGCACAAACATAAAACCGTTCTATACATACAGATTTTGCTCTAAAATCTTCGTCTATATTTGACAAACAATACATCAGTTAATGTTGAATAGTCAAATAAAAATATGTTGCGAAAACATCGACTTAAAGAGTCTAGTTTCGATAGAAAGTGCAAGAGTCTTCGATCACTGTTCGATTAGGACACCGGAGGTGAAAATAAAAGACGAGAAAGAATTAGATTGCATGATTTTTAACATCGATATGATTCTTATTTGAGCTTTATAAACCTTTTTTAAAGCACTTGAGGGATAAACCGCGAGAATCGTTCAATGGGAACTCTCTGCGATAAATGTCCTTGAATTTCGCTCCGATTGTTTCTTAATGTCTGAAGGGCCTACGAGCGCGAACGCTCGTCTGCCCGACTATCAAAAATTGCACACCGTGCACCCAAATTCTGGGGAACACGCGGGAATCAGCCTTCTAAAGTGCAGTGAAGACCGAAACCAGGGAACACTGCCTTCGTGATCACAGTAGTTCCTGTGCCCTGTAAGTATGGAGACTGCGCGCCCTGCGATGCCTTTTCTACCCTGGCAAATGCTCCAGTGTTATGGGATTTCACTCAGAACCATATAATTTTGCAGAAAGTCTTTAATTTCACGCAAGCAGCCAATGAACATGATTGTTTTGCTCTTGCTCAGCATGAGAAAGGGGTGCGCATGAGTAGTGTTGGGTTCGTAAGCGTGGAAGAGTAGCCTGGTCACGTTCATAAAGTGGCATCTGTGTTTTAACACAACACGCAAAGACGTTATCAAGCTCAATTTCAGGTTATGATGATTTCTTTGAAGTTATGCCTTGATGAAACCATTTGGATAATTTCTCCATAAATAAAAAATTAATCCTTGCAAATTGGCCTATGTGGCTGCTTCGCCTTTACCTAACGGCAACACTGTTGAATTAATTAGCCGCTACATATCAACTTTAAGGTGGCTCGACTGGATTTTTTGGGGAGGACACCTACCATGTTTGAGCATTAACTATGTCGCCATAATTAAAGATATGGGAAAAAGGTTACCACAACTGTATTATTTAAAGACGAAAATATCTTATGATCTGGGTTTTATTGCAATCAGAGTGGCCATGGCAACGTAACGACGCCATTACCTTTTTTATTTATCCTTTGTGTTTCTCTGTACCAGGAGGTTTAATTTTTAAGAAATCGCTGAAGGGAATTTGTACCTGCTATAATTGCCTTAATTATGGAGAAGTTTGAACAAATTCTATGAGAGCGTTTTCGAAATATTTTGAAACGAAATTCTAAACGTCATAAAAACAGTGAAATAGCATGCTATCCACACAATTAGCTCATTTTTAAAAAAATGATAAACTTTGGCTGCGCGGCTTCATCTCATAGTAGTTTGATTCCATTCAAAACTGCGTACAAGAAAAGAGGGAAATTGCTCTGGGCAATCGCGAGTAAGAAGAATTTTATTAACTTGCATTCAGCTGCTTTTGTCACAGTTTTTGCACGTAATTTGGTCCACGCCTACAAATTTCGCATTTTTCAAAAAACCGCTCGATAAATGTTTTTATAAATTTGACAATCCTGAGATTAATTGCCAATAAATATACCCTGCAAGTTTCAAGAACATTGAAAACAGGGAAGGCTTTTAAATAGGGCCTTAGATATAACCAATTTTTTCCCCAGATTTTGTGTTTACTAGTGGGCGTCCTCATTATTCACTGGCATTGATTTCAAGTTCCATATGCAAGTGCGCAGAGTTTCTCTGCGCCGGAGCAGCCAAAATCTGGCTATTTGGGCCTCACAGCGCATGCTCTTTGATCCAACTAAAACGTTTTGCTTCAGTTTTATATCTACTTCATCGCGAAAGTCCTGTGCTGCTTCGGTATTAGAACTGAAGAAATTCAGTTAACGGCCTTGAGGAATTTTCAGGTATCCAAGGCTATTGTGGTAGCTGCTAAGAAAATTCCGTTAAACGTTCCCAATCACAGATTTGAGACTTGAAGTTTGCATGTGCTTGACAATTGATCTATAAATATCTAGTCGCATTGTACACTCATCACTTTAGAGAACGATTTACTTTTTCTGTTCTTTTTTTTCTTTGCAAGTCTGTTTTTGGGCAATTTACGAAATGAAGCTCAAGTTTTCATTCATACTCGGCTACTTCGTGTGAATACGATAACGTAGAAGTCAGAGAAAAATCAGTAAAGTGTTATGCT
This sequence comes from Porites lutea, assembly GCF_958299795.1. NCBI lineage: Eukaryota > Metazoa > Cnidaria > Anthozoa > Scleractinia > Poritidae > Porites > Porites lutea. Next base: position 3,341,944 of record NC_133201.1, read on the forward strand.
TCTTAAATTATAGCTGGCAAAGATGTCGGTGTATTTTTGTTTGATTTTTTCACATTCAAATCTTTTTCTGGTTCAATTTTCGATATGTAGCTAAGCTATTTTATTTGAAAATTGGAAAATCCAGTAATTCTGCCTAACTAGTCGTGCAAATGTTGTTTCGGAATCGCTGAAATCAAGAATCGGCCGGTCTTGTTTACGTCAACATTTCTAGGGAAAAACCCGCTCACACGCCAGAGACGCCGCACGTTCAACCGCTCTCGTGCAAACTTGAATGGACCAATCAGAAACACTTTTATTATTTTTTGCTGAAACCAGTCAGAGACAATCTTGCTCCAAGGTTCCCTAGAGCTCTTGAACTCTCTCCTCTATACATGCACTGAAGAGCTCTGGGTCGAGATTGAAATTGATACCCTTTTCACTTTCATAATACGCATGCGCAAAAGTGTCTATAGTGTAGGAGTTTGCGCAATAACAGTTCTCAGTACAATTGGACGAAAAGGGTAGCAGTGAAAAGGCTGACATCCCACAATAGCTTGTGTCACCTGAGCCTATTAAAGTCAGAAAATCGAGAAGTCTTGCCATACTTACAATGCACTGGAGCTACTGTGATCACGAAGGCAGTTCTCCCGGAGCAAAGCCACCACACAGTACACAAACAGGCTAAGCTCTGTGCGTCTCCCACGCGTGTGCCGGGTGGCGTGGTGCAAAATTTTTGTTAGTTGGGCAGACCTGCGTTCGCGCTTGTAGCCCCTAACATTTTCAACTACAGCGAGAATTAACGGAAAGAAGAAAAGACTGTCACCACAATCGGACACAAGCACCATTGAAATAACAACACACAAAAACGTTTCGAAGGAGTGCGTCAGAAAATAAATGCAAAGCTTGTTGACTGTTAGAATTGGAACGAATAAGGCTGCCCAAACATCCTATTCTTGTAGCGTAAAACGCACCACGCACACTTATTATCAATAGAGTGTAGTGCGATGATATAATATCTAAACGAGTATGGTGATAACTAGAAGATGAAGGTCGAAACAGCTTTCTCAAGGATCTGTTCTTGGCGCGAGAAAGATTACAAAATCCTAAAGGAAAAGAAAATGAAGAGACCCGGCTTCATAGCCATACTTTTTATTGGCAAGCTGCGTTGTTCATTTTTCCATTCTAATTGTCAGCTTCATTGAGGCTTTCACGAAATTCGAATGATACATCTATATGAACTCGTAAATCACCTTCACTTCCTTTTTAAGGCTTACTTTTTTTCATTTATTTTACAGTCTCGCCTTCTTTCTTTTCATTTTCTCGACTTTCTTTTTCTTACCCTGTATATCCACCAAAACACGTACCGAAACACAATATAAAGCTGAAAATTAATATGAGCTTCTTGTTTTCCATTTATTCGGCCCAGTGAGTTGACTTCTCTGTTTGCTTTACTCAAATAAAGAGCAATCTATCTTCAAAAGACTCAGCAATAGTTCATAAATTCTCCAGTCTGTCTTATGGAACAAAACCCCGTTTTTCGTTCTAGAAATGAAAGATTCATATTATGCACGACTGCTATATATCAACTGGTTAAAGAAGCCAGGGTTTTTTTTAGCATTACACTTGATACAAGTGCGAAGTAAATGACACTTTTTGTGGAGAATCGGTCGAACCGCTGAAATAACAAACTGTCTTGATGGGCAGGTTTCTATCTTAATGTAGAAAAAGCAAATATTCGCTCTAAATTTTGCAAAATTCATAAAACAGACAAAGGCACAATATTTTCACGCGCTTCCTTTAAGTAAATGACAAAACACAAGCCGCAAAGTTTTGAAATTAAAAATCGCTCTTCCTCTCTAAATTTTTTAAACGCAACACCATTTTGAGTGAGAGGGATGTTTCTGTCCACTTTCGTTTTTTTGGCGCGGGGTTAGGGGAGGCATCAGTCCAAGATTATCCTATGTTTACTATTTCGCAGTTGCTAGTAAGCTTGCTGTTGCCCTCGCTGACAACATTTTATTAAACGGTGCCATGAATGCACTAACAAATTGAAATATATAATACAAAGAGAAATATGTATCAAAAGTAAGTTCAGTTTGATCGTCCGGGTGAATATAGTCGTGAATACGACTGTGTTGTTGACAGTGACCGACGTTTCGACAACCTGTGCGGTAGTCAAACTCAACCTACTTTTGAAATGACTCCTGGGTTCAAACCTTTCACAGAAATATGTTTATAGTAATTATCGCACTGAAGCTACGGAAATCTATTTACAAGGCCTTATAAGGTTGCATGTTTTGATTAGCACAAAGTTAAAGGATTTTTTGTCTCTCAGGTTATTTTTCAGTTATTGTTTTCACCATTTAAAATCAAGATGAGGCCAAGTACAGTGGAGCCTAGAGGAAAAGCTAACAAGGGGTGGATTCAGGGGTGAATTCACCCCTCTCCGTGTATGATCGCATGTTTTAACGATTAAGGGGCGAGGTAAAGAACGCTTGTGATTACCTGCCTTTGCTGTCTTTTTTTATATTAATTACGCGCGTTTTTATTATGTATGCTCTTTTGCGCGTCATTAAAATTAGAGAAAACAATTTTAATTTATCTTTTTGCGAAATTTAGGTTTTTCATTTTTCATTATTTCATTACCCAATTTAAATCCGTCCTCGAGGACCCTTCAATACTTTCAGCAGCCGAAGTGTCCTCAATTTCCCTGTCAATTATAACTTGACTAGGCCTATGAAACAGGTCAGTTTTCTGACGGATTGCTTGCTTGGGCGGCTACAATTTGTGATCCTCGTTGATATTTTTTTTGTTTTTCCACCTACACTGAGACTGGTCCGTGATTGAAACATTAGTGAAGCGTATTGTGGAGGAAATTAGAAGCGCGCATATACATGCAAAAGGTTTATGAGGGTAGTTTTATACAGCATTCCTACGCAACAAAGAAAATAAAGCACGATTTATAAAAAGCCTTAACCTAATTGAAATGCGCAATAGAAGGAATTGAAGGAATATTTCCCTATGTTTGCTTAATTTTGACACGATTGATAACTTCAAGTTGTATCAGTTGTCTTTTCACCTACGCTAAAATTACAGCTGCTTTTAAGTTTGCAGTCGTGAGCATTTATCATCATGGCACGCCGCACCAACTACAGCTCTACCAGATCTAATACTAAACAGTTTTAGGATTGATCAAATCATCATCCAATTCGCTGATCCGTTATGTTCGGATCCGTGAAAAGTTCCTGGAAGTTAATAAACGAACGAACTATCGGATAGGCTAAACACAAATATACAATCCACGTAATAATCAGCGTCGTAAGAATATAGTGTGAAAGCTCAGTGACAACAAAAAGGATCGTTCTTGTATGAACTTAAAATCCGCGAGTAAAATCTCGACTGTTTCAACTTTGGTTAAATGGTAGAGTCAACGCACACATGTGAAAGCTGTCACATTATACCAGAAAATGTCAACAAAGAAGTTTATTAACTTTACTTTCATTTAGTTTAAATATGTCAAGAACGGGCTTCTTTTTCCGATTCTACGCTTTGTTATCCGGCTCGAACAATGTATATATTTCCGCTATTGATTCAATGAACTATTCTGTACACAGAATTCAGAAATCTATCATGACAAACGGAAGCTTGAAGAACTCGCTTTGAGGAGAGTCTTTGGTAGAGTAACTCGAGCTTGAGTCTACAAAACTGTCAAACCGAACAATTCAGACAGTCATATTTGTTAAGAACACGGTATTTTAAATTTTAATCAAAGTTGAAAAGGTTAGTTTTCTTCAAAGTATTAAACATAAGATAACGGAATTGACAGATCTATCAAGGTGGCACTGAAATTGTCATTGTCATCACCTTCATCACCGTCATCGTTGTTATTATTATTATTATAATCAGCATCATCATCAGCAGCAGCAGCAAAAGCATCATCATCAGCATAAGCATCAGCATTGCCATCAGCACCAGCTTCATCATCATCATTATTACTATTATTATTATTATTATTATTATTATTATTATTATTATTATAATTATTATTGATAAAAAATAAACAAGTCTAACCTTTTGAAAGCCAGTTCGTTTGCAGGGTTAACTGTCTACGCTTTCTAACCACCCCATAATAAAAGGAAGCCAGAATTAGAGGCAATAGATAAGACGAAGTGCCTTAAAATGGTCTTTATTAAATATTGAAGTCATCTTTTATTGAAATGCAAAAACAGAAATTTTCCTCTTTCTTCCTTGTTCAGGACAGCCAGTAGGCATGTTTCTTTTGTCACCGGACAACTTTGGAACAGGAAAGCAACGAGAAAGTGTCGCCGCGTTCACCGTCTCTTCACCAAAATTGATTCCATCGACGCTAACTTGATCAGGTTCTTCATTTTTGGAGGGAAAATTGAAAGTATTAATGCTGTCTGGACCATTGAATTTATAGTGGTTTGCAACCTCATCTTGAAAGCGAACGAGAGACGTTTTCTTCTTTCTTGTTGATACATTATTTGAGTCTTCAAAGTTCTCTGATGTGTTTGATTTTCGAAGAATCCCACCTTGAGTACTAGACTTTTTCCTTGGGATAATTTGCCCGTCGTTGATTTGAATGTTATCCATGGTAAGGCCATCTTCAAAGCGGACCCCAGATGTCTTCTTCCGACCAGGCATTTCAAAGTTTTCAGTTCTGGTTATTGAGTCTGTACTTGCGTTATCAGGCTTTGTGTTTTCAGGAGTATTCTCGCTTTCAGAGCCTTTTGAATCTGATTCCCGTCGCTCATCGCTTGAGTCACGTGATGGCCCAAAAGTAGCCCATAAACCCTCCAAGGATTCGTCTGCTGACAACGAATTTGGTCCACTGGGCATGCCTTGCTCACTGTAGCTGCTGACCACGGTTGGCGATGGTGTTATAACCCCGAGCGTGATAGAGCTAACGGATGGACGCATTGGAATGTTCTTGTGGGGTCGAAACAAGATAATGTAAATTTTTGGTGCAAAGATACTCGCCCAAGTAAGGGTACCAAGAAATATGAACATAAGACTTGAAATGACCGCTCTGTACCAAGCTGTGGTTCCCATATAAGAAGGAATATAGACGAGTATAGTTATACACATAGTGGTCATGTTGAACGCTATCAGTCTTGATTCGTTATAATTCTGCGGCACTTTGCGCACAAGGAAAGCTTGATATGTGCACACAATGACCAGACCTGCATTGTAGATCAGCCACAAGGCGAAGCCGATTTGACTTCCGGTTAGATTGCACACGAGTGAGGCATCTTTAGAAGATTCCGAATATATAACCTCTTTGAAAACGCTAGTTGAAGGCCCGAACACCCAAGCAATTGAGAGTGCGAGTTCAGTGGTCAGCAGGCATCCAAGTATAAAGAGTTGCCAGTAGTTGCTTAGGCAACTGATGGTTCCTGTTCGAAGGAGCTTTTCATTGAAAATCCTAGAAACTCTGTTGGTTCTGATGAGAATGGTTCCTGTTAAGATAAGTAAACAATAGGTAAACAATGAGTAAACAATCATCACCTTTTTAAAAAAAAAGAAATCAAGAATGAAAATGGAGAAAGGAGACAGAAAAACGAAAAGGCACGGAAAATTGCTTTATCGTTTCAACCTTAACTTCCTATATGAAGTAAAGATTTCAGAGCTATTTGTCTTTGTTGTTGTTGTTGTTGTTGTTTTTTGTTTTTGCATTACATATATAATATATGAAATCACGGAAGAAACTGACAAATTGAAGTTAAAGCAGTTTTCACTGGCATAGTATCATAACAAAGAAGGAATAATATTGAAGTGTGAAAAGGTTGGAACCCATGGCCAAGAGTCATTTCATAAGTAGGTTGAGTATGATCGTCCGGGTGAACGTAGTCCCGAATAGGACTGTTGTTGTTTTTAGTGACTGACGTTTCGACAACCTGTGCGGTTGTCATCTTCGGAGTCAAAGTGAGTTGTATCACGACATTTGATGGTATTAAACTCTGGTTATTGACCTGATTGGTCAATTAAGTCGCGATGTTATTGATCGCCTGTCAGTTAAACCGTGATGTTATAGGCCATTTGCACTAAGAAGTCATGTGACATCGTTTTTATGAAAATGAAAGTTATATGATTTTGTCTTCGAAAAGCTATTAGAGGTCATATCTTAAACAAAATAATAGTGATTTGGTTTTTCAAACCCGCACCATTTTCTTAAAATGAGTAAGTTCGTAGCTGGTCACGTGACCAAATGTGATTTTTTAAACTGTTATGAATTACCTCTTTCTGAACACAAATTTTGCACTTAAACTTCAAGGAAAATGTTGAAAAGATGATGGGGTGACGTTTACAGCACATCTGAGGGTAACTATCGAACTTTTAACAAGATATAAGCAAAAACTAGTTTTGGCCGCCATGTTGGAGGGCAAGAGTATGCGGCCAATACAAATCATACTACTTTGTTAAAAACTCAAAGTGCCATGAAATATCTCCCTTAAATGCGTTTCCTCTCAAATTTCAGTTGTAAGATAATTTTTACGTGCTCTGTCAATTTTTTAGCCTGAAATTCATCCGATTGCTTCGAGTCGTTTTCTCCTCTCAACAACGTCTGAATCGACCGGCCGTTAATGCCGTCCAGTGACGTCACTCACTACCCGAAAACCGGGTAGTGATTTTGAATGGTTGATTGTCTAAACATTCGCATAATTATGTATAAATATGAAAAATTTTAGCGGCATTCTTTGGTTTAGTTCAAACATTTCGATAAGCTTAATCTTCATCTTAAACGGCAAAATTGCCCTTGTCTTCGAAACTGAAATGCTTAATAAATTGAACTGCGAATGAAGAATCATTGCGGAGAGTCGGTAGGTTTTTCATTTAGAGCCGCTTTGTGGTTTCGGTGGCCGGTGATTTTGTTTACGCGAAGTTTTCTGAGATCAATGTTATAATTCGACCTTCTTGCTATTTTTATCGTGTAATGTAAAGTGTAATGATTCTGTTAGCTTTTCTTTCTTGCCTCCTTGTTTTTTTTTCTTCGTTAAGGACCAAATAGCTTCTTTTCAATCAAGCGAATCGTTGTGTTTTTGAGCTAAGTGTTCCGTGTGTGTGTTTATTTCATTGCGTGATTGCGACCGAGTGTGATTATAGAATTTAGTACAACCGGTTCAGAGTTGTACTGCATGCAGTTGATAGTTTGAACGTTAAACATGAATTACAATCGAAAAAAATAAAGTAGTTCTGTATCATGCAGACATTTCCAAACGATATTTCTCGGTTTGCCGCTTGAAAATCGTGTTTTACTTTTTGCATGAATTAAAGCAAAGGTCAAGGATTAGTGACGTCACTGGACGGCATTAACGGCCGGTCGATTCGGACGTTACTGAGGGAGTAATAACGACGATTCAGGCTATCAATTTTTGGCATCAGCAAGATTCCAACTCATTGTTTAAAGAAAGCATTGGTCACGTGACCTCTCAGTGCAAGTGGCACTACTGGCTATGAAGACTCGTAATGTCATTGGTGCGTTTCTCGATCCGTCTATTGTCACAGTTAAACATCCTTTATTGTTAATCAAATTGTCAGTTGTCTACTCGTTCTCTCCTAATTAATTTTGCTTGATTTCGTCAATAAACTAGTCGTTATAATATAATAAATAGAATAGAGAATTTAAGCTTCACGAGAGTACGGCAAACTGCAAACATCAGATTCAAGTAGAGAATTTCTCGAAATAGAAAATGAGCAGACAAAAAATGTTTAAAACAGTTCTTATGAATAAATAATTACGTGAAACTACTAATTTATGTGTCGAAATAATGAACAGTGATCGACAAGTCAAGCGGAAATTTGGTCACATGGTACAAATTTGTTGACGTAAAAGTGAAGCTTATTAGTAACCTCTCTAATATCTACTCTACTGCCGTCAACCGTCAAAGCTATCACCCCATTGACATCCTTGCATGAGGCTGGACTAGGTCTTCTTAGTCAGTTTAGGCGGAACTTAACATTCGTAACTCACCTACGACCAAAGCAAAGCACATTCCAAACATGAAGGGAAGTAATTTGCACGAGTTCTCAGAAGGTTGAATAATGTAACAAAGTGGAGTGAGATAGAACAATGCAATTCCCAGCAGAAGAACATGGCTAAGCTGTCGACTCGCAGCTTTCACAACTGCAGTGCCCCGAGATTTTACAAAAAGGAGACATGTACCGACCACCAGAGTAAATCCAGTTAAGGACAGGGTTACTATGGCAACGGCCCAAGCCTCGCCCCAATGCAGGTACCTTGCTTCTATGGGCCTGCAGTCCGAGTGTTCAGCTGTGGGCCAAGTTCCTTCAGGGCATTCCACACAGTTGGTCATGTTTGACGTGTTGGTGAAGGATTTCCCATCGCACTTTGCGCAATCCCAGCAGCATTCTGGGAACTGTGATTTAGGAATCCTATACTCTCCTATAAAAGAACAAGGGATATGTGACATATGTATTTCATGATTCAAAAGATACGGTACGAGCAATGTCCTTCCTTGATTCTGGTAAAAAAAATGCCTGCAATTTACCAAATAAAAGCAATTATCATTCGAGGCAAATTTTTCTTTCTATTCATTGGCCGAGAGCCCACCACGTGACCTGCAAATAACTGCCTACAAATAATGGTCTGCTTATGCGCAATGCCGTCCAACTGTGTTTGGCGGCAAATAATATTCTGCACATGCGTAAAGGAAACCGTGCTTTTCTCCTTCTTGCGATCGCTCTTGCGTGAAAATGGCAGATCGCTTCGCTTCCAGAGGATATTCATAAATAAAACAAACTCGGTGATCAAATGATAAAACAATTATTGAACTCGGTTATCGCAAAATATCGTGATTTGTCAGTGTCTAGCAGATCAATTATTTGCCTCAGCCGAACTGCTCGCCACAGACAAATCACGATATTTTGCTCAACCTCGTCCAATAATTGTTAATTGTTCAAACGTGAATAAATTTCTAACTAGTCAGAACGAATCTGACGTTATTTTCATCGTCACCACAAACATTACCTTTCTTGCAGTCTTTGCTGCAAAGCGAGGCTGGAATGTCAAAAGAATCGTTTTCCGAAGCTTTAACTAATTCAAAATTCAGAAAAGGGGTTCCATTCCTCCATGTACCAACTTTTACGTACTTAGAACTCCTATTGCGGAGGTAATAAATGTCGTATTGACCCCTTGTACTGCCCTCTTTATTAAAGAAGATACGTGGTTGAGAAAATCCAGAAAAATTGACTTTCCGTATGTACTCTGAGAGGTTTTTGGAATCCCCGTTGTCCCATTTCTTTTGGCATGCAGTTTTGCTGCAGTTGAGCATGGCATGCAGCGCGTGCGCTACGGAAAATACCGCGTCCATGACGTAAGGCACATAGCCATCGTGGTGAACGTCCGTGCCACATTGTTTCACTGTTTCATCTTCACAAATTAAGCTTTTATTGAAATCAGCAGTCCACGGGTTTTCACTTTCCTTCCTTCGGATGCGATTCATGAAAAATGAATCAAACCTCGACATGTTGATGATAGGCGGTCTTAGACCTATGATCGAGTGGAAAACGTCCACAGCACCATGAATAACTTCCAACGAGCCAACCCAACTGTCTGAAGCAATGAACATGTAATCCCTCAGGGCTGCCTTCTTTGCTTCTTTGAAAAAATAGACCGCATCCGGGAATTCAGCGTAAAGGATTATCACCCGCGCTTGTGAAAACTGCTTTATCTTATTCAAAACGTTGCTCATTTCCTCTTTGGTTCCCTTCCGAGAGAACAACTGATCTACTACGATGCATACACGGTGTACTTCCTGGCTATTTATTGACTGTTTTAACGCAGCGATCCCAGATCTGCCATATTCATTATCCGATGCGAGCGCGATTACAAAGTGCCACTTTAATCTGTGAAGCAAACCAGTTACCGCCTGAGCTTGGAGGTTGTCGGAAGGAACCGTGCGGTAAAAGTACTGGAACCGAGTTCTGTCGCTAAGAAGGCGGCTTGTCGACGCAAAACTGATCACAGGTACGTGAAACAGGCCTGTCAAGCTCGCTGTTGCCATGGTAACACCGCTGAAAGCCGCTCCAATGATCGCTGCCGTAAGTGTTTTATTGAAACAGCATTCTGAAAGAAAAGTGGGGTTTTCAGTTACAGACAAAAAATTTCTATTGATCATTCCTTTAAAAGGATTGATCCTGTGCTGTATTATATTTCTGTACAATCTGCCCATGCCATAAGAACATTTTATTAAGATACAGAGTAAATTTGACAGGGCAAATAAGACCCGTATTAGAATATCAATACCAGGCACAAAAGTGGCTGACTTGTAGAAAAATTTTATTACATAATCATTATTTCTTAAATATGATATATTATTTTATCTTTAACTAACAACAAGCCACGCGGCCACAATTGTTACTCGGCGATCGCAACAACAAAGGCGACATAATTTGTTCCTTCAATTTTGGCCAAAGGAAGACATTTCGAATGTAAATATTTTGAATTTGGTAAGGCGTTATTTCTAAAAATAGTTTGAGCTTACTGAACTGGCGATAACTCTTAGTATCGATCATCATATTTGTTTTTTCTGCTAATGTACAATATTTCAATATTTAAAGACCCAACCGATCAGAATTGCCTCTAAATTGTCAGTTCTCTATCACAAACATCATAATAGTTGCAAAATACAACATCACAACATTTCTGATCATTTCGTGCTTACATGTGCATTTCTCAAACGCTTTCTTTTTACTCTTTTTAATCTACTTTTCTTAAATTTCTGCGAGATATTAGATGCAGATGTCTGAGTTAGATTGGTGCTTGTAATTACAGCCTTTTGTTCGTCCTGTCGTCAAATGATTGACATCCAAGCCACCGAAACCTAAGAAACCCATCTTATCTCATTAGAAAACTGAGAATGCCCTGAACATGTATTTAAGTTCATGAATACTTCAGTTTTTGCCTGGCGGTTTACATTCAATTTCAATGTGAGCTCGGAATATATTGCCTATAATTTTATGTAAAGCGAAAGTTGTTTTAATTAAACGCCTTAGTCGAAACATTGCAATGCCAATTTAGCTTTAAAGATGAACTGTATAACATATTCAAGTAGAAAATAGTCGACTTTTGTTCTTCATATCTAAAAAGTTTATTCTACAAATGGCTTATCGAGAATAAATGAAGAGCTTTCCTGAAAACTTGTTCTCTTCTTGTTTATACAGCTTGATGTAAAAGTAAAGTTCAAGAAAGCGTTATAATTTTGCATAAGAAAGAATAAATTTCTAAATCCGTCCACGTGCTAGAAAATTTTCTAGATCATAGGAAATGAAACTAAAGTTTTTTCTAGCTACCAAAACACATTTACTGCCGGGGGTCGTTGATATAAAATTTTGGAGCGGGAATTACACTGGCAGGACATTTTGCTTTTAGCTGACATTGTTGACAGAAAACCCATGCAATTTTGGCTTTTCAGTTTACAAACGAGGGTCGCCTTGTCTTCGTCAGAGCTACAATTGGAGTTTTGCCCAAAAAACCTACGCAAAAGAAGATGTCTAGAAATTTGAACGCTTGCGATCTGTGCGGAAGTAGGCTTTTAAGTAATATACGCGGAAAAACTACGAGCGGACATTGTGAGAGAGATCGATCGAGATAGTTGCCATTTTGCTGGCGGACTTTCATTCAACGGATCAGTCTTAATTTCTGATATATGTATCGAGGCCACCGATATGATGATTTCTAAAAAATATATAAATCATGATCAGTTAAACGAAGAAAAATTTGTGTTTTTATTAGTTAAACCTAATGGCAGCTTTATGGCTTTATTTTTTTACTTGCATGTATAGCGATTGTATCATCCGTTACATGATGATCAATGACTGAATTCAGTTATCACAAACCGTAGGAACAGGCAAAAATATGACTTCCGCCGGTGTATTGAAGATGACTATCCACCTTATATAATAGCTCAATATCTCCTAAATACTGCCAAAACTACTATCAGAATTAGAATAAGTTCAGTAAATGATATCTTTGACTAAATTGAAAGCCTTAATAATCGGGTACTCAATCATTTTCAACTTTTTATTGATCAGGGAAGACCTTCTGTCGAATGAACGTAAAAGCTGGTTTTCTCTGATACTTTTCCAGCCAACGAAATTGAGCAGTATAACAGGAAAAACTGTTAACTAAAAGCTAACGACTTTATTTTCGTGTCTTTTTCGTTCGCCTAATATATTTAATGTGGCATTCTCCGCTTTTTTATGTATATTCGCGTTGTGAAAAATCTTTTCCCGTATGTTCAGGGTTCATCATAGTCTTATCAAGGCAGGAAATTTAAAAAACTCGACAAAAGCATTTTTAGGATCAGTGAACTTTGAATATGATAAGAATATGATAAAAGACCTGAACAACAGTTGTCATAACGTGAATACAGAACAAATAAACACAATATTCCACAAGAGTGTTACACCGGGTTTCTACACGCTTAATGAAAAGTAGTTAATTCACAAACGTGGCAAAGAAAGAATAATTCGAGCGCCTTTCCTCATTTGACCGTTTGAACCAAAGAATACCATTAGTTTGTGCCAGGAAAGATAATCAAAACATCATTTCAAAGATAAATTTTAAAATTTGAGCAGCTTGGTAGACTAAGGACGGAAAAGACAAACTTTACTCAAGCGACTTTTAAGATCAATACATCCCTACCTGACACAGTAGTATTTTGACTCTTCGATGAACTGGAATTCGCCAATTGAGAGCTTGAATCGTTTAACCTTTGCGAAACACTGTGGTGGTTATTTTGCCCCAGAGGGACTTCTTCCCGGCTTTCAGCGCATCCTGCGAACTCATTTTCAGCAAATGCGTTTCTGATAAAGTCAAAACTTAAACTTTCCATAATGGCATAGTCAATACTGCCACATGTGTCTTTAATGTCAACGCCCAGCCTTAAGTTAGGAAGCAGGTTTGAATTGTTGTTGATAAGTTCTACTGCGTACAGCATGGCTTCCACTCCTTTGAACCCACGCACATGGAAAACTCCTCGGCATGATGTGTTCCCTGGATGAGGGGCTAAGTTGGGCGAGAAATGCACCGGAATTAGAGCTCCAAGTACGATATCGCCTGAAATAAAAAATCTAGTTCTTCTCTTCTTAGCGATCGCCGCAGACAGCTGAAAGGGAAACATCAAATCTATTGCAGTCTTAAGAAGAAGACATAGAATTAATAGCCTCATTGCTTAAGCGAGGACGGTATCGCGTCAAATTAACCGGCAAAACTGCCTAGAATTAAATGACATGAGAATCCTTTTAAAAATTGGTTTTCTTGTTCGACCGCTGAGAATACGGCTTGAGCAAAAATTGTGGATTTATCTAGTAGTCAGTGGGAGTGTCTCCTGACACTTTCAGCTTATATTTGTCTAAGACATGTCGAGGAAAATGATAAAAGCAATAATGTTAACGTCGTCGTCGCGATTTAATTTAATCACGACACCTGGCGCGGGAAATTTATAATGCGCTTGCTTAAAGCCAGGAGCAGCTTGTTTGTCATGAAAATTGCCTGATCGAGGATCAAGTTTTTGGAGGGATTTTTTTCGGATTTTCCAACGATCAGTCTGCGAGATTAGCGCTTGTGGAAATCAATTTCCAATTAAAAACGGGTGCTCAAGATTACAGTTTCTTCTTTTATTTAAAATACTGAATTTGAGTGTAGTGGGCTACAGAGTAGACTGTTGATCAGCACACGTGTTGAGTTAATTAAAACAACAACAACAACTAAAATCAACAACCAACCCCGGCTACTTCTTGTAAACACAGCCTGATCAGATCACATCGTCGCCAGGCTTTTTCCCAGTTTTCAGAGTTCGCCCATTTTCTAACTGAAAAGCCCTGGTGACGAGAAGGCCTCCTGGAGGGAAGGAAGTCCCGGGAACAAGGTTGTGGAGGAAGCGATGATGACGTCATCGTAACGTCATGAAGAGAAGAAACTAACGCGATGTCAGTTTTCGAAAATGGCGCTTTTTTTTGCGCTTAGTAAAAAGACGTCCGAAAGTCAGGTGCCGGGAGTACACAGAGTGAAAATCATCTGATGCGATTGTTATTTGCACAATAATTTTTTCTTCGTTTTTTTCCCCCTGATTTTTTTTGTTTGTTCTCGCTTTCAACCGTCTCATCAGTTCTCACTGTTGAACACGTGGAATCGTGTGACAGACACATGACTTACCCATAACTCCTCGAGGCGTAAGTGTACTGACTTTGTAGCCTGGCAAAAGGAATAAGATTGGAGTGCTGGACATCTTGTTGTTCACAACTGTTGTATTTTTGGGAAAATTTGAAGGGCGATGGACAAATTTCAAGCTCTTTTAAAAGCATTAGTGCTGTATTTGAGCCTTCTCTCGCGTTCGGTCTTTTCCGAGACTAATACCAAGGGAGAAATATGTCCTCAACATCAAGGAACAGATCCCAACAACGTGAATGCGAGAGTTGCGAAGTTCGCTGGCAAAGAGTAAGTAAAGTTCTTGTGTTCATAAGCCGTAGAAAGTGAAAATGAAGAAATGTGATTGCGCACAGTATAGTGCTTTGTAATAGAAGTTGAGCGAGACAAAATTTTGATTAAAAATCATAGCACAGGTGTTTGGCCGTGCGGAAATGATCATCAAAGTCGCCAGACGCTGGAGTACGTTAAGCTTAAGTTTATATGAAACAATGAATCACTGGTTAATTATGACGTGTAGTATTGTACTTTTGGTTTGCTACATTGTGAGAGAATTTAAATTATGTCCCATTTATCAGTTGAATAACCAGATTTTAAGCTGGATCTTTGCTCAGTCTAAGACTGGTGATTATGAAATTCATGTGGTTAATTTGCAGTGTCACGCAACTGTAATTCAAAGTACTTTACTGTGCATCCTCTCAACTTCTTTTTGTTTTTTTACTCTTCTTTACTGTTACACACTGCAAGCTCATGCTTTATGTTCACACACTTTCTATTCCAAAAACTACCCAGTCAAACCTAGATGGAAAGAAGGTTAAAAACATTTGAAGGTGATAAAAGAAGTTTCAAACATTATAAGGTAACAGGCCATTTCCGAGTTCCAAAAAATCTCACTTTCTAAAAAAGGCCTAGAGCAAAACCTTTCTTGTGAAAATGAGTTTTATTTGCATGAGAATAAGCATTCATATCAATAGCTTTGCACTTAGCCTCACTCTGAAACTGAGGCTTAGGCAACTCTCAAATGGCGTATCCTTTGAAAAGAATGTACTCTCCAGATTTTTTTCAAACTTGGCCTAATTAATAGTCATGTATTGGCCATTTAAAAACTACAGTAAAAAGATGGGGTCACCCTGCTTGTTTCTAGCCTGCGAGCAAGCTCTTCAGGGCACTCTGGCAGCGGGGTTGCAAAAAGAAGGAGAGCTTGCAACTCCATCTCTGGAATTTGAATTCCACCTCCAATTCCCCTGTGGCTACTCTTTGACTGAGCCATCAGATTTCCGCCAATCAGTGCGAAGTGGAAACGAGCGCGAATGTACACAAACATTGAAAAACACTTGCCAAGGGTAATGATGTCATTCCTAAGATCATCTCCACCAATCACCATTTCACTTTGACTTTTTTGATGCAGATTTTCAAATTCCAGAGATGTAGTTGCAAGCTTTCCTTCCTTTTCCTACCCCACTGCCAGAGTGTCCTGGAGAGCTTGCTCGCAGGCTAGCTTGTTTTTGGCCTGCATGCCAATTATTCTAAGTTATTTTTACTAAGTTTCATCCAAAATGTTTGAAACATGAACAAGCTTTGAAAATTGTTGTTTTCTTTTATCCTCAAAATATATCTTTTATCTCCTCAAAACAAGTAATTAACACCAATACAAAGGGGTCACCATACTGCTCAAGAACACACATACCTCAACCCCAAGGTGGCTATTGGAGAACAGTTTGATTCTTTCTCAGTTGATTAGTGGTGTAACAATTAATCGAATTCTCAATTAATCGTGATTATGACCATTCGATTCGATTCACGATTCTTTGCTTCCATGTTTCAATTTTGGTTCGATTTTTGCACACCTTTTCTAGGGTGCCCTCAGTGAGTTTTTATGTTCTAAAATAAGAATCCAGAACTCTTCGTTCAATGTGCACTTTTGATTGACGAGCAAAGACCATAGCAGTTTGTGTACCATTTTGCATTGCCTAGTAAAAATGCCATCCTTCAACCTCCCCTTGAGAATTTCCAAGTAAGGCAAACCATGTGCGACACGCTCTTTGTCAGGTTCTCAAATGTGGCAACAAACCAAGCGACTGTGAATCCTCATGTCCCTGTTGCTGTTCTCATATTGAGGGTTTAGGGTTGCATGTTGTTTACATTCCACGTTATTTTACGGTATAAGGATTAAGAAACATTTACATAATCACATCGAAATTGTTAAAATCGAAAGGTAATAATTGAAATCAAATCAAATCGCAAGGAATATGAACCGTTACACCCCTACAGCTGATTATGATCATTAAAAGGTGTGATTATCCGTCATGGCTGGTATACTGGACAACAGCAGTTAAGATCGCCAGTTTTTAATCAAATCTATCATTCAGTACAGGGCTGTCAAAAAGTTTTTGAGTAGCAGGCTGATAATGAATAGTAGGTGGCTTTGGATTTTGCACCAAAGGCACAAGTTCTTGTGGCCCAAGGCATCTAGGGACATTTTAAATTTTAGAGTCTCGGAAATGGAGGTTTTTTCCACCACGGACACCATGTTGTTTCATCAGAATACACGCGAGACAGGGAACAATGCCGTCAAATGTCCCAGGCATTGCATGACATTGCTCAGGTCGAACGTTTCACAGATCTAAACCTGTTTAAATTTTATTCGAAGGTGCTCATTTTCTGTTTTTAGTTATGGTAGAAGGAGATGAAAGTAGCCAGCTAAGGATAGCTAACTAGCCGGCGGTTTTGGCTGGCTTGCAGCCCTTAATTACAGCCCTGTAGTACAGTATATGCTCGATATAACAATTTCTAAATAACAAAGTCTTGAGGAGAACAAACAAAATATTTTTCTCCCCAGTCAAAGTATTTATAATGCATTCATGAAAAAGAACCTTGTTATACATGTAACAAAACCTCCTGATGTTGAACAAATTTTTGCTAGTCTATTGGCTCATCATTATAATAATAAGGATTTATCTGTATCTGCTTCTGATTAATTTTTTAACTGATTCAACATACCTTTCCATCCTTTGCAGTATATATTATGCAGATGACGATGACTACGAATATAAAATAGAAATCTGTCACAATAAAAAGGAAAATGCAGCTGTACAACAGATGGGGAAAAAATGGACAAAAAAGTCCTGGTTGACAATAGGAACATATAATGCAGCTCATGTTACTGGTGGCAGTAAGTACTATTGTTTTTCTATGTTGATGCTATGACCATTTAAACTAGAAATACATATGTTGCCAATGGCCATCGCAAAACCCTGTGTGGCACTCAAGTTAAACCCTGCCAGGTGGGGAAAGATACTAAATGGGTTTGTGAGGGGTTTTTCAAGCTTTCCCCACACAGCAACCTCTTGTAATAATTATTGTTTGTCATGAGTTTAATCTTTTGATGCCGGATATGCATTTACCTGCTCTGCGATTTTAAGAAGAGCTTAGGGGCTCCTGGATTTGGATTTTAGTGGACGAGATTCAGATTCGCGGTAGTTTCTGTATATTTTTGTACAGTTTACAATCCCCTTTTTTCTGGCCAATTGAAGATGGCATTCGCTGCCATCTTGGTTTCTTATGTTGAGTGAAATCTGGGGAGAGTACAAAATGCCTCTAGGAACAGGTACTAGTACAAAGATAGTGGCACAGGCAGACCATCTGAACTGTTTGAAGCAATGTAATGTCATGCATGATATGTGATCTCATGCATTTACTGTATTTTGTAACGTTAATGCTCTCAGTGATTGGAAGAAATGTTTCATAAAGCCCAGAAGTTTGCACCTTTTTTATCCCAAATGTTAATAAAATGTATGAAAGATGAATAAAGATAACTTACATGTAACATATGTTTTTACTCTTGTTAGCCAATTTGATATATTTTAAAGAGGGGATCCTTTGCTCATAACTGTCATTTGCATGGAACTGTATCAAACATCCCTCACTCGCCCAACAAAATTCCTGATAACACTGTCTTTTTCCTTCCTTCTTTATTTGTTGTTTCTATTTTATGTATTGTTTATTTTCTACTTTTTATGTTTATCATTTTTTATGAAAACTGTTTTAATTTTTTCTAGTCTGATATGCTTCCTGTTCCGAGTTTTATTGACAGCCCTGTTAGTAGCCAAATGGGGTTTCACTGTACTTGTGTATCCCTCTAAAAAGTTCTCACTTCTGGCATGGCTTCTGGGTTCACCCATGTTACACCCATGTAGATGAATGAGCAGTTGATTGGTTACTGATCATTTCCTGATCACAGTTTCAATTTCTCATTACCACAGCTGACTGGTTAATGATAAAATATTTCAAGGGTGAACGATACCACAGTCATTGTAAAAATGTAGAAAGAATGGCAATTGTGCTGGTGACTTGCGATCCAGGCGAGCAAAAGGTAAGGCAACTTCCTTCATGCACACTGTATCATTCGTGAACTTATGCAAAAGGAGGGTAGAGGAAAGAAGATGGCAGACCCTGTGCGACAAGTGTGACAAACAATTATTACCATGTTTGAATAAATTTTCTGCCAAAGTTTAAACATATCTTTATGTAAAAGAGTGGAACACAGAATTGTGAAATAAGAATCATGAGAAAACTCGCAAGTAATAACTGTCGCGTTTGTCAGACACTAATGTTTTGCCATCTTCATCTTTGAGCTGTCCTGTTGCATAAGCTCACTGTTATAGCAATAAAGAAGGCTACACAATCCCATTGTTGTCAGGCTATAGCCTGTAGCAGTGTACTGTCTTAATATTTGCATTTATGACAAGAATGGTGTCAAGATGCTGGCATATTTTCCTAGTGTTTTTTTTAAAGTGTATTTTTATAGAAGTTGGTATATTGCATTGATGACATCAGCCTATAAAAAGGCAGATAAGGGAATGAGGTCAATATTCAGCCATCTTGACCAAACAAGTTGGTTAATAAAGGATTTTTTATGGCCAAACAAAAACTTTGCCTTTGGGGGCTGAAAGCTAGAAATCCAAAGTGGGTGAGATAGGGCCATCTTGCACACTCAGGTAGGTAATCAGAACACCAGATTGTATGATTATTTTATTTTTCCCACTCATAGTGCCAGCCTTATACCATAAAATTCTGAAAATAAGCCCCGTGGCTTATATTTTTCAAAGACCCTTTTGAGGGACTTATTTTTGGAGGGGCTTATCTACGGAGGGAAATTTGTGTTTCAAAATAGATTGGGCTAGCCTTATAGTTGGAATTAAATTTACTGTTTTTGCCTTGTTTCACTTTGTATTTGAGGGCAATTTTCAAAGTACAAGCCACTGGGGGGCTTATATTTGGACGGGCGATTTAACAGAGGGTTTTTTGCGTTACCGGTTGGGGGTGCTTATATTTGGAAGGGCTTATACATGGAGGGGCTTACAAATGTATTTTCAGAATTTTATGGTATTAAATTTACCTACACGCAGATGTTGATACACCGTCTGTTATTATTTTCATTGTTATTATTATTATTCTCAATATTATTATTATTATTGTTGTTGTTATTTTATTATTATTTTATTATTTTTTTGTTTTATGTCAAGGCTACAATTTACATGCAGTTTTTTGCTATGGAAAAATGAAATATATGCATTGTGAAAGTCGTTAGCCTCAGAGAACAAGTCATTGTCAGGGCTGTCAATAAGGGCCAGTAGCCGGCCAAAACCACCTGCTAGTTAGTCATCCTTAGCCCCCTACTTTCATCTCGTTCTACCATAACTGCTAACAAAAAGTAAGCACCAGTTTTGAATAACATTGAACACATAAAATTATTTAAACAGGTTAGATCTGTGGAACGTTTCACACCGTCCGATGTCTTGGAACGCCTGGGACATTTTGACGGCAGTGTTCCCAGTCTAGCATTTGTTCTGACAAAACAACATGGCATTCGCTGTGGAAAAAACCTCTTGAAAACCCCTGGAAATACCATTTCTGAGACTCTGATTTTCAAAATGTCCCTAGATGCCTCGGCCCCCAAGAACTTGTGCCTTTGGTGCGAGTTCCAAAGCCGCTTACTATTCATTATCAGCCTGCTACTTAAAAACTTTTTGACAGCCCTGATTGTAAGGGACAGTTTCTTCCTCTTATGGCTTAAATTACTAAAATTGAAATACACAAACCAGAATGAAAGAAAAAAATCATGATAAGAAAATAAAAATATGGCTTAACCTCTCACTTCAATGTAGTTTTGGTGTACAGTGTACAAAAGAAATTTATGTGCACCCAGGGCTTGGACTGGCAATTTTTCAACCATGGTATATGTTGATCTATTCTAATGATGCATATGTTATTGCATTTTGTTGAATAAGAGTTATTAACTATCACTTTACAGGGGTCTGTCAAAATTATTGAGGAGTACAGGAACAGCACTAAAGATAGTAAAGGCGATTACGTCCCGTTGGAATGTTATTACCTATTTGAACTTAACCATGATGCAGCTTGCTCAGTTAAGGACAAGGGTTTGAGTCCAGGTTCCATTATGTTGATCATGTGAGTTTTGTGCAATTTTTCAAAATTCTATTCCAAGAGGCAATTAAATGCATAGTGGTGTCAACAATACTGGTGTCAATAAATAATTGTTATTGGTGGGTGATTTTTGTAGGCCTTCCTTATTTAGCCCATGCTATCTTGTGTGGAAAAATTAATCCAGGAATGGAGCCAATCAAAAGTTTTAAATATAGTGAAACCTCTATTAGGCAGACTCTCAATTAAGCGGACACCCTCTATTAAGAGGACACTGAGCCAGGTCCCAAAATTAACGTCTTATATTTCTCTTTATAATGAACCCCTATTCAGCGGACAACTCTATTAAGCGGACACAGACACTAAAATAAGTTGTATTTGGCTAATTTCTATTGTTAAAAACCTCTACTTAGCGGACACTGGACTGAATTGACAATTATAGTAGTATTGGATTACGTTCTTTAAATACATACTGAAGTCAGTTATTGTTTTTGGATTTACAAACAAATTAAAGTTGGCACTGAAAGGTAATGAACTTGAACTCTGGATAGCTTCTTTAACAACACGCATCTTTATCATAGTACAGAGTAACTGTTAAATGTTGATCATTAACAAACATTGCACAATTTTTACAACCTCTAGTAAGCGGGCACCCTCTATTAAGCTTACACTAGGGAAGGTCCCGCAGGTGTCCACTTAATATAGGTTTCACTGTAATAATGACAATAAAAAAAAATAAAAATAATGATGATGGTGATGGTGATGGTGATGATGAGCAGTAATTTCATATACTATTGGTAAACCTGTGTGTCCTCTTTTTCTATAGACTGATTGTTGTGGGAACAGTTTATTTATTGCTTGGCTTCTTGTACCAGAGATACATAGCTGGTGCGAAAGGTTTGGAGCAAATTCCTAATTATGATTTCTGGAGAGACTTTGGAAGTTTGCAGGCTGTAAGTTTTTTTAAAGTGTTTATTAATTTTTTACAACTGTGCTAAGAGAGAGTAACAATAAATTTACTTGGAATCTGTCAACAGGTAGTTGAAATGTCAATCACTTTCACCAATGGACCTTTTTATAGGACAATGCTCACCTAGATGTTCATGACACAACTCATGGCCTCTAGCCACTGAGAACATACAATGCATGTATGTTACGCGGGTAGTCTTTTAGAGGACGGGTAGCTTGCAAACCAAACTGAACGCAGGGTTGTCGGAACAGCAACAAGAAGATTTATTCCAAAAATGAACGTAGTTTCCACGAAGTAAAACTCTACAACAGCACGTAACTCAATAAACTTACACGGCCTCCGCCAACTTGAATTAACTTGATAAACTTACACAGCCTCAGCCAACTTGAATAAACACTGCCTTCGTCACACTTGACTAAACACAACTAACGTCAAACTCTCTTCGCTTGTGAAAACTAGTTAAAACTTAACTCGGACTCGCCTACTTAAATACTTTCACAATAACATTCCAGAACTTTCTAAATAGTATAATTATAGAAAGATTACTAAAATATACCGCTTTTAGAATGCTTACAATAGATCCTAAAATAAACAAACTATGAACTCTTGCGAAGCTTCTAGAAAGTCACGCTAGTCACGCAATACAATTTTTCGTAACAACGTATTATCTTTTTATTTCAATCAAAATTATTTTCTTTTTTGTAGGATGGGTGTAACTTTATGTGCCGATGTTCAGAGGCACGTCCAACAAGATACAAAGTGAGTAAACAAAAAACTCGGCTACATGTACATGTATCAGTAAACAAACTTTATGTGTTGGAATAGAAAAAGATTTTGTAGTTGTAATAAATTGTGCATCTTAAAACTTCCCCGCCTTTTTCACAATAGCCTTTTCACAGGCTATTTTCAGAAACGTTACTAAGCCCCGGGGCTTGTATTTTTCAAAGGCCCTTTTTGAGGAGCTAATTTTCGGAGGGGCTTATATTCGGAGGGGTTTATCTACTGTATGGAGGGAAATTTGTGTTTCAAAATCGATTGGGCTAGCCTTATAGTTGGAAGTAAATTTACTGTTTTTGCTTTGTTTTACTTTGTATTTGAGGGCATTTTTCCAAGTACAAGCCCCCAGAGGGTTTATATTTGGAAGGGCGATTTAACGGAGGGTTTTTTGTGTTACTGGTTTGGGGGGCTTATACAAGGAAGGGCTTATTTTCAGAATTTTATTGTATTTTACTTGCTCTTCTCTCCCCATGGAGGATGAAGGACCACTCAGAGTCTTTGAATCAAAATAAGAAGTGTTAATGTGTTATGTAGGCGGGGGCACAAAAATTAATCAGAAATCTAAATCAAGGAAGGGATGAATGGGTTAACTCTTTGGGTATGGGTGCTTTCAGTGGGGATGATCTGTATTGGGGCTTATGATCCAAGGGAATTCACACCAAGGTGCTTAAAAGCAATCGCAAAATCCCACCCTAACAAGGATTCATCAGTTCCTCAGTCCATGCTAGCAGAGTCTTTATTTCACTTGCCCAATCTTGGCTTACTCAAGAAAGACTCAGGTGAATCAAGTTAGATCTTTGTTAAGCGTACCTGGAACATTGCTGGATATACGTGTGGAAGAAGAAACCTTTATTTCAGTTTTTGTTAAAGCGCAGGTGGCCCAAGCTCAGTATGAGAGTTTAATAAATTAATATGTGTGGTTTCATATTGCGTAATCCTTAAAAATGGTGTGAAAATAAAAGAATTTGTATGGGAATTCAGGTAAAAGTTTCAAGGAGATAAATACTCTCAATAAAATACACCTGACCTTATTTACTTTACTTGTTTTTGCTTGCTGTGTGGTTATTTAAAGGAAATAGCTTAAATCGCAATGGATTGGGAAAATAACCACACAATAAGCAAAAACAAGTATAGTAAATAAGGTAAGGTGTATTTTATTGAAAATTCTAGCAAGTATTTATCTTCTTGAATCTTTTACCTGAATAATTCCCATACAAATCCTCTATGTTCACGCCATTTTTAAGGATTATGCAATATGAAATCACATGTAATAATTTATTAAACTCTCATACTGAACTTGGGTCGCCTCTGGTTCGCTTGGGCCGCCTGTTGATCAAGTAAAATAGTTTTGACTCCAGGCCTAATAGCTGTGCACTTGCTACATACGGCGGGCTCAGTTATAACCACAAACGGATGCCGACACTCGAAAAAAACAGTTTGACAAGAGTAGATGTTTCACAGGGTTTGCACAGTTTTGAAAAGTCCTTGAATTTTAGGAGAAGTCCTTGAAAAGTCGTTGAATTCCATTTTTCCTTGAAAAGTCCTTGAATTTTCTTCAACTTTGAATTTTATAGTGGCCTGGAAGGAATTTTTTGATGCTGTCCAAGACAGAATATAAATCATAGCTCAGTGAATTTAAAGGTTTATTACGTAAAGTGCTCTATATTTTATGCAATGATTAGCTATCAGTTTAAGACAAGTGAACTGAAAAATGTAGAGAAGTTGGTGAAGCAAAGGAATGTACGTTTTTGTACAGGAATGTGCATTTGTGAAATTTGTGAAATTATATTCCTAGTCTACAGGTGGTCCTTGAAAAGTCCTTGAAAAATGGTTGCAATGTTTTGTATGAACCCTGTTACACACTCCAAATGCATAAGCTGTAAACTACCTTTATTGCAAGTACATACAGTTGTATGTACAACCTGCATACTGTACCATTAGTAGATTACTTCAGCCACAAACACATGGTTTGTCCTTGCTCTTCCCGGCATTCCTTACGGTAGGTCTTTCCAGCTTCTGCTCGGCAACTTTTTAGCAACTTTTAGGATTTTGAGCAACTTTTTTGTCAGAGAGCAACTTCTAGCAACTTTTCGGAAAACTTGCACTTTTTTGGTAACTTTTGGACTATTTTGAACCAAAATGCTGAGTAACCCCCCTTTTTTAAATAAACAAGTTAAAATTCACTTGGTTAAATTTCTAAACACCTTTCTACTAAAACTTTTTTTTTTTTGTAATTTTTTAAATTTTTTTTAATTTTTTTTTATTAAAAAAAATTCGTTGCCCCGGGCGAGCATGGTTTCTCCTTCTTCCAAGTGAAAATGTTCACTGGAAGTGTAAGTGTGCTGCTCACTAGTACATCATTAAAAATTAAAAATTAAAAAATAAAAATAAAATAAAATTAGACATGCTGTCTTAAAAATATTCGAGCAACTTTACAAAATTTTTGAGCAACTTTTTTAATT
Source organism: Porites lutea (assembly GCF_958299795.1). NCBI lineage: Eukaryota > Metazoa > Cnidaria > Anthozoa > Scleractinia > Poritidae > Porites > Porites lutea. The sequence continues at coordinate 3,366,767 of NC_133201.1, forward strand.
TTGAGCAGCTTTTCAGCAACTTTTTGGCTTATTTCTGAGCTACTTTTTAGCTTTTTTGGACCAGAATCTGGAAAGGCCTACCTTGCGGTATAGACATACTCGCGTCATGCATCACTCCACTCACACGCGTGTCACCCACTCTATATAGACAAGATTGACTAGTCCCGAAGTTCGGGCTGCGGCGACCTCAAAGGTTTGACGTGGTTCAGGCAAAGCCTCTTTCTCTCCTCCTCACTCAAGAAAACAAAAGGAAGCTCGCAGGCTGTCGGTTCCTTTGATGCACCATGATCTGTTTGACCTTGGATCTTAAATCTTGATCTGGATCATCCTGAGGAAATGTATAGCCCTATGGTTTGTTTCGCATCACAGTGGCTGATAACTTATAAACATGTTTCTCTTTCTTTCATGTTAGACAATGGACGATGCTTTAGCTGATGATGACAGAGATGATACCTTGCTGCCTATGTAGAATTTTTTACCTTGAAGACATTGTTGAACCTCAAGTCTTTTAAACTACCACCAAAGTCGAAAGGAAAGTTGGTCACTGATGAAGCTAACGTTTAGGTGATTAACTCTGGCAATGCAAGGCTTTAATAGGCATTATGAATTTAGTATCTTAGATAAGTAGTTATAAATCATACGCGTGGAGGCCATTCGCAGTCATTTGCAGTCACTCTCGTACTCTAGAGTGTCTAAAGTAAAGTTTAGGGAAAATACTAAATTTCATTTTGGAAAACTTCACCGACCAACAAATTATACTTTGCAGAAATTCTGCTGTTGAGGTGTCATTTGAAAGGTCACCATACAATTTACTCCATGAACGCAAGGGTTAACCGTACGTTAGTGTGCATGTATGTTACACTTCTCCGTAACTACACGTAGTCTTCCACGCTGCCGTTTTTGGCTCGTCACGCAACAAGGGGAGGAGCGTTGCGTGACGAGACAAAAAACAGCTGCGTAGGAGACTGCTCTGTAGCTGGTTACTTGGAGTTCGCGGTGTAGATAGCTTATTTGTAGTTTCCGCCTTTCGGCATTTGTTTATACGTGTAAGTGATAGTCTGACAGACAGGTTCAACTGTGATTTCAAACCTAGGAAACGCATAAAACAGGTCCCTTGAAATACTATTATGTTTCGGCTGGCGGGGACAAGATACGAAACCCGTTCCCATGGTCGGCATAAGTTAGTTTTCTTCTCACCCCAGAGGAAGTAAGTATAGGGAGATGAGGACCGTGGATGCGAGTTTGATTAAGTACAGAGACTAATTCAATAAAACTTTTACAAGCCTTAACGTTAATTTTAAAAACAGCGTAAAAAAAAATATTTAAAATCTTGGGCCCGATTTCAGCTACCCTGTTGAGTGTTTTTAACTCGAAGGCTAGCGGGCTGAACAAAACCCTTAGATAATCTTTCAAATGAAGCATAAAAAAGGTTGAACTTCCGAAAGCTATTTATGAACATAGCCAAGAAGCTAAATGCGAGACTGAAAGGGAGCGATTTGAATCCGTTGAGAGTCCATTCCTTTTTTATTTCATTCGCTGAAACAAGAGCTACACTTTGAGATTATAGCCTGCGTTGCTACCGGACTTGTCATTCTATATATGTCGGGGATTTTAGTGGCGCATCCAGACCTTCAGGTGGGGGGAGGTGGAGGGTTGGGGGGCGGCGGTGGTCATCCAGATCCTGAGCTAAGGAGAGGGCCCGGTCTTAAAAAAAAGACTTTTTCGGCCCTTTGGGCCTCAGTTTGGTCTAAAAATAGAGGATGGGGGGGGGAGGGGGGGGCGTCCCTGGATCCGCCACTGCGTTTAGATGGTGTGCGACGCACGCTATATGAGATTACTTTTTGTGAAAGTTTTATTTAATCGAGGCCAGAATAACTTTTTACATTGTGTACGAATAATAAGAGAACAAAAGGTAATTAAAGAAAAAGAATTAATAATATAGCTAGTTTTCCATAAAACCAAACCATCAAATAAGAGCTGTGACTTCATAGTTAAAGGTTTTCAGTGCTGTTCATGATCATTTTTTATATCTTGTTTAAAAAGTTAGCAGCAGGTTTATTTATCTGACAATTTTAGAACCTGGCTAAATGGGAAACATGTTTTGCAGGAATATTATTCCTCCGACTGTGGCTGAACCTGGTGACTTGTGTATCGAACGAAAATTTGTGTCGGGAAAGTAAGAATGATTTTAACTTGTTCAAAGTCAGCAACGCTTACGTCAGGAACATATCAAGAGATTTAGAATCGCGTTAACAGTAAACGCGTAAAGTCAGATTCTGATTTAGTCAAATTACGAAACGAGCGGATACAACTGCCCTATCTCATTGTTACGGATGAACTTGGGATAATGCAAACTTTTTTGTGTAGTGGTTAATGAACCACTTTAACTATCAATGGCCGTTTTTATACAAGGGACGGTAAAGTCGCCTAGACGAATTTAACGTCGACCGGTGTAAAAACGGAACGCATAAAAGTAAACGATAACAGTGAAAACAAAAAAGACTGAGTTTTCTCGCAAAAAAAAAAAAATACACAGCACTGACTCTTCCTAGCCTTCTCTGAATGAGTTGGGCACAAATACGTCCCAATTTTTGGCGTCCCGATTTACAGAAGACGTTAATGTAGTCAGACGATTTAAGCGTCTGTCTTTACTAGAGACGTCAAAATCGTCTTAAGTCGACTTTAACCTCTCTAGCATAGGAACGGCCAATGACAATGCAAATACTGATCACTAATGATGGTAAAATTAAATATCAAAATAATACAATTTAATGTGGCCACAAAAGTTTTTGCTGGACTGATAAATATCATCTTATACTTACGGTAGCCTAGACTGGTTTGTACTCGAAGTACCCCTGAGGATTATGTAAAAAAAAAAAAGCAAACAAAAACACCACTTGCGAGTAAAGGAAAAGTCATGCCAAGTTCACGCTCAACAAGAAAAAAAACGTGAAAAAAACTGATTGGAGTAAAAAATGTTTTTGATCTCACCAGGTTAAAAGCTTTTCCACCTAATAGGGTAGTCTCGATTAAATTTGATGTACATGTATCGTTATAATGGAGTTTTATAAAGAGCAGCAGTTTCAGCTACAAAATGTGTGATTTTCTGTTCATAATTCCCGACTAAATTTGGACTTTTCTGTCTTTCCTCTTGTTCATTTTGTTGTTTTTATATATCTTCTTTGTTTTGTCTCGTTTTATTTTATTTTGGCCCTCTTTTAGGAAATGTCCCTCTTCTGGACAAATATTCTTGTGAAAATCATTCTTGAGCTGACTTTTCGGATAGGGACAATTACGATTTTCGGTAGTGGAGGCAACAGTCACTTTAATTAAACATGATTTTGAAAAGGGAACGCCCCATTGTTTTTTGTTGTTGTCGTTTTTTTTTTCAACTTTTTTCGGCGAAAAGTAATTTAGCGGTCAGATCAAAGCCATCATCAGTGTAAGCTTGTCGTCAGATAATATGTACTGTCGTGTTTTACAATATCCGCGCGCGCGCTTCATTTTTCATGGGAATTTAACCCATTTTGATTGACCCTTGGCATTTTTTGCTGGAAAGCGCCTCTTAAAGGTAGTCAGCCGGGCCGTTTTCTTGTCACATATACGTGTAGACCAGCCTAGTCCATAGGCGTTCCCCCCTGACCCGTTGTCGGCGCGAAGTCTGGAAAACAGCCCGTCAATTCTCTCTTGGTGTACGTCGCTGCTCACTGTAGAGTCCAGGATTGACCGTGCTGAGAACGCCTAGGGACTTAACTAGGGACTAGGCTGCGTGTAGACTACAAACAACCAGAATTACCCCGCAAAGCGCTCTGTACGGGATGGCGCGGGAAAAGGTCGCGTCAAGGGCATTGTGCAGAAATTCTAGAAAAATTTTGGATTGTCTTGCATTTTGTTTCTTTAAGACTCTTTCCGGCTGCCGGGCATATAGCCCGGGGGGAGCACTCCCTTATATAAGCTATATAGGTATGTGCCGCCCCATCGGGTCGGGTTTTTGTGCCGTTTTGGTCTGAAAACAGGTATACACTTTGCCCATTTTGGTCTGGAATCGGGCACGGTTTTTGAGGGAACTACGGGATTGTATGAACGTCTTTATCGTTTCACGGCTAAACGAGTAAGAAAGAAAGAAAAATATGGGAATTCGACATGGATTTGAAGAATTTTTTTGTTTGCGCTCTAATCTAAGTAATGATGACATAATTTCTGCCTAAAGGCCAGGTCTGAAAACGGGCGTGGAAAATTACATTCCGGGTCAGGATTTGGAGAACCGTGGGGCACACCCCCACCAAGATTTCCCAGGAGTACCCCCCCGGGGCATATAGACACAGTCAGGCCGTTTTCTTGTCACATATACTACTAAAAAAAACCGTAATTACCCTGCAAAGCGCTCTGTATGATTTACCTAACTTTTGTTTTTGGTGCTAAACATTCTTGGTATCAGTCTTCGAAGAACTTTTCAGTCCCTTCGCGCCTCTTTCGCTTCTCTTGCCCGCACGCGCTGGCGCGGGAAAAGATCGTGCTACTGATCACGTGTACATCTAATTGTTTCAACCGACTATTTTCGGCTTGGTTAAAACTCGTCAAAAACTTCTATTCAGCCTTTTTTGTTTCAACCCTTTCGATGTATTCCCGTTTCACTAGTACGAGCTGATCCGAAATGTTTGGTTACATTAAGATGCTCGTTCTTTGCCTGCTGATCGTCTCGTTCTTGCATTTCCCTTATGGAGAAGAAAACGAAGCCCGAGTTTCCTTTGAAATTAATCGTCCTAAAAGAAGTCCCTGTGTCATTGGTACTCGCTGGCGTACTAGAAGATGCCGTGTGCCGCAAAGAAAAGTAAGCATTGTGGAGAGCCCGTGAGTATTTTGAACTGACTCTAATCTTCCTTCTGTTCAACTGGTGTTTGGTTTGCAACTAGCTCTCGCCTTAACGGCCTTATAAACAGCGAGTAGTTGGCCAAAATGTGTTCAAGCAACCTTGCACCTTGAGCAACGTTGAACAAAGAAACACGTGCTTGGATAAAACTCTTTCGGCAAACCTAGTTGGTTGATGTGGACCATTGTACCCGCACAAGCAGTCTGGGTCTGCAGATGTACTTTAATATACGAGAGGACAGGTGGAGAGGAATCTCTCCCGGAGAGTATGACAAATATATATTATGGTACCGTCGGGGAGTAGAGGGGAGGGAAATTAATCAGGGTCACCCAACGTCAATTTTCGGAAAATATCTTTTCGGAAGACGATCGGAACATTTGTTGTAAAATTTGTTGCTTGCCCGCCTCTTCTAGGAGTTTTCGAACATCTAAAAAATGGTATAATTGCCCATTTTTAACGGATTTTTACCCTATAAAGGTGACCTAGAATTTTCGGGAGCCTTTTTTCTGGCTGAAATTTTTTGATCCCTATAATTTTTTGGATCACTAGACTTTCAGCTAGGAAATCCAAACAGATGAAAAATTTTTAGGGGATAAAAATATGCCTCTGATATCTACCGTTCAAATACTAATTAAGAATTTGTTCATGCTTAGCGTGCGTATATCGAGTTATGGATGCACGCGGGAAGTTTGGAGAGCACGAAAGATGCGTAAGAGGGCAGCACTAAAACATGGAATCCGGAATCCGGAAACGGAAACGGAATCACGGAAACGGAAACGGAAACGGAAACGGAAACAGAAACGGAATACGGAATCAAATATCAATGATAGAAAATTAAAGAATTTCACATTACACAATTAGTACAATCCAAAGAGAATTTGTCTTAGTTTTCTTGGCAGTTCCCTTAAATACCGTAAAATTCCGAAAATAAGCCCCTCCATGTATAAGCCCCTCCAAAAATAAGCCCCCCAAAAAGGGCCTTTGAAAAATATAAGCCCCGGGGCTTATTTTCAGAAATTTACGGTATATTCTTGTTATTGTGTCTTGATAAGGTTTGCCGTAGT
>NC_133201.1:3377700-3490200 GCF_958299795.1 Porites lutea
TCAAACTTCAGAAATTTCTCATGTAATATTATAAAGTATTTAAACTCATCACCAATAGATGAGCTTGGGCGTTGGTGCCTTCGAAGTTGGTGGAGCCGGGCAATGCTCTAGCATGAGGAGGAGGTATCCATGGCAACCCTGCGAGCGGCCCCCACCAGGCACCGTCACACTGAACAATTCAGTGGAATACTTACCGACCCAATACTTACCTAGCCCACACCAAGAGGGAGGGAGGGATGGGAAAAACCAAAGCACAAACTGGCAGGCAAACAGCAAGCAATTGAAACAACACTTTGCGAAGAACTGCAAGCAAGCAACTGCGTATATAAGTCACGAGGTGCCCCTGCTAGAGACATCGGGCCACCCCTAATATAGCTGGGGAAACAGCTGACCAGCATTGCTTCGAGGTTAACTTTGCCTAAATTACATTTAGCCACATTTAATATTATTTCCTACCTGTCAGTTTGATCCCATTGCTCTTGTAGTGTTCAACATTTTTCTCCATATTTGTTTTTTTCATTAGCATGATATCCATCACTCTTCTCGTAAGGCTTGGCATCTGTTCCTTGGTTGGATCTGTCTCACCGTTAGCAGTCTTCTCTTCGCTGAAATCAAAATTATTAATGATCTTGAGCAATCCATAAATTCTAATATGGGTATTAAACGGCACAACTGCTTTAATATAATAATAACAAGTTATCACTTGCAATCTGATCGCTTTATGGCCATTTCGCTCCAGTTACTTAGCCCCCTAAGTAACCTTTAACATCGCTTAAAGAACAAGATATAATAACATTATTCAAATGACTCGAAAATAGGGAGCAAATTAAGTGACAGAAGCATAATGACTGGCTACCCTTTGATCTCATCCCTTGTGTCTTCTCAGCAACATAAAAGATATTCTTGGAGACCCCTGGGCAACTAATAATTTATTTTATTATGGCAAGAGGATAAATGATAGATAAATTATTGCACAGTTAACAAAAGGAGTACAGGAGAGCCCAGATCGAGCTGGAAGCTGGACTCTTACTGCTAAAAAAAAACATTTCCAGAAACAATTATTGAATACTAAAAAATGAAGACTTCAAATGCTTTTGGAACTGATTTGGTACAAATAGATGCTTGAGGGACTTTTCTATTCTTTAAGTATACACATTTTAGTTTGCTACCAATAATTTTCTCATTGCCCTAGGTCATCATGAAAGACTGAGAAGGGACATAAATAGTTTGAAATTCTGTTCGAAGTTGAACTGATCTTTTAAACTCAACCTCACACTCAGTATCTAAATCTTAAGGTCACTGGTATCACACAGCAAATTGACATGAAAATGCTATACTAATACATCATTAAATTTGTAACTCAATGCCTATAACCAAGGTCAGACTGGAACCAATATTGTACCCTCGGTAAGTCGATGCGTACTTGTCATCTGCTTCAACTCTTTCCACTGAGATGTATGTGTGGTCATGAGGTTTCAGGGGTGGATGCTGATGCTCTAAAATGAATAATAATATCGATAGTTATAAAAATATTGCTTCCTATAATTGCCATATTTTAATTTTATCCTTGGTTCAATTCGTAATTATCATACTTTCTATTAAAACAAGTTGTCTATTACATCTGAAGGATTTAAAGTTCTAGGCCAATTTCATATAGGGCCAACACTGCAAACATTGAAAATCTAGCAACAATGCCACCCTGGAGCACTTTAGAAGCAAAACCTGACTATAGTAGGTGTCAGATCAGTATTGGCCAAAAGCTTTACCTTTGCTCCAGATTGGTCGCACAGGCAAGGTCAAATTACTATCAGTTGACTCCCGATATCTTGAACCCTCGCTAACTTGAACCAACAATGATTTCCCGTTGATTTCCTGTTCTAGATCTATTATATCCTGAGAAAACAGCTGACATTTTGCAATGCCACAATTGTGGTTTCCCCACCAAATAACATCTGAGAAATGACCACATCCATGCAGCCTGATGAAGCATCACTGCCCAGATCTGAGTAGTGCTTCTGATTGGATGAAGCAAATTTTGAACCAATCAGAGGCACTAGTCCCAGACCTGGATAGTGACCCATCATCAGTATGGAATTTCTGCTGTTGTTTGTCAGACATCATTTTGGGGGGAAACCTATGCACCCACATAATAAGTAAAACAAAAATAAATCTTAAAGGATAAAACTGAAAGATGATCAACAACACATCTTAAGCCTTTAGCTTGACACAAATGATCTAAAGCAGAGTTATAGTAACTTTGGAAAAAACTAACCTGAGTCAATACATATTATGATCTGAAGTCCTCTAGTTTTACTGAGTTTCACACTACTGTCATCTGTAGGCTAAATAAATTAAATAAATTACACAATTAAATTTAAGTCCATGTTACGTTTTGCAATGACAACAATAAAGCTGAGCGGAGAGTGACAAGTCAGAACACTTCACCCCAGGCAAGTATAACTACCGGCGAGGGTGTCTCTTATTCCACCTTCCTTAACCCCTTTAACCCTACGATCAAAATTTAAATTCTGATTTGTTGCCCCTATTCATTTCCTACAGAAGTAGTGGGAAGAAGTTGTTAAAATATCAAGGTAATTCGTCTTGTGTGAACATGTCCATAATACTCATGACCACTCTGTTTTACAAAGCATCGATATTACAAGGAGAAATTTGATGATGATCACTCTTAGGGCTTAAAGGGTTAATAATAAAGGGCTTGAAAAAAACCCATCCATTAGTCCAGGACAAGTACATTTTCTTGCTAGGAAAGTATTAAACTTTTCACCCTTTAAGTCCCCAAAGTGTCTAACGTCAATTTTCTCCTAACGATATCCATACAATGTCAAGAGATTAGGTCATGAGAATTAATAAAATGATCACCTAAGGGAAAATGCCTTGATCTTTTATCAAATTCTCTCAACTTATTCTTGAAAAGAAATGTATAGAGATCAGTTTGGAGAATTTGTATGTGGATATTGGGGCTTAAAGGGTTAACACTGACTTGAAACCCAATGGGCAAGGATCCCAACAAGTTCTAAGCTAGGCAAGCAGGAAGTGGCCCCCGGCAAGCAAACTGTGAGAGCTGCCTGCCCAAAGGACAGCTTAGGTGGAACTGCAGTTTCTTTTGAGTTTTCTGTGGCTTTAGAAACAAGGTACTTTGTGAAAATTATTACGAATACATAGTACATGGGCCCTTGTTTCCTGCATGTAAATACATGTACTTATGAGGCATAATTAGAAACACATACAGCTTCATGTGAGACAGTAATTCAGTCTCAAAAAATATATCAATACATTTGAGGAAAGGCCTAGTTTAGGCTACATTCACTTGGCATCATACCAAACGAATTTTCAACCAGGTGATAAATTTGACCGGACTTTCTTCACACAGACCATTCAACATTTTTGCTCTGTTCACAAGTAACTTGGCGGTTCCATGCACAAATTTTCAATCAGTCGAAAATTCGTCTGGTGTTGTGCGAATGTAATATGAAGTGTAGTTTAGTTTATTTAGATTTTCCAATTTGGCAGGATCACCACAACAGTATAAATCCAATATTACTGCAGGCTCATAACAGTCCCCTAACCCTTGAGATGGACCATTTTCAAACAGGTGTGTTGGTTCTTTAATGTCCCCATCCAATAAATTGATAAGAAAAGATGAAGGAGACAAGGCCCACGATTTGACCTCACTGCTCAATAATGTGATCATCTGAACTGAGAAAAATAATCTTACAGTCAAGGCAGGTCAAGCCTACCCCCCAACATTCTAATAATGAATTGATTATTTGAAAAATGAATCCGTTACTCGTTCCCGTAACTGATGTCAAATTCAAAGCGGCATTCATGCATGCGTAATGAGCAGTGAATATTTTACGAGAATTTCTCTGTATTTGGTCAGATTGAAAATCTTTGAATGGATTAAGCTTCTTAGAAGACATTAATTTTACATCAAATTCAGGAAAACTGAGCTGGTAGAAATTTCCTAATTGCCTTGCGTGTGAATTCACAGCTCATTGCACATGCAAGAATGCAGAGATCAATCTAAAATCTACAACTAGCAAAGGATTCAACTTTCGAATAATAAATTCATTAATGGATTCTTGGGGGGTACGCTTCACCTGGCTTGACTATAATTACTGCAATGCAAGCAAATCATCAATGACTTTAAATTACCGAAGCATGATTTCAAGAACAGCCTGGAAACCATTAGCTTAAAACTAGCCACTCTCACATAATTTATGCTAAAATCCTAGTATAGTGCATTTACATGAGGCAAACGGGTGAGGAAATTACAGTCAAACCAGGTCAAGCGTACCCCCCAAGAATACATTAATGAATTTATTATTCAAAAGTTGAATCTGTTGCTAGTTGTAGATTTCAGATTGATCTCTGCATTCTTGCATGTGTAATGAGCCATGAATTAACACGCAAGGCAGTTATGAAATTTCTACCAGCTCCATTTTCTTGAAATTGATGTAAATGTCTTCTAAGAAGCTTAATCCATTCAAAGATTTCCAATCTGACCAAATACAGAGAAGTTCTCGTAAAATATTCACTGCTCATTACACATGCAGAAATGCTGCTTTGAATTTGACACCAGTTATGGGAACGACTAACGGATTCATTTTTCAAATAATCAATTCATTAATAGAATCTTGGGGGGTACGCTTGACTTGGGTTGACTGTAAACACTACAGAAACTGGTGACTAAAAGAAAGACTGTTGGACAGTTTTCCATCTCCCTTTAATCCCCAAGTTGTCTATCTCTTCAACTAACATACATAAACTAGAGCTATTACATATACTTATAAATGGCTACAGTCACCAGCATAATGCATTATTATACTGCAAAACAAGAACAAGTGACTCACGGACAAGCCATGATTAGCATATGTCTGCAGATAAATGAGAAAAAATCCTCATTTAAGCAAATGAAATTATAAAATCGAGTAAATTAAGTACAGTTAAGTCTTCTTGTACTAAAAAAGTGCAAACTAAGCCACTTTAATATTAGCGACATATAGAGTAAATCATTTACAATAAATTATTTGGTAGTTAAAATTCAGCTATATGCTAAGAATGGGGAATTTTTTACCAACATTTATGGAGAAAAGGCCATTGCCAAAATGTTGGATAGCTTTCATGTCATGTGTTGCAAAGAAATGCCAATTGTTGGATTCTCCAGGGTGCCAAATTGGGTTAACCGTCTCATCTATAAATTATAACAACTTTTTTTCGGCTGTTATAATAGTATACATTAACATTAACAAAATAAAACTATCTTATAAACAGCTGTCTCTTTTGTAGGGTAAAGGCCAATTTTACAGAAGTTAAAAGTTCTAACATTTTCTGGGAAGAATGGAAAATTTTAAATTTGTAAACAAAAACAGTTTTAGTAACTTCTGACTTCTAAATAGATTTTCATTTTTTCCTGTCTACTGCATGTGGTTATACTTGATATTGTGAAAAGCTATTCATCCATCTGAGTATGAAACGGCGTTCGGAACTGATAATCCACTTACTGTGTATACATTTATTAAACTCCGACTATATAAAAGTTCCTTTTTTGCTGTCTGCTCACTAAAAAGGTCTCTCCTAAGTTGAAACTGTTCACTAACTAGAGGTATACCCCATTGACAACCCCCTTACCATACAATGGCAATTCATCACACATACACACTGTAATTGCAGAAAGACTTCCCGTAGTGCACGTAAACGTCATAGGAGCTTCATGCGCAGTAAACAATCACGCGTCTTGTACGTAGCAAATACGATCATGTATTAAAAAGGCATAGTCAGTGTATTATTTAACGCGTGTCTTATTTTTTCTTTGAACAAATCGTACTACATTTGTGCTACTCGAAAACGGACAAGACATCCTGTCAGTTAAGTTTGCTATGCGTACCTCTGTATCTTAAGCTAATTCAGCTCATATTAAAACCTTACTTTGCCATAAATTCTAACCACACTGATTCCGTTGCAAATCTTGTCCTGATCAGCTTCGCTATTGACGTGATGCCCTTTTATACTTTTTGTCCATACACCAATACACGTTTCCTGCCAGTAGGGCTTTTTATTTTGGCCAGGGTTGGCTTTTGTACGATTTCTTTCGTCATCATCCGCCATATTCTTTGTGATCTCTCTGTGTTATCCTTCCAGGCCTTCTCTGATGTAATGTACGAAAAGCACTGGAACGTACCTTTAGTGTGTGCTGTCGTGTAAGCGTGCTTGTTTTTTCGCATTATTTGGAACTTACAAAACTAGCTGGCAATAAAATTTCAGACCCTATATACTTCATTTTCAGTTATTTTTGCAAACAATTCCCTTATCTTGACCTTTGAGTAAATACATTTTCCATAAAGCTAAAAAAGATCTCGCATTTATCTTGACCAAGGACATACAGTGTTGTCTTACATCAAGCAGTATACTAGTTTGAACGAGAAAGAAATATTCGTGTGAAATGATTTACGAGGGAAAGGTCGCTATTGCGTCCTGCATTTCTTACATTCTCTTAGTTTTGATCATATTTTATGATAGAAGACTCAAGGAAGTTTGGGACTTCGCAACACCATGCGTTATCTTTGGCCTGAGTTTGTCTGTAACATTTTTTGTTCCACATAGTTCAGTAGTTAAGAGAGCAGCTGCAATTGGTAAGCTATAATTTATAGTTCTTTCGTCGTTATTGATGAAAGCATAATAGCGGTTAAAAATTCACGTTACCTTCCACAGTCAGGATAACCACAAGGAAAAGTACATGCTGCACACGACAAGAAAAAATCGACATTTCACGAAATTTTTCAGGGATAGGCACGTATTCTTCAGGGGTAGACCCATATTTCATGGAGGTCTTCAGGGGTGAATGCGACTTTATTGATAGCCTGTGAACAGGCTCTCGGTTCTTTTTGGGGAAAAAATAGCGAAGGGAAAGGAAAGGGGGGGGTTCCCTCTCCCCAGTTCCCCGCTCGACCAAAGGCCTGTTCACAGGCTACTTTATTGAATTCTTTTAATACTGGTAAGAAGTGGGGTATGGATAGCCCGATAGCCCACTGTCTGCAGTCTTGACTGTAGATCATAATATAAACTTATGATAACTGCATACATTATCTGCTAACATGTTCAAAACTCAAGTAAAACCCGAGGTGCAGGTCTGTCTTTGGGGTCTGTAGCACAGTAATGCAAAAGGAATCCCAGGCTGAAAGTTGAATTTTTAACTAGAGCTGGAAAATATCAAAATGATTCTGTGTGTGGCCACGGAGTTTATTTACTGGGATTACTGCAGAAGAGTGCACAAGTCTGACACAGACAGAAATATTTGGTGGGGTACTGGTACTCTTACTAAGATTATTTTTCAATAAAATTTTGCACATATGTGACCCTTCATGCGAAAAGGGGGCTTATGGATTTCACTAAAAACCGTGAATTTTTTTCACGGTCACGGTGCGTGAATTAGAGTTTTCACGGCGTGAATTTCAAATTCCACGCCCGTTCACTCCTTGCGAGAATTTTTCACTCTTGGCGTGAAACTGATCATGTTGCGAAAGATCAGTGAAGACTTCCACGCCGTGATTATTTAACCGGTGTAAACTTTCACGCCGTGAAATTAAGAGTGAACACATTTTCACGCCGTGAAACATGTCGGGGGTGAATGAAATCTAACCTTTTTTTTTGTTTTGTGTTTTTTCTCGCCCCTTTTCGAACTGGAAAAAAACGAGAATACCTGGTCACGTCAAGCTAAATTTGTGGAAGTTGATCCCACGCAAAAAATAGCTCATGACAAAAATATAAAAAAAGCGTATTCAGACTATTCCGTGTTCAGGCCTGTAAAGCCACAAATCACAATCAAACTAGTCACAATTTCTTGTCGATATTTTTATGTGTTCATGGCAAGTATTTTATTAGATATGCACGACCGGAACTGCGTGTGTTTCATGTCAATTTGCATTGTTTACATTGTCTGTTACTGCAACAGTCGGTCACCTTTGGCTCTTTTTTTTTCTTCTCCTCAACCTGCAAATTTTCCCAATGTCGATGTCAGAGACGATTAGTTAATAACCACACATGGCAAGGTTTTCACTCAAGAAACCTAACGAAATTCTTTGCGGAAACACTAACTATTACTGCCATTCCTAAAACCGGGATAATTGTTGTCTGTGTCGACGCGCATTGCAGTGAAGTGACTGATCTTATCTGCAGTTTTGTAGCCCCATCATCATCCATCACACGTGCAAACTCTACTTGATTTATCATGCTCCACTTCAAGTTCCTTGTCGCATTGCTAAATGTTATACTCAAAATTTCGCCGTTACAACGATCTGAACAGAAGGGTAAAAATGAAATAAATCCAAAAGATATCACGCAATATCAAAACATGCGTTACATATTTCTTCATCTGGTCGCCACCGAGTCTAGCATTTGCATAACTTCGTGGAAGAGATAAAAGCTTCTAAATTCTTTTAAATTTTAAACGATACTTTGGTTGTAAATTTAGAGAATACAAAGACGGAATCATGTAGTTGTTGATTATCTTCGGCAATCTTCGGTGTCTTTTTTTTAGCGATTTCATTTGTTTTGCCGAAAATCAAAAATCAAAAAGTACTGACCAGTACATGTTACATTCATCTGGGCAAATAAAGGCTTGCATGACATCTAAACAGTACACTTTTGAAAACAATGTTACATTAATTTTCATTTTGACTGTTGGAAGATTTTCACGGCGTGAAATTAAATTTCACGGTGACTGAAATTTTTCACGGCATAAAATATTTTCACGGCCATTATAAACTTTTTCACTGCGTGAAATTTTCACGGTAGTCGTGAATTTTTCACGGCGTGTTCACGGCGTGAAAGAGAAATTTCACTCACATTCCAAAAATTTTTCTTACTTTCACGGCCTGGATCGTGAAAATAGGCATAGCGTGAAATTTAGATAAGCCCCCAAGTCGCGTGAAGGGTCACATATATAATCTGTAAATTGTTACAACATTATTAGATACACTGTTTCAGCCTATGGGTATGAGTAAGTGAACGTGTTTGCCTCGTTTATAAAAGGCAATCATTACGCTGTATATACTAGACGTGATAATGGTGTAGCCATTCTGCCCAGTATGCTACCATTATTTTCTCCCGCTGGGTAAGAGGCAATTTACCTGTCCTTACAGCTACGTGTAAAGCTAATTTACCCGTACCCGTACACAGAAATGGTGTATTTAAGGTCTCTATTTTGCTTTTTACAACCTGCAGGTGGTGTCTTTGGAGTTGCCATCCTGCTCATCCTTGGTAATTCAACCTTCAGGTTTTTTGGTTGGTACCTTGCTTCACTAGCATTCTTTCATATCTCTGAGTATGTCATGGTTGCTACTTATAGCCCGGACAAGTTATCTTTGGACTCATTTCTAATCAATCACAGTCCTGAATATCAGATTGCTGCTGTTGCAAGCTGGATTGAATTTCTTTTAGAATTATGGCTTTTTCCCTGGATGAAGAATATTGTCATTTTAAACTTCATTGGATTATTTTTGATGACTGGAGGAGAAGCACTGCGTAAGCTAGCCATGATAACAGCAGAATCAAACTTTACACATCTTATCCAGACTAAAAAGGACAAGAATCATGTTTTAGTAACACATGGAATCTACAGTCTTTGCCGACATCCAGGATATGCTGGATGGTTCTGGTGGAGTGTAGGTAAGTTAACTTAAAACGAATGCCACTGAATTGAAAACAGAGGTAACATGACTGTACATGTGCTAACACCAATGCAAAAACTTTTTTTTTTAAAAAAATGAAAAACTTTTAGCCTTAGAAAACAGCTAACATTTTGCATCACTGCTGCTAGTTTTTGATTCAGTTTGTGTAACCCTTTAAACCCTAGGATCAAAATTTGAATTCTCATATGTTGCGCCTATTCATTTCCTAAAAGAAGTAGTGAGGAGAAGCTGATAAAATATTAAGCCATTTCCTCTGGTGTAATCATGCCCGTAATTCTCATTACTACTCTGTTTTACAAAGCACTGATATTACAAGGAGAAATTTGATGCTGATCACTCTTAGGGCTTAAGGGTTATAGGCTGTGAGGAGTCTCTCTTTTGCTAAAAAATCTGTAAGTGAGAGTATTTGAGTAGTGAAGTCACACAAGTTGCGAGGGCACGAGTGAAGGTATGAATACGTATTCACCCCTTTTTAACTCTTCCCTCACAACTCACCCGACTTCGCTACTCAAATACTCTTGCTTACAGATCTTTGAGCAAAAGAGAGACTGCTCAAAGTCTAAAAGGGTTTATAAGGACTTTAGTGTAGCCTGCATGGCAGACATTGGAAAGGTTTGAAGGGGAAGGGGATTTGGGTGTGAGACAGGACAAAAGGGAGAAGAGAGGAGAGTTCCTTACCCTCTCCTATTGCGCGCTGTTCATGCTTCATGTGCACCCTTCCCATTTCTTTTCCAATGCCTGCCACACTGTCATGCTAACTTCTGCCCCAAAGCATTCACTTTTCTTGGGGTCCTCACCCCAGAGTGAGAGGATATTAGGCACAAGGTTGTTTAAACTTATCTATAGTATTTAAATGTCTTCCTAGGTACCCAAGTCACTCTTGTTAATCCCATTTGCCTTGTGGCTTACATCTATGCTTCCTGGAAATTTTTTGATGATCGCATCCATGATGAAGAAATAACTCTTATTTATTTCTTTGGTGATGATTATTTGGATTATCAGAAAAAGGTTCCTGCTACTGGAGTGCCATATGTCAAAGGCTTTGAGATTGAGCCTGCGGTTATGGAAAGATCACCCGAAAACTGACTCTGCAAAGTTTTCAGATAGTGTGGACAGGGCATAGAGAAGTGAGCAGAAAAAACAATCTTAAACAAAATAGATGGAAAATTTAGATCCTCCTTCCTTTCCCTGAAATGAGGAATGGATAGCTGGTGTGTTTTGGTGTTTGCAGAGCTTCATCCTCTCTTGCGGAAGGATGTGGGTTGCATTTTGTTCTGTGCAAAATTGTAGTTGTTAAAAGATTGTGCTTTGAAACAACTAACCAGCATGTTGTAAAATTACTATGCATGTCTTCTCCGTAGCAGTTATCTTTTATGTAAGCATGCACATATCATGCTGAAAAATACTGCTGATAACAAACACAAAAAATGACCAATGAAAGTGTGAAGTACATAGTTTGCGAACAAAACAGACACAAAAAAGAAAGTAGGGATACTGCACTAAAGCGAGGGCGGATTAAATGTTTTTGTTTTGGAAAGTCTCTCTTAGCTGTCGATTTATCTTTCAAGTTCCAAGAGTAATCAACATCAGTTCTCCCCTAACAATATGAATGCATAATCGATAGAAAAGATTTTGATAATTTTATCATGGGTGACAAATTACTTCTTAATTTTGGCGCGAAATTTCAGCGTCAATCTACAGTTGCCATGGCAACATTCCGTACGTCTCTGTGATGGAATTTTAAAATTTTATGAACGAAGATGTCAGGGCATTCGTCAGGGCGGTCGATTTATCTTTCAAGTTCCAAGAGTAATCAACATCAGTTCTCCCCTAACAATATGAATGCATAATCGATAGAAAAGATTTTGATAATTTTATCATGGAAGACAAATTACTTCTTAATTTTGGCGCGAAATTTCAGCGTTAATTTGTAGTTGCCATGGCAACATTCCGTACGTCTCTGTGACGGAATTTTAAACTTTTATGAACGAAGATGTCAGGGCATTACAAGACCTTTGGAAAACCAAAACCATGCACAAAAGACCATGTGCATCAAGAAGGATTTTAACAGGGATTTTGTTAAGACGTCTTGAAAATTCTGACTTTAAGCCAGATGAGCTTTGTATCACGCCTTGGTTACCATTTTTTTTTAAAGATCATTGTTTTAATTGACGTACTTGTGTCATTTTGAGCTCCCACTCGGTGTTATACTTAATAGGCGGGAGTTGTGGGGACGCTTCGGTTGGTTAAAAAACACGTGTCAGTGGTTTTTTAATCATAATAAGAAATACAACAAATGATGACTCGGTAATACTAAACAGCGGATTTTATTTTTATGGCATCATTTTAAAAGCACATTACAGCATTACATTAAAGATTTTAAGATTTCAAGTCATTGGCTTTGGCTTCCTCTGAATTTTAAAATTGCACTGTTCCTCGTACAGTCACCAGTAGCAAGGAGCTTTGAATTACATGGATACTGAGTTCTATGTGAATCCAGATGTCGGCAAAATTCTCTTAGTCATGATGACGAGTAAAAAAAACTTTCAGCGAATAGTTTTGCAGTGCGGTCAGCAAAGACCGCTCAAGAAATCTCCATACCAGCTAGAAAACTGCACATTTCTACATAGAATTTTCAAAAATTTTGACAAATATCCCTTTCTTTTTGCTGAATGATACTGTACTTACTTCACTCGTACAGGCCCAATAGCAACCATCTATTAATCTTCTTCGTCAAAAACAACAAAGAAAGGTTTTTTTTTGTTAATTTACCTTTACTAACTTCAATTCTAATTTATAAAAAAAAGTGAATTCCCCTTTGCTTAAACAGCAAAAATTGCCTAATGAAGTTGAAATCTACTTATAATAAACTTACTTAAGTATTGCAATGCAAAACAAAGATGCGGGAAATATGCCTAGGAACGCTGTTCTATTTATTTTAGTACATTCTTCCCTTAAACAAGGACGTGTATACTGGCCTTCTATAATGGCGTATTTCCGAGGGGAATACCTTTGAACCATTAACTTAATAATTTGCAAGAATCCGTCGAGTTTTTTAACTCGGAAAATATAATCTTTTGGCGAATAGGAAGCTACCCTGTCCGTCTCATCAATACCGCGTACATTTTCTCCCACAGCGACTACGAATATCTTTACCCCAGATCTTTTAAGTGCCTGTGCTCTGGGTATGGTAAGATGCCCTCCCCTATTTGATTTGCCATCAGTGACAAGGAAAACCATTTTTCTTGCTTTAACACGGCGACCTTTATATTAGGAAGAGAAAATAATCGAGTTATATCATATAGTAGGTTCGAAAAACTCACATGGTATCTTCGCCGGCAATGACAGGAAAAACTCGAGCATATGGTTTATGGGAAGATGCACGTTACATGATAATCATGATCAGTCACACTTCTTTCGTCATGGACAAAATAGAGACCCGATACTGATTTGAGGGCGAGAACAAGTATGAGATTTAACTTAACGTTAGTGTAGCGCGTGTTCTCCATTTTCCTTTTTTTTCACCAAAAAGTTAGTATGGTTATTTATACTGAAGGAGGTTAAGGCCCTCTCCCGAAAGCAAAATGATAAAACTGCTTACTTTTGATACCTTGTTCCCGCCACTGAGACATTCTGGCAAAAACTAGTAGTAGAATGACGACGGTTATCACGTTTTTCACGCGTTAGGCACTGAACGAGCCAGGCTGAGCAGTTAGTAGTAATGGGAAACATGAGAAACTTAACGCTGTTAAATTTCCTATTATTATGACCACCACTGTTGCTTTTTTTTTTCTCTATACATGTGAGCGCATTTTGAGCTGATTGCCTATGATTTACTTTGGCAACCCAAATGCAGCTGGAGGTTATGTTGGCAGGAAATCGCATAGCCACCCGCGTCACAACTAAAGAGTAAATAAAGACGAAAACGAAAAGTGGAAACTGTTTCTGTATCCGTATTGTCTAAAGTATCAAGCTTAGATTAATTGGCATGCCCACGAAACTGGAATATAGCCGAGCAAGAGCTAGAAGAGAAATAGAGAAAGTAGGCGGCGCGCCAGCGAAGCTCAACGATAAAAAGGGCGACAGAGATCTAGAGCGAGAGATGAAAAAACAAAGAAGGCTTTTTTGTTGGAAGAACGACATGAAAATTTTGTAATAGCGGCGGTGAAAACATGAGAAATGCTAGCGGCCACCAATGCAAGGTGAACATGAGCGGCAGTGAAAAAAAAGTGAACAAGAACGCGTGCGACATTTCCTTCAAAGAAGTTTCTGGAAGTTTCACCTTGTAGTCATGCAAAACAACGGCAATTAAAGAAATGTACAAAAAAAGTGTATTTGTGCAAAGTTGCCTTTTTGTTAATTAGACCTATTGTTGTTTTTCACCGTTGTTCGGCGTTGCCTTCGCCGCTTAGCATTACACGGTTTTATATTTTGTTTGAACAAACTTTAAATATTATTTAGCCCTGGCTAAATCTATATAATATGGGTTTTCATGTAAACGGTTTTCTCTCTATATATAACCGTTTACGTCAGAGACGTCACACACATTTTAAGTAAGGTAAGTTGTTTTTTTTATTTAAATCCTTTCATTTTCGTAGGTTACAGAAACGATAGGTTTTTCCCCATACAAATCATTATAATTCGAATGTTACGCAACAATGCCGATGCTCGCCGATGCTCATATTTCGAGCTTGGGCTACCTGTGATAACCCGTAATAAAGATGCTAAAAATATTCTTTTTTTGTTACTTTTCCGCTAGTCATAAATCAGCAATCGATCAGTAAAGAACGGAAGTCACGGGGAAAAGATTAGTATAAGACACTTACGCAAATAGTAAAGGCTGTTTTGATTCCGCTGTAGGTTGGGGGAGCCCTGGCTGCTGTGAAATACAGCCAGGTAGCAAAACACAGTGGCAAATCGAGCCGCAAATCCTGACATCTTCAATTTTTTCCCGCGCTTCTCAAAGGGACTTCAAGTGTTTACTTCCAATATGTAAGTGATATCTAAGTTCTAAACAAGAGCCGTCTGTCTATTTATAGACAACGTATAACTTCCCGTGTATTGCTGTATGGACTTTAAGACGGGTGTTATTTTTCCTCGTATAAACGGCCCTCCGGGATCAGTCCTGTCGTCGATGCTTACACTCTATTCTTTTAAAAGGAATGTTATTTTTTCGGCCCAGGCCAAATATTCAGAATATTGATTTCTAGCTTTTCTTCCGTTTTTAGGCTAAAAATATTCTTCTACTATTCTAAAAACAGAAAGACTTTATCATTATATACACTGAATACATAAAAACAGGAAACGCAAGGCTCCATGCACTGTTTCAGCTGATTCACTGATTCGATTTCCACATTTTTGATCAAAACATTCGCAGTTTCAAGTAGATTTTATTCTAAACCAGAAATATTTGATAAGAAGTTGCAATTTTTCGCTACTTCTCTTTCACTTTTTACAAATAGTTCATTTTTTTGACATATTATTAACCGGAAAGTAAGCCTTCAAGAAATTAAAGAGTTCATGATCAATTCACGCTCGCGCGTTCTAGTCATTTTTTAACTTTTAAGACAATACATTGAAAATAAACTTCATAGAAGCACATCTGTGATCAGAGAACACGTCAGCACAGAATTAGATTGTAGGTGAATTTTTGTAATCATCGATCGTGATAAGTTAGCTCGTCTTACTTGTTTGTGGACTGAGTCTGCCCCCGAAAGAGAGAGCATACTGACTGTATATTTCAACTGTATTGGTTCCTCATCTCTATATGTACGCGCGAGCTACCTAGGATGCCTCCTCGAGATTTTGCCTTCTGGGCCAGAAGCCAGGCGGCAATAGTATTTGTTATATTCCTAGACTTTCACTCAACTAAACACGGACTGCCGCATTGGTTGACTCTTGATCTCATGGTCTTGACTAAAATCAAATGGCCAATCAAATGTATCCCGATCGTGATACATTGGAGCAGTTGTACCCCGCTCGGGATACATTACAGCACGTGATCAAAGCATGTTGGAAAGTGGCGCGATAGAAGGAGGGAAAACACTCTGCCAGTTTTTTTTTTTTTTTTTTTTCGTGAATGAACACAACAACACAAAAATGAAGCCTCAAACTAAAAACCAACGATTTTTAAAGTTATCCCAGAAGAGAAACAGCAGCTGTTGGAGGAAAACGATGCAGGTAATATAAGGAAAGTACTTTGTAAATCATTTGTTCAGTAGTTTTGAGAATGAAATTTGTTTTCTTGTAAGTACCAAGTCGACTGTCGTGATTCACTGCGGTTATTCTTTTGTTGCTGTTGAAGTGAAAGACTAGAAATACAACAAAACACTTAATGTCTAGACTCTTTGGCTCGAAAATCTGTAAGCGAGAGTATTTGAGCAGCGAAGTCGCGCGAGTTGCGAAGGCACGCTTGTATTCGCGCCTTCGCATTTGAAACAGATCTGCCCATGAGGGAATCCGGAATACGCGAGATTTTCGCATGTGGAATCCGGAGTCTTGAAAAGGTTTGCTTGTGGAATCCGGAATACAGCTGTAGAAATCCCGAATCCTACTAACAATTGGAATGGGCGGAATCCTGAAAAAGATCTGGAATCCAGTAACTGGAATCCGGAATCCACGACGTGGAATCCAGAGTCCACGGCAGTCTTGGATTCCTTACATCATGTACATGGGGCGAAACAGAGTTGAGGACTACATGTAAAACAATGCATATACTTTTATTCATTTCACGCATTGCGTAATTTTCGCCTTATTTGTTCTAATTCCGACAAACAGCAGAAGGAAGCCGAGAACGAACAAGTATACATGTCCTAGTTTCAGTTTTACCACCTACGAGATATTTTTAGTGTCCGTGGTTTGTATATTTTTTTCACATTTTGTTACTGGCCAATTTTGAGGGGTAAAACATCGTTTATATATTAAAAAATATTTTGAAATTTTGAAATTTTAAAATTTATATATTAAAATTCATTGTTTGTTCCATAAGTAGCTCATAATGTGTAACAAGAGAGAATGTGTGTGATCGAAACCCCCTGAAAACAGACGAAAGTTTGATTTAAAAACGATTACATACTTTTTTACTTACAGATTTTCGGTCACCACTATAAAATGAAATCCATCATTCGTGATACTGAACTAAAAAGCACCTTTTTTCCGGCAGTCCCAGAAGCCTGCGTATCAGGCAGTTGGAAGTGTCCCTAGAATTAGCAAGCGCATTAAAAAACGGGGCGCGCCATGGGGTTGCGCCCATTACTTCCAGGGACACTTTCAAACGCCTGCTACGCAGACTATACCAACCGCTGTTTGGCCATTTTCAACCTGATCAACTGACAGTTATTAGTATCCTGATTCATTAATGAACAGCACTTGTAATACAACACTTATCCCACTTAAAACTGGGAGAAAACAGACCCGTCTTAAAAGCCGTGGCTTAACATTAGACGTCAGTTCAATGTTACGGACAATATTTCGCCCGAGTCAAGCTTTCTTGTAAATGAAAAGTCAAAGTCAGAGATGTCATTTCTCTGTGTCTTCTGTGTGAAATGTTTTCCTTGGTTATCACCTTTTGGCGCGCAATTTTCCTCCACACGCACGTTACATTTCTGTCAGCATCTCTTGGTTTCAGTGACTAACTGTTACTCAGAGTTGCCCTTGTTCCATAGTATCCGATCGCGACCTTGAAAAATGGGACATGAAAAAAAGAAGTTACCTTCATAATAGATACTCTTTACATCTTTCTAAAAGAGACCGGGCGTTCTCTGCTCCAGGTATAAGCACCATTTTGAGCTGTACATTTTAATTTTATTTTAAGAGCTATTTTAGGGCCTGTTTACATGGAGGTGTCATGGACCTCAGGAAGGTGAGGTAACCCGCTTAGGTGGGGTAACCCGCCTGTCCATAAAATCTCTTATTTTAGTTTGATCACGTTTGCAGGGGTGACCCGCTACATCTGTCTGGAGTCCCCCACCTCCAAGTAAACAGGCCGCTAGGAAAACCAAATGTCATTCAAGTCAGTGGAGTACTTGTACGTTACAGGCGTTTTGAGACTGAAGTGTGATACATACTAAAGTAAGCGTTTTTGAAATTAGTCCATGAACGCCCACCACCTCAAGAGGCCAGTGGGCCGGCCATCCCATTCTCTTTTTCTTCTCTAAAGTCATTTATACGAGTGGAACCGAAGCAAATTTCAAGCATGTGATTATTTTATCACTTTTAAAAAGTATAGAAGACAGCATTGCTTTTTAAATGTGCAC
Source organism: Porites lutea (assembly GCF_958299795.1). NCBI lineage: Eukaryota > Metazoa > Cnidaria > Anthozoa > Scleractinia > Poritidae > Porites > Porites lutea. The sequence continues at coordinate 3,395,666 of NC_133201.1, forward strand.
CACGTTCGTGAAAAGACCAGTCTACAAATCGCAAAAACAGACATTTCATAAGCTTCTGTTTAAAGGTCTTGTATCGGCATCGCACTTCCAAGGTAAAAAAAAAAACTGATGAAGATCGACTTGAGGTCAGGAAAGAAATATTTTCTAATGGAAATTTAAACATGCTGGCGATTAAACTTACCGTTTATTCCAGGTACTTGCGTCGGACATCTTCTAGTGCGCCAGCGAGTTCCAATCACACAGGGACTTCTTTTTCGACGATTTTTAAAGTTAACTTTTACTTGTTGGTGACTAGACTCGCCGGTTATTTCAGCATGAGGTTGAAGAAAAAATTTCTGGAGTGATTCATGGAGAAATAGGAAGAAGAGGCAAAGCCATAAAATCTTTTTAGCTGACATGTCGCCGGTAATGTTTCAGAATCTTCGTTTAAAGTTGTGGAATGTTACGCTGAACTGTCTGTTCTGTTTCTTATAACTGAGCGCGAATGGAACATTGCTTGTTATATAATTCATGGAGTTATCACGTGTTATGAAAACACCCTGTTCATGCCTAGGAACAATGGCTACTTGTGAAACTTCAGAAAGGGCGTTCGTTTAGAATCATGACATTTTGCCAAGCTATAATTGGCTCTTACTTTTCATTATCACTTAGAGCCCCTCAGAGAAAAATGACAGGTCAGCTGTGATTATGTACGGCTTGGAGTATTTCAAAACAGCACGCATTCCCTTGATTTCTATAGAACGGAAGAATTAGTAGTACTTCAACACATCTTTAGCTTTCTTTTAAAGTCACCGTACTTTGGATTACAAAGATTATCGTTACACAGAGAATTTCCCCAAGATGCTCAACACTTGCTTGATTTTTATTTTTCACCGGCTGGCATCCATTGTATTTGTTTTCGTTTACATGTGTTGAGTGTTCGAAACTCTAAACAGTTATTATCCGGAACTTGACCCATGATGTAACCTCCATTACCACTGATCGATTGTACACTGAGTGTAAACGATCTCTTAATGTTCTCTCCTAGGAATAAACCAAAAGCTTTGAAAAACAAAACAATTAAATAACCGCAACACATCCTTCTTTAAAATCGATCTGTTTTAAGGCTCTTCGCCCACAAGACCCACAAAAATAACCAACATTCTACACTAGAAAATTCTATTTTGCGATCTAGGCATCAGAAAGAGAGAAAAACACTTGACACAAGTACGTTGCACGCTGTTGTCGCGACCTCTCTAAAATACTGCTAAATGTTGTATTTCCGAGAAAATGTCTACACTTTATTAGTCAAAGTAAAAATTGTGTTTGAGTCACTGCATTCTTTTTAGACTGCTGCTCTCACGGTGATCTACAGTGCTGCACAGTTGTTCAACTGTAAAAAAAACAGCTGGGGTTGTTGTTTAAATCAACATCAACTTTCACTTTTTGCGTTGAAGTTCAAAATATAAATAGTCTCTTGAAAACTATGAATCCTTTACAAAACGCCATGGATGGTTTCTTGTTTTACTGAAGAGGAGTGTTACATTTGTGTATTCGATCAATAACCTACGGCCAGGTGGTCCTTCTTTTTCCTTTTCCTTTGGAATGCGAGGGCGCCAGTTCTCGAATTTCGCACTTCCCCGAAAAAAAAAAGAGTGCCTGATTGCAGGTTATGTATTCAACATTTTTCAACCTCATTCATGAATCACCCCATCCAGACATGGGTGTTTTAAAGCTCGTGCCGACAATTTTTGGTTCGGAAGTGGTTACCTCACGAAAATTTAACACCGGAAAAATTGATTATCACCTGAGGAAGTAACAGCCGCTATGAAACGTAAAACCCAGCCGTGCTATTCGAAGTATCATTATAAACTACAGTACATGGTTTTGTTCGCTTGCATAGAAGAGACAATTTTAAGTAGCCTTCAGTGTAGTGAAATGCTGTTTCTTATCTTGCCAAATTCAGAAGTCAGAGAAGTGGCTAGGAGTTTTAACTCATAGCTGCAAGGTAACTTGTTTTCCACTGCAAGTATTCTGACATAGACACGAGCAGTTTAATTAAATGATTAATTATAAAGGCGCGCGAGACTAATTTTCTTTAACTTGCCTCAAATTTTAATCATATCCAGTTTATCCCTCAATACTTCCGATCGCAGACTTACGATACACGCAGTCAGGTCGAACTCTCACAGTTCTCAGGACGGTATTTTAAGCGTGTCCATCGAACAAACATCGCCCTTACCAACAACAACAAAAACACGGTGATTTCCTGATGAAGTTTGAGTGCAACGATTATTCCAAGAATGTCGACGTGCATTCAAAACTATGTTCCTCTTCAAACCAACTTGGGAAAAAATTCTCGTAGTTGAAAAACACCTTTTGTCTTTTAGTCCTCTTTAGGTGTCTTGAACTTGTTTTTGTTATTAACATATGGAAAATACCGTTGGGTCTCTCAAACGCACAACCAAATTCAAAATGTCTAATCAGTTATAACTTCAACCGATGCCTGAGATCGCGGCTCGGCCCGGTTGAAAATTCCCTAATTAATCGCGTTTGCCATTCTAGGGGGCCAGGAAAAAAAGCATTAAATATCTAATTCCAACAAAATAGCAGAGGTTAAAAAGGTAGCGGTGCGGGAATTGCTTAAATAGAGGGGCCAAATATCGGAGAAAGGTGATGAGAAGCCTGCGCGCGAGCAAGCTCTCCAGTTTTGGGAGTTGCGAGAAGTCACGTTAAAGCAGCACGCGTAAGGAGACACTCACTCGCGCGTTCACTCGCTCGTTCTCTCGCGGCTCCGGCGCTTCTCTCACTATAAATGGAGAGCTTGCTGGCAGGCTAGGTGATGAGAATCGCCGTCCAAAGCATTAAAAACAGCTGTGATCTTCGGGCCACTAAATACATTGGCTTCGTCTCGGACAGGCTCGTCTCACGTAAGAAACAATTTTAAAAATGTCGTTATCAACAGCAACAGGAGAGGAATAGAGGGAGCATATCGTGGGGTAATGGAGGGTATACGGGCTCCTTGGGATCCTGTGTACCCCCCCCCCCGCCCATTTCAACCCCATGAGCCAAAATGTGTCCCCCCGTTCTTACCCCCTCTTTCACTCAGACATTAAGAACTATATGTAATATGTATCTAAGTTGCGTATTACCCCTTCCCCTCAATTAAGCCCTCTAAGATCAACCCCTTAAGCCCTTGTTCCTCAGGTTAAAACTATAAAGACGAACTTTTTGGTAGTTTGTAAAGTTTATTTCAAGTTTTCCAACTACGTCAAAAATATCACTATACGGATACGAAAAACTTATTTTCCTTTTAAAATCTCTCGACGTGTGACAATGTTTTCAGCATTCTTTAAAAATTCATGTGTGAAGTCGTGCCTTTGCCTATAAATTAACGCTTTGTTCTCTTTTAACTCTGAAGCTTTTATCTAGTTTAAAATATAAACCAAAAAAATAACGGAAGGAATCCGAAATATGCTTTTTTTTATGAAAATACACATCTTGAAGCAACTCCTCTGATGCCACTTTTTCCCTCACACATGTTGCTCTCTTGGACTCCGAGTGCTTTAAACCAGCGCTGTCATAAATTAACCATCAGTAAGTTACTTCCATTCCTGAACTGTTCGGTTCGTCAGCAATTCGTGTTACGAACTGATGAAAGACGAAAATACAATAATTATTGTTAGCAGACAAAAAGTGAAAGCAAAGCCGAGATCAGGCAGAGGATTTACAATAGTATTTTTCGGCATCCGGGATTTCCCTTATTTGAACCTCGGGATTCGGGATTTTCCTTATTTGAAACTCGGGACTCGGGATTGAAAGTATGCACGGGAGGTGGGATGCCAAAAATAACCCGCGGGATTACGGGATTGCCCGAAATTTTGGGTCGGGATTACGGGATTGAAGAACGCTATTGGCCCTTCCAAGCACACAACATCAAAATATATAGATTTAGCTAAGCGTAAAATCTTACCTCTTTTTTCTGAATATTGAACCATTCACAACACCTGACACACATTAGCTAGAAATGCGCAAATCTAGTTGTTTCTTTTAAATATTCTTCGCAGACAGAAAACGAAGATCATCTGCAGGCGTAACACCGTAACTCTGGAAGCAATGTGTGAGTGTATCGCTCTGTCTCCTTCTTTGTTCGAAGTGAACACTTTCTGCAGATTATTATTTCCATCCTAATTTGATACTTATTTGTTTACAGCGAATTGAACGCTTAGTTATTATAATAATTATAATAATTTTAGTAGAAATAATAATAATAATAATAATAATAATAATAATAATAAACAAATTCACAAATACTTTATTGTTCTCTCCAGGAAAGGGGCTGATTACGAAGCGGCACAACAACAAAAACATATATTTTATATAAAACACATCAAGGCAAACATCTTATGTGAAAAGGGGGTTAACAAACTACAAGAAACAAATCTAGTTAGCCGTCAGAGAGGGAGGAGTTGAACCTTGATTTCGAGTTGGAGTTTCGAAGATTTTACTCCAACTAATATTTTTTTAGAGACGCGACGATATTGTATTTATGAAAAACATGTCTTAACTTTTACCTTGGCATTTTTGATTCCTCGTACAGCACGGCATCTTCTAGTCCGCCATCGCGTGCCGATAACACATGGACCACGCTTCCACGGATGGGAAGTTTCAGGCGTTTCCTCACTGACAGACCAGATAGTCTTAGCAAGCATTAAAACGACAATAACGCAAACTAAACTAAGATTCTTTTGCATTGTGGGTTCGGGTATTACCAGCTGTATCATCAGCTCGAGTGAATCTTGTACTGCTTGAGAGTGGAAATGCAAAGTCCTTTTATAGATACTCGCATGTCATTCTGCTTTACCTGTAGGCGAAAAGCACTTGTCCCTGTCTTATCTTCAATTTGACATTTCAAAGACCTGCCTCGAGGGCGTGGTACTTTAAACGCTTTAATCATAATTTGATATCGATTCATTTGAACATCTTTCACAGGCATTGTCATGAACTGGCAGAGGCTTTCATTCAAAGAGATCAGAAAGAGATTGTACTTCTTGGACATGTATACAGCCTTCAAAGTGAAAACAAAACTGAATTTGAATTTAAAGCTCTGTATAGCCGGATCATTCCTTGAAGGAAACAGAGAAATACAGCTGGACGCTCTTGTCAGAGAACAAAGGTTTTTGAAAGGACGCGGGCTGGAACGACAGCCACTTCCTCTAAATTGACGCACTAGTTTCAGGAACGGACGCCCGTCGATCGTGACAGCTGACTCTTACAAGAACAAATAATAAAAGCTCAAATTAAAACAATGAAAGTAGACAATGAACCTGAGATAACGATGATAAGAAAAACAAGAACTGTAAGGAATAAACACAAACAACTCCCTTCTCTTTCTTTTGGATCGTTGAGCAGGCAAGAGACCTAACGCTTGTGTGACCAGAACTCGAACATCCCCCTTACAGGTAACCGTTTATTAAATAATTTTTATTATTAACTTCCCCCTCCCGTTTTTATATCCTTTTGACTTTTGTTCCTTATCCATGCATGCGCTTTCTAATAGGTTCTAATTTCCGCTCTTTTATAGTTTAATTTAACTCGAGGCGGTCAACCTAAATGGCTTATTACTTCGAAAAAGGACGCGATAACGGCTACACATTGTCCGCCTTTGTGAGTTGCTCTGCCATCAGAAGCACGCTTTCATTGCTTAGGGGAGAAGCGATGAAATACAATTGTTGTGGCAAAATCCTAGAGCAGCAACTTATGCCCAACGTAGCGATTTGACTAAAGAAACCGGGCCCCACACTTAAAGCATTCAGTTGCTTAGAAATATATACCAACCAATATCGCTCGGAAATTGGGGAAAGCTCTAGAAAGCTCTTCTAAATAGTCACTATATACTACAGAAAATAGGATATTAGAGACTAAAGGCCCCTTTTTGTGGTCTTGTACACCGTACTTTCTTCACCGCGCGAAGGAAAACTGTATTGTCCGAAAACGAAAAAATTACCTTACAAAATGATTGAGCAATAAAATTAATCTGTCATGTTTTTGCGCTTGCACTACTGAAGTAGTTATACTAACCTCTTTTACACTCATAAACTATTGTTTCATACTCGAGTACGGACCGAAAAATATTAAGGCCCGTGTCATCGCGCTACTGCCGTGCTACGAGCTCGACTTTGGTTGAAACGTAGACGAATTCAAATCATTCCTCAGTCGAATAGAGTAGCTGTTGTCAACAACAAAACGTAAAAATAAAATAAAATATATTCTAGTTATTCTGATCTGATTCCATACTTATTCACTTATCACGGCAGTAGCACGACGTTTGAAACGGGTTTAAATCCGTGAAATCGAGATTTTGCTAGAGGGTTTCAGAAAGAAGCAAAAAAACAAAACAAAAGAAAACTAAACTAACTAACCAACCAACAAACAAAAAACATTCACATGTTAAGAGCGGGGCCTATAGCCTTAGCCGGTTTCCTGTAGTCTACCTTGTTCATGCGTGCTGCATTGTTAAATTAAACAACCTTGCAGCGTTGCTCCAATCACTCGCAGTGGAGGCTAGGGTATTTACTAAAATGCCCCTCGATTCAGATTTCAGACGTGCAATGGGAACACGACAGTCTGGATTAAACATTTCCGAGAATTAAAGCAAGTGCATGGTATTGTCTTCAGGGCAATTTTCGTCATTAACATCTGAGCCAAGAACCTGAAAGAAACCGAAAATTAGGCCATTGTTTTCAGACAATAGGCAAGACATTTGCCTCTGAATCAGTTACGCCTCCAAATGACTTAAACCTATTCGGGGAAAAGGGATATAACTTGCTCTTGTTCAGGCTAAATACAATGTCTTTTCTCCTGGTTCTCTCTTGTACTCTGATCTTTTGCCATTGATGCACAAACAGTGAAACAATTTTGGAAATTAAAACGTATTCTTCGCAGTTTGTCTTCAAGCGTCATGATGGTCTGATTTTCGTCGGATTTCGCTCCCATACTCCTGACGCTAAAGCTGCGTTGAATGTGCTCGGTACAATCAGATAACAATCTAAGAACAGCTGTTGGTTAGAACCCTTTGATGGCAGTTTTTCCTACAGAATTCAAAAGAATACGCAATGTCGTCTTGATAAACTTCAACCTGTCGGAACCACCTGTTGCATTCGATCATGTGTGTCCTTCGGTGATATTAGACCAAGATGTTACAAACATTTACCCTTCCGGTGTGATCAAATATATAATAAAAAGAATAATCTATCCTACGCTTTCAAATAGATATGATCTTATCCATATTTTTGCCAAACACTAAATTCAGCTGATAACAAGAGGAATAAAATTCTGTTCTTGTGGGCGAATTTATGGGTTGGCTGAGGGAACCGCTGCCCCCGCGCCTCTTTTTGTGATATGTTGTATTATTATTGAAGAATTATCAGTGAAATAATCGGTATAGATAGCTGACAAGTATCCCGGCCACCCCCTTCTGAATTTTAATTTCTGAATCCGCCCGTGGTTCTATCGGTTATCTGCACAGGAATTCTTCATTACTTCGTTGAAGCTCTGCAACCCTCACGAAAATCTTTAACCTCCTGGAGTTTGAAAGATGTGTGTTTAAGATGCTAATAAATACCCTAGATAATGTGAACTGATCATCCATGTTTTTTGAAAGTGATGCGAGTGAGGAATCAGCGGTTATAAGAAACGAAAGACATGCGAACAGAGCCAGCTTTAAGAGAACAAACGATGGTGTTGATAGCTGAACTGTTTGCATTACTACAGTATGCATGAAGAGATTGCCAAAATCTCGTACAGATACTGCCAGAAGGGTTTTTATTCAATTTCAGGACGTGCGCGTTTTCTGTATTATAGCTTTATAATATGAGTTCTACTTTTTGCATTAATACCATGCACTGATGATTTTTACAAAGGCTATTACCCAAGTACATTATACATCGGGAATCCTAAGCACTCAGGATACACACAAAGGTGCAGTTCAAGATAAGCACATTTTGCATCAGCTTGGTTTCCTCCGTGCAAGACCACTTCTTTTTGGCAGTTGTCACTGTACCGTCCTGTTTTTCAAGGGATGGAATGGCTTCTGGCTAACTTGTTTTCCGTGTTTAATTTTCCATTCCATGACCAGGTCAATGTGCTAGAAAATCCAACATGTGCCTAAAATAAAAGAAAACATACTGCCGTCAATTCACAACTCGGTAATGACTTTTTGCAGGGTCCTATCCAAGAAAGTGGAACAATATGATTAATATAATCAGCCGTTGATAGGGAGCTTATTATAAGCAACCTTAAAGGCGACTGGGAAGAAACTGATCGACGTCACTCAAAAATGAATTTGCGCTATATAATTTTGAACTTAATCGCTTTTATTTCATCTCGCTCAATTCTTCAAATTCTCCCGAATTTTTCGGGAGTTGAATTGTGAAGAAATGTGTCTAAATTCACAACAGAAAAAGCCGGTTGTTTTGTGCGTCCTCCGTAAAACTTGAGATTAAGAAGATTCACATCGTAGCCATGCGTAGCGCCCCGTTCTTACGTATCAGTTTGTAAAAAAAATCCGCGGCCGCACGTTGTGTTCTCGAATCGTTTTTGTTCGTCCACATGAAAACTCATTAGTGACCTATCGGTACGTACCCGAGATCTTTGATGGGAGCATATACATTTCAGTACTGCATGGTATCTGAACCCGCGAGATGGCGTCCCTAATCTCGTGTGTGGGATAGGCTGGATCCAACAACTTGACATAATTGTTTACAAGAACCTCCGTTTTCATCGATCCGCAAGAGTACAGGAAAACGGCGTTTTCAAAAATCAAAGAGAGAGGAGTTTCCAGTGGGTAACCCAGGAGGGAAGAGAGCTTCCCCGTCTTTTTTAACCTCCTTTTCCTTAACCCAAAACCTTATGCTCAGGTTGTATTGAAATGGCTGAGAGGAAGTGTTACTTTTCCAAGCCAAACCACGGTTTAAAATTAATGTTTATTTCGTAGGGTTGACTATATGTTTGTTGTACTGAGTGACTAAAACCGTAAGCAAAAAAAGTTGCCTTAACAGTAAACACATGTGGAATATAGCCTGTTGTGATTTGAACTTAGCTGGGACCCTACAATGAACGCACAAATTATTCATAAATATTTTCACGATCAAAACCTCTTTTGTAGCAGTTACCTTTTGATTTGTTGTTTCACAATTCCTTGTCCTTGATTTTTCTTGCATCTTCGCGTCCTGTAACGAGTGCCTATAACACATGGTTTACTGTCCCGGACTCGAACTCTAGAATTTTCTAGATTTCTGGCATAGACTCTCTTGTCGCAGCTCCGACTGGACTTAAGACATAGCGAGAATAAAAACGTTACGAAGATAATAACTTTTAAAGACATCACGTATTAAGGTAAATACTCTATAAATCTCCCGTACAACTGGTATACTGCAAGAGCTTCTATATAGATTTGTAAAAGACGCTCGCTCGAATTTCTCGCCTTTTATACAATAAATAATCAATAAAGAAAAGGCTGAAACTGAAGCGTGGGCTTATCTGAAAATTTGTTCAAGGTCCATATGTCCAATTGCATCCAAGTAATATCTTGACTAATTGCACTTATTGTTGAGTTTCGAGTTTACGTTATTAATATTTTTTTGAGCCATTTTAATCAAGTCGATAGCGTTTGCCCTGGAAATTTTCTTCATTTCTTGAATACATGTTCCTAACTGATCAGAATGAAGTCTTCAAGAATCAATAGTTAAAACTTCCGTTTGCGTTTTACTTTCTTGTGAATTTGTTTTAACTTGAAATTAATAGGCGAGGGCTGTTCTACTTGAGTCAATTATTACAGTTGAATAAAATTCAATATTAAATGTTCGGACGATCTTCAAATAAACAATGACACTAATCAAGCCTTTACTGTCAATGGAAAGCTCATCAACAAGTGCTGGCTGAAAAAGTTGTCCTGAGAATATGCACAAATTATTCAATAAAAATTTTAAACAATATACGCCACTTGCACGTTTTCCATGATGCGCACTTTATTTGTCCCCCCAAATTTTGCATAACCCCTGTTTTTCATTTCTCCTGGGTATTACATCCGTCCCAAGAGAAATTGAAAACAATGCTTATCTAAAATTTGGGGGGGGGGGGGGAGGGGGGCAAAAGGCATTATGGGATATGTGCAAGTGGCGTAACGTCGTCGTAAAAGCGGGTAAACCGTCAAACGTCACAGGGGCCCAACAAGTACTTCCTTTAGGGAAACCAAACAAGAGTTTCCGAGTGAGCCCGTTTCATTTGCGCCCACGCACTGTCCACAAATCGTACAAAATTATCAAGATAAACTGGTTAAATTGTTTTGCATTCCATGTACACACAAGTCATTAGCCTGCGTACAAGGGTAATAAAGGCCCGCTTAGTACTTTGCCCGAACAAAACCGCCATGCTACGCAGGCTAACAAGTCATTAAACCTCTTCAGTTGGATATATACAGTAAGAGGGTCTCAATGGGATGGTAGCTTTGAAGTTATTTTTGTTTTCAATTTTGACGATTGACGGCTAATTTTAGAGCTTTTGACGGTTGAAGGTTATTTTGATAACTTAAAAGTGAGAATTTAGTCCACGATTTTAAGTAAATATTGTCTTCCTTATTTAAATTTATTAACACTAACTGTTTTGTTTTGGGGGTTTGGCATCGCACTTCTCGAATTTAGAATGTAGTTTTTGAACATGGGGACTCAGGTTTTTCCAGTTAGAGCCGTGTCTTTTTGGGATAGAACATGAAATCAGTGACGAACAGCTGAAATCGTGAGACTTGTTCAAAATAAGCTGAAGCAACTTTAAAAGTTTTTTATTGTTAATATTGATTTGTGACGTTTGACGGTAGAAAATAACCTTTTTTGACATCTGACGACAAAATTTTAGGCCGTCTGTGAACATGATGTGAAACGAAAAAGCGCTTTATTTTATGTTAAATTGGGCTAGAAAAAAAAATAAACTGTCGTAGAGAATATTATATTGTAATATTGGTTGCTTTTCTTCTTTTTATTATTATCAATTAAAATGTTCATCTGTATTGTTTACATTTGTAAGCTTTTGAACGGTAAAATTGATGCACTTTTCTAGTATTGCCTCTTTCGCAGGCAAGTCAGTAAGATCTCAAGTTGGCGGGAAATCAAACAACAAGGGGTTTCTCTTGGTTCTATCTTTCTTCTATTTTCCTTTGAAAGTAGGCGTTAACCATGTTCATAGTAGCCGGAGGAAATCCCCGGCCCCCGCCTCTTAAAGACAGGCCTGCTTTCGCACTATCCATTTTACTGTTCTGTGAAGGAACACGTACATGTTATAGTAAGTATCCTGTGTTAGTTATATGTTATAGCCCACTAGCAGCGAAAAGCGCCGGCTTTTTGGCGGTAAAAAAAGATTAAAGTCTAGCTTTAACTAGCTAATATTTTTTACCAACAAGTTGGATTTTACTAAAAAAATTTCCCCTCGCCCTCATGGCCTCTGATGAGTCAATAGCCCAATAGACTCAGAGCCAATTCGGGCTCGAGGAATAATTGTTAATTTTCTAATTTTTGACCAAAAGAAACAGGTTTACACGTTCTGTTTGATAACACTTGTGAAACTTTTATGAAAATTGGCGTTTATTGCTGCCGAAAGAACCGAAAGGGCAGTGGACTAACTTACGAAGCATAAAAACAACTTCGAAGAAAAAATGAAATCTCTCCAGTAAGTCCTGTTGACATTGTTTTTCGCTTTAGTTCTATCAAGGACTCGAATGACATCGGTGACATAAAACTCTTACGCCAGGAATGAACTGGGTGACTAGAATGATATAAGACACAAGGGATAACTAAATGACTGGGATAACTGGGATGACTGGAATGACAAGGATGCAGAGTGACCGTGATGACAAGGGTGACTGGGATGACTAGGATGACAGGGATAACTGGAATGACTAGCCAATTCAAAGTGACCGGAATGACTGGGATGACAAGGGTAACTGGGATGTCTGAGATGACTTAGGGCCCCCCTGTGTGACATTATAAGAGATCCCCAGGATTTCCTTCTCGATTGAAATTTACTGGATGGGCAATTCGCCCCATTGTAAACCATAGGGGGTAAATTTCACTTGGAAGAGATCGAGAGAGGGAAAGAATTTAGAACAGCATTCACGTTTGGGGGCTACCTGTAACTTTATTAGTACCAGAGGAAAATATATTACAATACTCACAGGGTTTATCAATATTTTATGTGGGTTTTTGTGAATCTAGTACTTATTAACCAAACTACTTTGACTGATATCTTTGAAGTCTTGAAGTCTTTCCGTGCACTCTAAAAGGAAAAGAGCTGTAAAGCGAATGCTGTTTAGGCTTAGCGCATGCGCGTCGTTAGTCGTCCTGCTGATGTTTCTTCCCCAACGTATTTTGATATCTACATGTTAACTGTTCCCACTCCTTCTAATGACCTTTGGCTGAGAAGATCATCAGTGTAGGTGGACCTTTTTATCTGGAAGATTTGAGGTAAAAAATATATAATAAATTAAAATACTTTGTCTTAATTCGGGCCATCATAATCACAAATAAACTTTTCGCTATCTATGCCATAAATTCCGCTTATGAATCTATAGATACCTATGGTTACATGGGATCGATCTGGGATGGAAACGTTTCGTTCAATAAACCTTGATCTATCCTGGCCTTTAGTCAGCAATAAGACCAAGTTGCCACTTTTGGCTTCACCTCCGAATTCTATACTAGCACTGTCATATACGCCTGTAGACCCAGACACTAATAGGACACAATAGTTAACATTTTTGAGCAATACAGAAACAGGCTGGTGGTCTTAAGCATCCCCCACTTTTTCAGCCAAAAAAATAAAGACGCACTAAGAGGGGCCCCTCCTTCGCCTCCCCACTTCCGAGTCACTGGTCATCCTCCCACCTTAAAACAGTTTACAGAAAATGCGGGGAAACCATTGCTTTTCAATAAAGCTTTCATTCGAATCTCAGAACTAGCTAACAGTTAGTTTTGCTTTAATTTCTATTTCTGTCGGAAGCATTGAGGCCTCGGAATTATAAGTATCACAAAAGTCTTTTCTAATTATTTCGGAACTATCTTACCTCCTCTCTGCGAATACTTTGTTGCCCGCATCGCCGTAACCATCGCGCCCACTGAAGGTTTCCACGTCGGCCACAAGCTCGCTTCACTTTCACGCTCCTCGTATCTAAATTTCCCTCTCCTTGTCTGCCGTGAATGAAAAGGAAAAGTAGTAAAAGCAAGAAGAAACTTATTTGAAACCTCCGAAGCATCTTAGAAGATTATACGATCTGTAGTTTTCAAGTCCTGCTTCAGATCAACGCTCGTTTTTAATCCGTTTTTGAATGCCCAATTTGCCAAGTTTCCGAAATATATCGAAGTGCAAGAAGCCGTGCGTTAATTATTGTAACACCTTGCATAATGCATTGTAATGCGTTGTGAAAAGGTCTATTTGCTATGAAGTAAAGTAATAGGATTTTAGACGCTTTTTAAGACTATTATCTCTAATACCGCCCTGCCCAATTAAAATTAACCGCGCGTCTGGCTCATTTATTTCGTTCAAGGTATAAACTTGAGCAAAACATGCAAATCATTGGTCGTGGAAATATTCTACGATTCCCTGGATTTCTATAATAATTTCCGTTTCCTTTTAATTTTTTTTTATAATCCGTCAATTCCTTTTTCCATGTTTTTCCTTTTTACATGAAGTCGATCATTGTCTTCTAGTCAAAAGCATTAATTGGCAAATTGACAATGCTTTTCAACTGTAGAAAAATAAAAAAAATCAATTTTCCGTCTGTTTTTCTTTTTCTCTTCTTATAAACAATGACGTGTTGATTAGCTGTAAGCAACACCATAAAAATTGAAAAACACCTTTTTAATTGAAACTTTCACAATGACACTCTAAAGTAAATAATATGTGCATGCAAAATTTGCAAATAGCCGGTTTTAGTAAATGATCCAGCCAGTGGTCTATTATCAATGCTGCGTTCTGATTGGTTGAGCTACTATACTGCGCTATATGTTATGGCCCACTAGTAGCGAAAAGCGCCGGCTTTTTGGCTACAAAAATGGAGCTTAGCTTTAACTAGCTAAAGTTGTTTTGTCTCGATATTTTTGACCAGCTAGTTTGATTTTACTAAAACAATTATTCCTCTCGCCCCGGCCTCTGAGTCAATAGACCATTTGGCCTTCGGCCTCATGGCTATTGACTCACAGCCCATTCGGGCTCGAGGAATAATTGTTAAAAAACTGTTGCTTTCCCTAAGTATATCTGTCACATTAAACTGGATGAAACATTTCCTTACACTTAACACGTTGGCAGTCAATAATTGAGTGCTTGTGGGAGGGGATTTGAAGTCTTAATTTAAACGTGGTGTGATCAATCTAATTGACTTTAGTGTTTGTAATGATTTTTATGTTTTTTGTAATGATTTAAGTGCCCTCTTGACACTTGAAGGATTAAAATCGCGAAAGTACAACACAAATAAGGTTTTTTGTTCTCTAATTTCGGATTCACTAGCGACTCACGGGCGATTTTCCTTAATTTTTCAGTGAAACTTTCCCTTGCTTAAATCAATTTTCGCGGGAGTTTACTAAATTTGGCAATTCAATTACCATGGCTAAGGCGGGTCTTAGCAGATTGCGCGAAATTCGCTTTCAAACTTAACAGCTGAGAAAACGAATTTTCAGGAGTTTTTGGCTAGCATCCCCGGGAGACGTTCAGAGGGCTTTCTTAAACTTTGTAGCCTGCGAATACAGCCGTGTCTCCTGGCCCCTTGGCGCTAGGGACGTTTCTCAGGCAACGTCCCCAACGACGAGGTCGGAACGAGAAGAGATGGCTGTATTTGCAGGCTACAGACTTTGCAGCCTCAAGTTCATACAACCAAATTTTGTGTTTCAATCACCCCATCCCCCTATCATCTCATTGCCGCATTCCCTTCTAAAACAAGGATATAGGAGACGACTATACCCAGGCCCCCTTTAACGATAGCAAAGCTTGTTCCGCGTGAAATTTGTCGGTGTTGTGCTCAGTCGGCAGAGCTCTCTCCTTTGACGTCCCTCTCGCGCGCGACTTCTCGCAAGATTTTTCAAACAGAGAAGAAAACAGCGTCAAATAACAGCTGTCCAAAAGGTGGTCGTAGTTGGTCGTATCGGCTAGTCGTATTACCGAGGTTGTAGAATAAGGAAATGATTGGGTTTTTCATAGGAAGAAAACAGGGGTTGTGATAACAAGGTGCCAGTCCGACGCGCGCGCGGCGCGGATCAAAAAAGTCTCTAATCGTTTAAGGAGCAATCGACTTTCCGATTCTTCATTAAATCCCCTAAAGAATGACGGCTTGTCAGTCCGAAATATCGTGAAGCCTCAAGTCGCTTTTTGCTTTGCTGTTTTGTTATTTATGGCTCTTGCCCAAACACGCCCAATTCGAGAAAACGTTTTCCTCTGTGGTCCCCTGTCAAAGCGTTATGTTATCATGAAAGCGAGGTTCGTTTTAAAAAATGGCGCCTTGCACTTGTCATGCGCAGAAAGGATTTTCAAGTCCGACATTTTGTCTTGATCGAATATTCCGAATAAGTTCGCTTTCTTTTCGAGGAATATGGCGTTGAAAGAAAGCGAACTTCGGGTTTTAGGCATACTTGGCCTAGTTATTGTTATTCTGTGGGCATTTTTTGGACTAGTTTGGAGTTTTCTTCTTGTATTCACATTTCTGATTTACGCGTATAACTTTGGAAGGCAGCAGAGAAATTCTTCGCATGAAATAGGAGAAGACGAACCGGATGTGCCTTTTCAAGAGAAAATGCACGACTATTATTCGGAATTTCAGGATCTGCAATTTACTGGCTCACCAAAAGGGCAATTTACGCTGCGATCACCTATGCCATTACTGTCTGAAGTCGCCAAGAGGCTTAGTTTTAATACGAGGTAAGCTTATTAATTACGCTTAAAAATGCTCCAACTTGGCAACTATTTTCTGCAT
This sequence comes from Porites lutea, assembly GCF_958299795.1. NCBI lineage: Eukaryota > Metazoa > Cnidaria > Anthozoa > Scleractinia > Poritidae > Porites > Porites lutea. Next base: position 3,411,651 of record NC_133201.1, read on the forward strand.
AAAGCTTGCCTTAACCTTCGTTAATGGGATAATTTTTTACTTTTAAAAAGCTCTTTTTCTAATGGGGGGTGTCTATAATAATGCATGAGTAAATGTACACAGTTGTACATTAAATAATTATTGTACTTCCGTTGATACGCTTATAAAAGCCTGCACATTCTTTGATACCTGTATACTATGAGCCATTCCATAAACTTTCAATATACAAACCCTCCCCCCATCCTCTACCCTGTGAACAGTGGTTTTTCCTGTGAGAACGCTATGCTATGAAGGGAGAGAAACCACTGCGAGTGACAGATTGCTCTTCCATTGAGCATGCTCATCCACGTGTCGCTTATGTCAAAACGTCAAATGACATCACTTCCTCTCTTTTGGCAGGAAACATTAGGGACTTTAGGATTCATCAACGAGATGGTGACGAGAATGCAAAAAAAGAGAATACGTTTAACAAGCAAAACAACAACCTTGCTCATGCATCACACTTGTTTACAGTTCTTTGCCATTTTTGCACAACTATACCCTAGCAATGCCAAATTTTGCATTTTATGGAGAACGTAAACAAACATTGACAAAATTTATTTTTCTCTTACTGCACTTGAATATGGTCCTTAAGAATTCAACCCCAGTAGGGTTCACCTTCAATTGACAAAGGAAGAGTGGGTAGGAGTATTCTGATAAAGACTGAGTGCAAATTTACAGCAGGCTTGCATTAAGGTAGCAGTTATAGGCATACAATGTAAGCAAATGTGTATCATAAAAGTGAAAAATATGAAAAAGGTTTTTTAATGTGATCAGTGGTAAGTTAGAGTGTACAGTGTATGCAACTGATGTATCTTTTAACCGTTTTTTTTGTTTTGTTTGTTTTGTTTTTTCAGTTCAATACCCCAGTATTCACCACATCAAGCAAGGAAACCATGGCATTATAACAGAGAATTAGGTAACCCATATCAGCTATCAAGAGCGAGCTCTGTTGCTTACTGGCGTAAATCAAATCACTTCAGCCTGTTAAACCCAGCATTACAGAGACCTTCCACTGTTAAGATTGCTTCACCAGATGTCACAATTAATAGAATGTTTACTTTGTAAGTCAGAGTAATTAGCATTATTTGTTTGATCATGTACTATGCATTATGATTATTTATATCTTTGTACTACATCTATTTAGGTAGACGTTAGCATTGTCGGTAGTTTCTCAGATGTGCAGGGCAGTAAAATCACCAAGTGACGTAATACAAAAGATTGAAAAGAGACTGTATAATCCCCAAACCACAGCACAAAAGCAAAACAAGAATGGTTTCTGCAACACCAAGAACACCTACAATGTCTTTCTGGTTTCAGTTCTCATCTTGATTGGTTAGACTCTCAGTGTGCCACTTCTTGAGCAAATGATTTGTTTTCTTGAAAGTTCAAAGATGACAAAAACAAAGCAATTCATCCTCGTGAGATTGGGTTTTTTAGATTGCAAATTATCAGAGATTAAAGACCTACACTCAATACTCAACTGGACTCCATCTGTGCGAAAGTCTTTGTTTGTCATATTTCCATTTTTATGCATAAAATATATACATGCCCGTTTTGCACTTTACCTTTCTCTCTCTAGCCAATTTTTTGAAACCCAACCTAACGAAATTTGCAGTCATTTGAGTGACAAGGCATCAAAAGGCAGTTTTCTTATGCTCGATAAACTTCCAAATCACAGTAATGAAGGAAAAGGAAAGGAGAAAAAGAAAGAGCAAAGAGAGGGAAAGGAGGAGAAGAGAAAAAAGCAATGGTTACACTCTTAGTTTTTATGATGGCTTTCTTTGGAGAGAGTTTTTGGCCGGAAAAAAAAACTGTTGGACACAAAAGGTCCATTTGATGGTAATGTTTTCAAAAATCTGGCTAGATATACATTGTATATTACCACGAATCATGATAATTTCTTAATGTTTGACAATGGTGACATGAGACCATTGAAATGTCAAGTTTCTTTCATATTGTCAATTTTTGTTTTAATTTAAATTATGACATGATTTTTTGAAGATCAAATAGCCCTTTCAAAAGAACTACACCAGACCCAGCAAATCCATGCAGCAGAGCTACTGTCCTGTCTGCCCTGAAGGAAAGCAGAAAAAGAAGCTATGTTGTTGATGAGGAAGATGATTTAGAACTTTCTCTACGACCAACAAAAAGGTTAGTGATCTCTTTTTTATGCCTAAAGGCTGGTGTTCACAGGGAACATAGTCAGATTCATAATCTCTACACCTCCGTTTGTGACTACGACTCCCTTGCTTAATGCTAGTGAAGACCAGCCTATGAGCAAGCTTGTTACTTATGCTTGTTCCTGTTTTTGGTTGCTGCTTTGGGGGGGAAGAGGGGTGCATTGCAGAGGAAATAGAGAGTCTAGGGGTTGTGACGAGGAGAAAGAAAGAACAAGACGAAATGATTTTCTTGGCATATGTTCGATGAGAAATCACATTATGTTCACCCTGGCCCTGGTTGTTCAAAAGGTGGATAATGCTATCCAATGCATAAATCTCTTTCCACTGGATAATGCAATAATAATTATATTGTTTTCCCTAATACTTAATAATACTGGATGGTGATTTATCCGGTGGATAACGCTATCCAAAGTTTAAACAACCAGGACCTGGTAGAAATGTTTGTCCCATTATGTGACCCCCTAGAAATTTTTGGATAATTTCTCAATATTTTTCCTCTATACAAATGTCGTGAAATATCTACAAAACATGCCTCTCACAGATCCAAACTTTGCAACAGCAGTGTAGTGTAATATGAAGTTGTACATTTTCCTATAAGAGTCAACTCTCTCTTAATAATGGACACCTCCATAAGATGGACACCTTTGTAAAAACTACAATTGGTTCCTGCCTTTCTCCACTCCCTTTATTGAACTCTAAGACAAATGTCACTCTTAGATGGACACTAACCTTAGTTTGGGTCCCAAAGGGGACCGCCATTTACAGCATGGTTCATACATGTACAATCTTGGAAGGTCTTGAATTTTATTAGTTGTTGTAAAAAGTTATTGAAGTTGGTTAAAGTCCTTGAAAAGTACTTGATTTCTTTATTAGGTCTTGAAAAGTCTTTGAAATTCACTACCTTACATCTATTCCGGACACAATTTTCTGTAAAATTATTTTTTTATTTTTTGCTAGGGAAAATTTGGCTCATCCTCTAATAAACATCATGTGGGTAATTAACATAAAAATATTCTTACGCATGAACAATATTTTATTTCTGTTTCTTTATTTTGAATGCTATTTCTGTAGCTCAGATGCCATTGTAAGTCATTTGCAAGTGTTGTTATGAAAAGTAAAAAATAATGTGATCAACTATGGCTGAAGAAGTAAAAATCGTTAACGACTCCATGACGTGTTTTTGCCATGCGTGAGGTGTTTGAAATATTCAAAAAAATTTTAATACATTGATTAAATCTTAGTTCTTGAAAACTGTAATTTGTTATTGAAAAGTCCTTGAAATTTGTTTGTCTGAAGTTGTACAAACCATGTAGAGAATTGACGCGACTGTATCCTTATTTTCAATCCGTGCTTCAGGAGAGGTACTAACCCAGTTAGCAGTAAAACTTTGGATTCTCCTCAAGAAGGCCCTTTCCTGAGATCCAACAGAACGTTATCTGGAGGTCTTAAGAGGACAGCCAATCAGGACAGTAAAGAAACAAGGAAAGAAGAAAATATCAACAAGAGAAGCAAGATCATAGATCATACTACGGTTCAGCCTGCTGAGAAAGCACAAGATCATAGAAATTCTGTGCTGCAGAAAAGAAAAAATGTTGAAACAGAATTGGCACACGTAAGGGCGTTATTTTAATTAATACTTCTGTGTTAAACACTCATTCAAATTTTGAGCAAATTTTTTTCCAAATACTTTATAACAGAGGAAAACTCTATCATCAAAAATGTAAGTAAGGGGATGGAATATTTCCTTGTTTATTTTGGAAGACTAGTTCACTTGGCGCACTCACAGAGAGCTCTGTAGTTTTAGCCTTCTGGGGGGCATGGGAAGAGGATTTTTCAAAATGGCAAGCTGACCCAGCTTGGATCAAAAGACAGTCAAAACATTACTTCCTGTAAACACAGCCGAAAAATAACATCACCTGGGCAGTTGTTTCTTTTACTTTATTTGACATGGTTTAAGTGTTGTGGTGGTGGGGGTGGGCTATTTTGTTAGTAGAAATTTATCTTGGTGAGTACAATCTGAATATCACTCACCAAGATGGCAAGTGTTCCAAAAAATGTGGTTTCCAACCCTGAACTTACAAGCACTCCCCTTGATTAAACAGTCAAACCAGCCAATGGCATACTACAGCTGTAACTGGCTACAGAATATTTGTAAGAATGATTTAGGGGCTTCACTAGGGTTACCAAGGAACAAAACCATTTTAATATTTTCAGTGTGGTGCACTAACCACTCAGCCATGCTATCTCCTGATGTATTCAAAGTCAGCTCTGTAGTAGATCATTAATTTTTTTTGTAGTAGTTTTCTTAAGCCTTGCACTAAATTTTAACAGGCTACTAGCAAGGAGGATACAGAAGGAAGTAGATCCAAGAAAATCAAGAATTATACATCCACTGGGAATGATGAATGTCACAGGTCAGTATTATCTATTAGTCTTTGCCTGTTTAATGGAAAAGCATTAGTGTACATTTTCCTGGAGAAAGTCACAATCTTCTAGAAAAAGCATTGTACACACAATCATGACAGCATTATAATAATTCACACTTCTTCCTTTGCAGACATGCAACGGTTGAAAAAGGAGATGCACACATGGGAGATAGTATAGCTGTTTCTGATACAAGTAGCCATGAAGAAGATACTAGAATAAGTGACAAGGAACACAAGGAGAATTCAACTAAGAGATCGTCAACTTCTCAGATGGAAAAAGATGACGTAAAAAAGCGCAAAGAAACTAATAGAGTCACTACTGTTCACCAAGACAGAGATGACGCCATTCAGCAGTCAGAGCACAAGGCTGTAGATGCCTCCAAGAATAAGCAGGTACATGTATGAAAGTGTGTGGTTGTTTTTCTCAAAGCTGGTTCGATGGTGTTAAGAGCCAGAGTCATAATCAGCAGCCTGAGAAAACAGCCAACATTTACGATGCCACCACTGGTTTCCCCGGGAAATGACATCTGAGAAACGGGTGCAGTAATTCCATACTGATGACTCATCACTGCCCAGATGTGGGTAGTGACTCTGATTGGTCATGCCGTGAGGGAAATTTGCTTCAACCCATCAGTTCAAGCACTACCCAAATCTGGGTAGTGATGCGTCATCAGTACGGAATTTCTGCGCTTGTTTCTTAGATGTCATTTCACAGGGAAACCAGTGGTGGTATTGCAAAATTTCAGCTTTTTTCTCAGGTTACAAAATAATAATGAGAAACATACAAGAGCTTATGATGTAGTGATCTGAAGCAGCCTTCCGATTCCTCTTAAGACTACATCCTGTACAATCTAGTGAGAACTAGCTCATGAGAATTGAAAGCAAAAGTGAAGAACTAAACCAATTACAGTGCCTGGTAACAAGCATTCTGATTGGTTTATCCCTCTGCTTCTACTTCCAACTCCAACAATCTGGTTTTCACTAGATTTTTAGTGATGGAGTCATGCCAAGTAAGAAGAAAACAGAAACGTTGTTATTTTCAATTTAACTTCACATACAACTATTTAACAATATTTTTGATGTTCCATAGCTAACAAGAACTCTCACAACACTGTTTCCAACTCTATCACTAGATTAAAGCAGCCTCAGGCTTTGATACTTAGTTGCCGAAAACCCTGCAACTTACAAATTTGTTTGTCAATGTGCGCCATTTACGTGGTTGCCACATCTCAGGGAATGGTCAAAGAAAAACAAAATTCTCCAAGGTCAGGGAGAAGAGATGAAGAAGAGTTAGTACTATACAAATCAATTCATCCCATACTTGTATGTGCATGTAGCAAGGTTATTAAAATAATGCTTTGATTGCAGAAGCGATTTATGGTTCCAAGGTTTGCTTCTAAAGAAGATTCACGACGACGAGCTGTACCAGTTTACTGTGCTTCTAATGAGGAATCTGAGATGGTAAGAGCTCTTACAGTTTACAAGTAAACTTGTTTTGTTTGTCTAGATTATAATCACACATAAACATCATCACTACAAAAAGAGCCATAACTCTTACATTTCACCACCAAATCAAGTAACTAAGGGCATTTGTACTGCTGTTGTTTACTGGCAGGATCTTGCCATCTGGGAAGCTTCTGCATGCGTGAATCCCCCTGTCTGTGTTCAGCTTGATGGCAGCATGAATGAATCATCTGTATGCTCTTATCCAATGGGAATGAAGACATGAGGGAAAAATGATAATGCAGTATTAACAAACTCTTTTAATGAATTTTAGCCTCAAAGAAGAAAAGTGAGCAGAAAGATTAACCAGGAGCAGATCAACATTGATCGCAAGCTGGCATGGGAAAGAGTCCAAAAATTTCTAGATGATGATGAAGAGGAGGAAGAAGAGGATGAAAAGGAAGAGAAGTCAAAGTCAGGTAAAAATCGTTATTTGCTGTTCTTTTCATCTTTTCCAGGACCCAATCACCCCAAAGTAGATAGATAGATAGACAGATAGATAGATAGATAGATAGATAGATGGACAGACAGACAGACAGACAGACAGACAGACAGATAGGTAGGTAGATAGACAGACAGACAGACAGACAGACAGATAGACAGACAGTTAGATAGGTAGATAGATAGATACTTTTTTTAGTGAGGGTTTCACTTAATATCCATCTCTCATGTAAGGCCTACACTTTAGATCATAGACAGAGTGAGTCCCATTTTATTACTTGTCTGGTTCAAAGACATGAAGATTTTTTTGCTGGGCAAGTGACTTTTAAAGCTCACCTGCTAAGCGTTGGCCTTTGAGAGCAGGAATTCAAGATTTTCATTTTAATTCCATTGTCCCGCAAAACTTTATAAAAGGGACAGTTTAACTAGTGTTTGCTTCAGGAAATTCAAGTGGTTCGTACTTGAATGTATGATTTCTGTATGTAGCTCTCTAATGGGTTTACTTTGTGGATACTGATTTTTCGTTTAAACACCCTCTTTTTACTTTGTAGGAGCAACAGCAGTGCCATTAACAACTGCACCAACTTGCATCTCTTCATCCTTATTAAAGATCCCTTCTGGTAATCCTGTGTCAAGCACAGTAAGTCTAACCACAGTAACCACTCAAAGCCTTGTCACACCAGCTCTGTCCACGGGATTTCCAAAACCAACCACAGGGAACCCATTAGCAACTGCCATTTCCCTGGCCAGTCAAACAAAGCAAGGAAATGGTGCTCTTGCCCAACCACAATCCTCGGCAGGGTCATTATTGCAATCCCGACAGAGTTTACTTGCAAACTTGTTAACAACCGGGGCAGTGTCGTCAACAGCTGCTACAAAACAAGATAATTTAGTTACAGCCACATGTGCTAGTGCATCAAATCCTAGCCTGGGAACTTTACAAGCAAATACACCATTTACATCATCTGCGACAAGTTTGAGCGTTCCAGGATTAAAAACGAATTCATTCTCTTCATCATCTCTTGGAAATTCTTCGTTCTTAAAATCGAAAACAACTGACAATTTAACTTCACTGACAGGTTCTTCAAATCAAAGTACATCTACAACTAGTTTTCAACTAAGTGCAAGCATAGTTCAGTCATCCGTGAGATCTTCACTGCGTTCAAGTCAGCTATCTTCCCAGAAAGTTGATTTTAGTTTTCCTGCAGTTTCTTCTTCCGGGGCATCGACAAGTGCCGTAGCTACAACACAGGGGGGGTTTAAATTGTCAGTTCCAAGTGTAACACGTAATACTTTTGGCTTAGAGACGGCTGGATCAAAAAGCAGTCATGGGGCTGCAGTTATAAATAGTAAAAATACTGTTACGTTAACAACAAGTACTTCTCAAAATCCTTTAACCTTTGGAGTAGCAGGAAACAATTTAACATCAACACCGCAGAGTCCTTTTGGATCAATTGGTAAATCTACGGCGGTTACATTCACTGCAAATTCATCAGGCATATTTGGGCAAAACACTGCACAGAATTCATCTGGTTTAACAACACAGAATAAAGAAGCATTTGGTTCCACTAGCTTGCAGTCCTTATCAGCGTCAACGGGCCAAGCACAGGGTGCCTCCAGTGTTAATTTTGGTGCAAGTCCGTTTACTCAGTCTTCATTAGGGACCCAGCCTAACCAAATTGCTTCTCAGAGTGCCTTTGGATCCTTTCCTACCCAGAATGCTTTTGGAACACAACAGAGTCAACCAGCTTCCCAGAGTACCTTTGGATCCAGTGCTACCCAGAAAGCTTTTGGAGCACAGCAAAGCCCAGCAGCTTCCCAGAGTACATTTGGACCTAAGAGTGCATTTACTTCAGAGGCACCTAAAACTCAGAATTCTTTTGGATTACAAGCTGGACAAACTTCCAGCCAAAGTGTGTTTGGAAGTCAAAGTGCTACCCAAAGTTCTTTTGGGAATCAAGCTGCCCAGAGTGCTTTTGGCTCCCCACAGCAGCCTCCTACCCAAAATGTTTTAGGAACCCAAGCTACCCAGTATGCCTTTGGAGCTCAACTGAACCAGCCGGCCAAACAGAGCGCTTTTGCTGCGCCTACTGATCAGGCATCGAAATCTACTTTCAGCTTTGCTCCAAATGCTGTTCAACCCAACACAAACTCACCTTTTGGTAGTTTTAGTAGTAAACCTTCTACACAGAATGCCTTCGGGGCAACACCTACCCAGAATGCAACAGGTACCTCTGAGGGCTTCAAATTTGGTGCAACCGCAAGTAAGACGACACCAGGAGGATTTACATTCAATGCAGCTGGCAACAGTACGGGAGGCTTTCAGTTTGGTAAGTTTTTGATTTGATGTTATAGTTACCAACATTTAGATTAGAATGCAGTTACCTGTTTTTACGGTACTTTAATGCGGACATCATAAAACTGATTCCCATGGAACGATCTTAGCTGTATATCGATAGTAATGACTAGTCAAATCCGCGTATAATTTAGTACAGCAAAAACTCACATATATGAAACTGAACTGAGATTAAGAAACACAGGATAAAATTTGGGCTCTCTGAGTCTCTTACCTAACATAAGAAGCATCTCAGTTTATTACCGAATGTTCGGGGGTTCTTACATATGCACGTACTTGATGTTTAGACATACCTGTACCCAATAACCTGCCGCGGGTTGTTTAACTTTGGATAGCGCTTTCCACCGGATAAATTACTATCCAGCGGATAAGTATTACGGGAAACAATTGCGTTACCCGCTGGATAGTGATTTATCCGGTGGATAGCGCTATCCACCGGATAAATCACTATCCAGCGGATAAGTATTACGGGAAACAATTTTGTTACCTCGCCCCAGTTGTTCGAAAGGTGGATAAGGCTATCCACTGGATAAATCACTATCCAGTGGATAGCGCAATTGGTTTCCGTAATGTTTACCCACTGGATAGTGATTTATCTGGTGGATAGCGCTATCCAACGTTTGAACAACCGGGGCCTGCTGGATAGTGATTTATCCGGTGAATAGCGCTATCCGACGTTTGAACAACCCGGGGCCTGATGAACTGACTCATCTACACAAACTTTTTTAAAATTAAATTAGGTACCGCAGGAGGTAGCAGTTCGTTTAGTGGTTTTGGACAGGCATCAGTGCAAGCTGCAAGTAAGTCCGCCCTGTTTATTGGCCATATATAGTATAAAGCTCTGATAAAACCAAGTGATAAAAGACTGGGAAAATGTGTTCTTCATGATGGAGTTGCAAAGAAGACCCATGCATTTTATTGCAACCGGGGACATTTGTTATACCGTCGTATTTTAAACTAAACTTCTCTGTTTGGTTCATTGTTCCATCAGTTCGGTTTCTTTGTCTGTGTGGTTGTTTTACACGCATTTTCTTTTTCGTAATTTTCAGCCCCAGCGGCCATGCCTGCACCATCCATGCCCAGCGGTGGTTTCAACTTTAATCCTGGGTCAAGTGGCACCATGGGAACTGCATTGGCATCTTCTACGCCTGCGCCGTCATTTGGCGCTCCAAGCACCACACAAGGTGCAAGCAGTGCGCTTTCAGCAAAAACGCGGGCTCGCTTGGCCGCCAGACGAAGAGGCAAAAAGTGAGAAGTGTTCACGTGACAATAAATCAATGCGCTAAACATTGCGTTGTTGATAGTTTCAAGTATTACGTCCCGGTGAAAAATACTTTGATCAATCAGGCTTTCCAGTGAAAGGGATGTTGTCGTATTGCTGAGGAGGGTATAGAATTGTAAGGACTTTTATAGTATCCAATCCAAGCCCTTGGATTGAATTTGCACATCGTATGGTCTCAGTGCCGAAATTTAAACAGTCCTAATGAAGAATATTATATTATTGCTGGCGTTTTCACGAGTGAAAGCGTTCACTGATTTACGGCGCGAACGTGATGTTAAAGACGAAAAATACGAAACCAGTTATAGAACCAGGTATGGCTTCGTATACTTTGGTAGAATTCATGAAGAACGATCGACATTATTCTGTACATAATTTTCTTGTAGATATGCTCTTTCTTCGTTTTATTCCATTTGACATATTTCAGATTTAATGCATGATTGTAGTAAATATCGATATTTTCTATCTTTTGCTTAACAAATAAAAACATTTGTACGTTTTATCAGTTAGCAGCCCTTATTATTATACTTAAACCTCTGTTCGGTACTCTGTTTTAGTTTTATTCTTTCTTTTAAGTTCTATTTCTCTGTTTTTATTCTTAAACAATCTTGGATCCTCCCCTCAATCACTCCTGGTTAACGCTTGTTTCTCTTCACTCTTCTCTGTGCCTTTCTCTGTTTCTGTTTCTTCTTGTTGCGCTGGCTTAGCTCCGTCTTCTTCTATCAGTTCGTAGAAATCCTCGCCGAATACGACCAGGTCTGTTGAGAAAGATCAACATTTGCTTTACACCTTGCACGCTTGCCTCCCTGAAAACTAAACTACGACTTTGTCCTTGCTTCTGTTTATTTTTTTTTCCTCGTTTTGTTTTTGTTTCATTCTCAGCCTGTCTCTAGTAAGGCCAATCGAAATGAAAAAGACATTTACTTTTTTTTCTTTAATTCCTTTCCCTTTTGCCTGGCCGTAGTGATTTTCAACCTTATGGAGCTGTATGAAAACTAGTATTTCGGCTTTACTATGGCTGTCAAATCGCTCTAGACTGTGAGCAGACTATTTTTTTTTCTCAAAATTACTGAGGAAGCGCGCCACATACAGACTGACGCCAGCGGTGAAGCATCGAGCTCCCAGAAACAATCCCTTCATTGCTTTGCGAACTTGCCGGGATAACTCGACAGAGAAGAGAACTTCAAGCAGTCTACATCCCTTTAACATTTCTAAAGCATGTTTTCAAAAATCCAGCTGCATGTTTGAAACTTCAGATGATGCTGAGTAGAACGTTAGTTCAAAAAAACGTTGATAAAAATATGCATTTCTCGTAGTAGCCGCTGTCAGTGGTTACCGTAAAATTCCGAAAATAACCCTCGGGGCTTATATTTTTCATAGGCCCTTTTTGAAGGGCTTATGTACGGAGGGAAATTTGCGTTTCAAAATTGATTGGGCTAGCTCGTAGTGGGAAAGAAATTTACCATTTTTGCTTTATTTTACTTTGTATTCGAGGGCAAATTCCAAGTACAAGCCCCCCCAAAGGGGCTTATATTCGGATGGGCGATTTAACGGAGGGTTTTTTGCGTTACGATTTTGGGGGGCTTATATTTGGAGGGGCTTATACATGGAGGGGCTTATTTTCGGAATTTTACGGTACCTAAAGTTTCGGTAATTAAAACGGGCAACAAAAACGTGCGACTAGTGATTTTAGCTCGCAGCGTACTTGTAACAACTCTGAAAATTCTCCAAAGCCGAAGAATGATAATAAAGCTGAATCCTTTCCATGCCTTCCTTGCTCGTAAGACACTGCAAAACAACACAAGATAACTCTGTCGGTTGCAACTTCATTACAAAAATAGCCTGCTATAGTAGGCTCAGTTTTTGAAAGACAACCATGAGCGAGCGGTGCGTATAGCAGCGAGAGTGTCGCGGGAGAGGCGGCAAAAAAAACTCCAACGGGACGACAGCCTGCTCGCGGAGGCTTTAAAAAGTAAGAAGTTTCACAGTCATAAGCCTGAAATTCTTTGCTACCATTGGGAATTGAGATCACAGATTACTATGGCTTGCATTGGTCGTCAAGTAAAGCCCGTCGACCAGATATCATGGGTGATCTTTTCCTTACTCGTTCATGCACTGAAAGGACCCCTTTATCTTCAGTAGGAAACAAGCCTTTCTGAAGTACTCCCCCCAAAAAGTCTCGCCCAAATATTTCCCACTGCCCCTCAAAAGGTCTTTAGGAGGACCCTGGTCCGTAATTATGTAAGAGATGAGAGTATGACATGCATTCGATTTGTTTAAAGTATCGTTTTGAATAAGTCCCTTACCTCAACACTATTTCTATTGTAAAAGCTGAAAGTACGATAAAAGCGTCGAAAATCTGAAAAATCAATTTAAAATTGGTCACTTTCTGAGTTTGTGTAGCCTCAAGTTAAAGTTTTTTGTCCTTGCCGGAGAAGGCTGGCAAAAAGACCTAACCTCTGCCGAAGTGAAACAAAAAGCCAGCGAATGTGTTATTTTGGGATCGCATGAATGTGAGCCGTCCGGGCGGGATCTAGAACAAGTGTTTAGCGCTATGAAGTCTAGAATTATGGGACAAAGTCAACTTCAATTCAAATCTTACCTCCATTTTGTCCTTCAAGTAATATTCGCATCCCATTGAATAGAATTTCAGCAAAACCTGTGAAAATAGTCCATAATATCAATTGTATCCAGTTTCCGGTCCAGATGGGCAAGGTCTGAATGCAATCCAAACCGAAGAAATACATGAGAATAAAGGGAGAAATTAATATAATCCAAAAACAGTTTTGCTAGACTTACCTCAAGGACAAAGATACCAAGAATAAAGATGCCAAGAAAATGGAGAAGAATTCTTGCAAGGTGTGTTTCATCTAAAGGAAGAAGAGTATAAGTACATGCAGAAAGTGAGACTGATAAGGGGTCGATCACGTGTAATTCGCGCTCAATGCTCGTGAATATTCGTTTTTCTGAGTACCATATTTGAAAACCCTCGCAGCGGCCTCAAAAAAGCAATAGGTTTAACAACAACTTTGCTCTTGCGTCACGCTTTTTTCTACACTTCTTTGCCGTTGCTGCACGACTTATACGAGGCGAATGTGCCGAATTTCACGGAGGGCGAAAACACAAGACAACGACTTTCTTTTTCTTTCTTTTTTTTTTCCCCTTAACTTCGATGCAAACTTCAGGATTCAACCCCTGAAAATTTGCAAACATTTGACGATCTGGGCTGAGTTGCTCAAAGCATGGTTAGCTTTAACCATCGGCTAAGCAGTATCAAAACCAATACGTTGTCAAGGTATTAAACGCTGGTTAACGTTAACCATGCTTCGAGCAACTGGGCCCTGAAGGAGATGGGATAATCGCGAGTTCATTTTTAAGTGACGAGTAAAGTTACGTCACGTCGTTTACGTTTGAATGGTCATCCTGAGTAATTTTTTCTTAATTCTCGTTCCAAATATAGTGCTTGCGAAAATGAATATTTTCACGTCACGAGCAACGTACAAAGCAAACATATGACTGCAGATTTGACTGCAGTTACAGGTTCAACCCCTTATGAGTTTCTGGTCCATGTGCGCATGCTATATTTCTAGCAGTTGGCTAACTCAGAACTGTTTTGTCGTTTACAGGTGGGTCTTTCAATTTATTGTTAATTTGTTGAATTTATCAAAACTGAAGGGCGCTAGTTGCGATAGTTTATAGAGCGTTTTCACTCACGTGGCCAGCAACTATGCAAATTTATGCGAACAAATAAAGCATTTAAATAAGACCCTGTTTACATGGAGTGGGGGACCCCGGTCTAGTGGGGTAAGTTTCTTTTGTTTTGTGTCCTCCAGAGCGTGAAAACAAAAGAAACCAACCCCACTAGACCGGGGTCCCCCACTCCATGTAAACAGGCCCTTAGAAAAGAGTCCAACTCCCACAGGATTTGTTTGCAACACCAACATCGCGGCCGTCATTGTTTTGGAACACCAATATGGCGGCCGTGACGTCATGTAAAAACGCTCTATATTTTCAATACAACTTCGTCACCTTTTATGACGTGGAATTCGACCAACATGAGAATGAGATTGATGAAAACTTCTATCAAAACCAAGACAAGGAGTCCAAGTTGCCACGTCATCCCTGTCAACATCTCAGCAATAAGGTGACGAAGAACGCTAACAAAATAAAGGTAAAATCCTTTAATTATTTGCTTACGGTTATCATTATTTTGAAAATGCTGATTGATTCCTACAGTTCATCTATGTTGTGCCTAGGGCTAGTCCTAAGGGTTTCTGACAACTGAGAGATTTGCCCCTTCTCATCCCAAGAGAATTGAATGGCAAGCGATTCTCAAAACTGAACGAAGTACCCTGATTGGCTGTTCTACGGTCAGGGCCATATGATAAACCATTTACTGCTCAACAGCTTGAGGCAGTAATAAGCTCTCGATCAGTCGTCGCTTGGTCCGTAATGCCACCACTTCGGTGCAATATTAATACGTTACGACCGTTCACGGCTTAACTGCCGATTTTTCATGATCACTATACTGGACAGCCAGATCAACAGGCGCTATTAACAGAGCTTGGCAGTTAACTCGAATAGGTAAACAAAAACAAGTCTCTTCAACAGCAGGAAGCGCATGCCAGTCACCTGCAGCACTCTTCGCAGCTGCCTTGCTGGTATGTTTCAGTTAATCTTCCCTGCCATATTTCCCTGTATGTTCGTCTTCCATCTGTATCATCCCTCTTTACTTTAGAGCTTGAGATACAAATAAATCATTTATTATTAATTTTAAACAATTTTCTATCAAACAAGTACAGTCGAACCCCTCTTCAAGGACACCCGCTTGATAAGGACACCTCATTATTACTGACACTTTGCTTTATCCCTCGGGAGAGAAATCCCTTATATTTTCTCAAAATTTAATTCAACCTACTTAATACGGACACTTTCTATGGCCCCCCTTACTGAGTATTTTTTTAAAGGGGTTTGACAGCTAGGTGACAAAAACTACCCGTATGTTACGCCTGAATTTAACGGGCTCCTGCATGCCTCCGTATCCATTCACATTTTTTTTCTTATTCCAGTTGTCATGTCGTTATCATATAAATTGAGTTAACCACCAGAGCCAAGTTGTTCGAAGGCCAATTGCCGTATTTCCTCGAATGAGCGCCCTAATCCCCTTCCCCCCCCCCGACTCCCGCCCCCCCCCCCCCCACAAGCACCCACTCTATCTGCCATAATAGAGATTTAAGCAACCACGACGGCAACAGCAGCGAAAACGTTATTTTGAAAGCGAGTTCCCGCTGTATCAAACTTTATTACTCTAGTGTTCCATTTGATTCAATTTGTCTAATGTTGGGGAATTCTTCAGGAGTTGATTCTACTACTGTATCGAAGTTCAGAAAAAAAAAAGAAAATTGTTGTCTTGTGTTCACGTCCACCATTAAACGTGAAACTGGGAAGTTTCACGTCGTAGTCGAGCAACGACGGCAAAGAAATGTGCAAAAAAGCGTGATGCACGTGCAGTTTTTTTAATTTAAAATGCAAAGAGAAACCAGTTGCTTTTAAATAACACTTCTTATTGTTTAAGTTTTATACATACATTTTCATATTTTGTTGTACCCTGGGAGCATATCTAGACTGAGGTTTCTCTTTTGCATGGATTTTAGCGTTTACGAAGCCGTTCGCGTGCTTGTCAGACGCGTAGCTGAAGCACATGAACAAACCAACGTACCACGCGACTGACAAGCTACGCGAGCGACCTCAAGGCCAAAACTAGGCGTGCCAGAGAAAACCTTCACCTGCTCGCACGGTAATTTTGTTGCTTATGAACTACAATTTTCTGGCAGTCAGAGTATAATATAGGACTTTTAAAATGTTCTAGACAGAGGCTAAAAAAGTAGCTCAACTATATAAATACGATAAACAACATTTGAGTAGTTATTAATGAAGCAGTTAAAATATTGGATTTTATACTTATACGATCTGGCCTCTAATAGGGATAGGCGGTTTCAAAATCCAAGTGAGCCATCTCAAAACCCTCGTTAATTTATCGTTTATCTCAGATTATCAGGTCTAAACTATAAGATAATCTTTAATACTCGTCCTGTTTTTACGAAAACTCAATGATTCCCCGAAAGTTTAACCTAAGCACGAAAAAAAGCTCCGTTTTATAGCAAAATGATGACTTCTCAGATTAAAGCTGATTCCGAGACCGTGAACGTTGCATCAAGCAGATCAAGCTCGCTTGTTAACAGTGTTTTTAGAGTATTCCAACGCTTAATCAGTTTCCAGAGAATTTTACATTCTTTATATATACGCGTTCGAGACAGAGACGGTTCAAGACACAAGATCAAAACAAAACTGCATACTACCAAAATCAAAAACATAGTGGTTTTTTTTTTATTTCTGCGAGGAACATTTTTGACATATGGAACGCTTAATTTTCAGACTTCTAACAGACTTTTCCCAGATAACAACTTAACTTGAATGGAATGAAAACGAATCGAATATGCGATATTTTTCTGAATATATACCATATCTTTCCCCTTGAGGTTTTACAGAAATTATTTCCTGAGCGCCATGTATTTTGAAGTCGTCTTGAATGCAGCGAGTGAAACTGCTTTGATCATGCTTTGATCATAAAAAGTCAATAGAACAGTTTTCTATTATCTGAATATTTCAGTATACGAAGGACCACTATTCGTTACTCAACGGACAGCATTAGCTGTGTTTCTCAGTTAAAAATAGCCAAATACTAATGCAAATTTTAGACATTTACCGTCCTTGTTTTACCTTTCTTCCATTGCGAGGCGACGTCAAAGAGGCAGCTGCTCTGACTAGACTGAGCGACGAAAAAGCTCTTCAGTCGACCAAAAAAACTAACAATTCCAAAATATTCCTTCCTTCCTAGAGTTAATATGATCCATCTCGTAACATTTATCTTGTATTCAAACCTTTAGCGAGGCACAACGCGCGAACCGTGCAACAAACAGCTTGAAAACACAAAAAATATTTCATCCTTCAAAACGCCTTGAAAAACAATGAGTTGGGGAAATTAGCATACACAAATGAAGACAAGTGTATTTCCTGTTAATTTAAGGGCCCTTTTAGGAAAGAAGTAGAAAACATATGGCTTTTATGTTATCAGTTGCCTTTAAAAAAAATGTCTCGAGGGTATTACTTTTTTCATGGCCTCAGTTTTTTTAATCATATTTGTTCTTTAATTCAGTGTTTCGGACTAACAAAATGAATTTCCAGTAAAGAGTATAAATTTTTGTTTTGCAGCATTATAAAAACATACAATGTTGCAAAACTGCGGCGCTAAAATTATTAATCTCCCCCAATTCCAGTCTGTTTCAGGTTTCAAGATACTAATGTGAAGAGATGGTGAGAAAATCGTTTGAGAAAATCGCGCGGGGAGTGGCGAGTCACGGGCGTCTTTTTTTTGCTTGAAATTGCTTATTGATTGGAAGTAGAAAACATATGGCTTTTATGTTATCAGTTGCCTTTAAAAAAAATGTCTCGAGGGTATTACTTTTTTCATAGCCTCAGTTTTTTTTAATCATATTTGCTCTTAAATTCAGTGTTTCGGACTAACAAAATGAATTTCCAGTAAAGAGTATAAATTTTTGTTTTGCAGCATTATAAAAACATACAATGTTGCAAAACTGCGGCGCTAAAATTATCAATCTCCCCCAATTCCAGTCTGTTTCAGGTTTCAAGATACTAATGTGAAGAGATGGTAAGAAAATCGTTTGAGAAAATCGCGCGGGGAGTGGCGAGTCACGGGCGTCTTATTTTTGCTTGAAATTGCTTATTGATTAGAAGTAGAAAACATATGGCTTTTATGTTATCAGTTGCCTTTAAAAAAAATGTCTCGAGGGTATTACTTTTTTCATGGCCTCACTTTTTTTTAATCATATTTGCTCTTAAATTCAGTGTTTCGGACTAACAAAATGAATTTCCAGTAAAGAGTATAAATTTTTGTTTTGCAGCATTATAAAAACATACAATGTTGCAAAACTGCGGCGCTAAAATTATTAGTCTCCCCCAATTCCAGTCTGTTTCAGGTTTCAAGATACTAATGTGAAGAGATGGTGAGAAAATCGTTTGAGAAAATCGCGCGGGGAGTGGGGAGTCACGGGCGTCTTATTTTTGCTTGAAATTGCTTTCGCGGCGTTCCCACTATCTGAAAGCCTGACACACTGTTGGCTACCACCAGTCTTGTTCCCGGTCGTTGGCTGCGATTTCGAATGCGACGTCACCTGACGTCGACTGACCTCACATTTTAAGAACGATTTATTGTTAGTCTTCTTGAAGTATAAAAGATCATTAAAAATTATTATTAGGTAAAAACTGAATATTTTGACTGAAGATCTGGCGTTTGAAAGATGTTCCTTCAAATACGATGTTCAATCAAGAATTTATTTCCGTATCATGCAAAAATTCCCTTCCTCCCTATCCCCTACCCCCTACCCCCTACCCCTTTCGACGCCTGCTACGCAGGCTACAAAAAACCATGCAAAATTTTTTTGGTTCAGATTTATCCAGTTTTCGTTAATTGTTTATTTGCTTATTCATTTTTTTATTGATTGATTGATTGATTTCTTTATCTTTCTTTTTTTATACTAGTTTTTATAAATCACCAAACACAAACTGAAATACTTTTAAAAAACGTACGGAAAATAACACGTGAATCATGGCTAAAACTGACATACAATCCACACATGCATTCCGATCACAAGCGAGAAAACCATCTCGTCCTCAGTCCCCTTTCGTGATGCACAACTTGTGGGGGCTTGGGACTAAGTTTGTGCGAACAGCAGGTTCCACTGGCGCCTCTACATCCGCTGGCGGAGATCTAGAGGGGAGCTTCACCAGTGATGACGAAGAGAGTAGAGGGCGGAATTACAACTTGGCCTCTGATCCTTCATACTGGAAAAAGCCGGATATGTGATATAGCGTGATTCTGCGGGTGGGCGTCCAAGTTTAGACCTTTAAACGGAGCGTAATTGAAATTTATTTACCTACGAAGCACTTGGGAGTTTTTGGGGGGTTCCAGATCGAATTAGAATTTGGAAGTGTTGGTTTTTGAGTAGAGGGGAAAACCGAAGTACCTGGAGAAACACCTCTTGGAGCAAGGGAGAGAACCAAAAAGCCGGGATTTGGACCCGAGCCACAATGTTGGGAAGGGACAGCTCTTACCACTGCTCCACCCTTGCTCCCCCATGTGAAGGAAGATTTTAAAGCAGAAATATTGTTTTGTTTGTTGTGCTGTTTAAGTATTTTTGCCAAGAGCATTTGTCGCTAGTCTCGTCAATGTAACAATACTTCGTAATTAAATTTCCGATTTACCTTAATATCATAACTTACTTCTATACGCGATGTGGCAAGTTCACTCGCGACAATGTACATCACGCGAAAATACAAGATATACAAAACGTATCAAGTTACCGGGAAAAGTTCGAAAGCCTTGCGACGCCTTCTCCTTGTTCACCGTATTCACGGTTTTGGGATTCCACTGCAAGACAACAACTGCGTACAACGCCCTGAACACCAGATTATATTATGACAACATCTATTCCACCACAATTCTTGTTATCAGTACAATGACAATTTAAACACAGTACATACTTTAAGAGCTATTGGCCCCTTAATTGACATGAACTAAAACACCAAAAAAGTTCAATTCAACCTACGTTAAAATTAAATGAAATATAGTTCTAAATATCATTCATACCAATCAAGCTCAATGTTTTGAGTATAATACTGAATATACCACTCAAAAAGTCCACGAAACATTAAATTAATAAAAAAAGAAAAATAGGGGTTTTGAATTACTGAGAATCAAATAAACCAAGCTTAGTCAGAATTTTTCTCCAATTCCTCGCTAAGGCCTGCGTGGCAGGTTTTTGAAGGGGGAGGAAAGAACCCGGGGACGCGATCGGAACGCGATGGAGATCTTTCTCCCTCTTCCGCACTAGAATAACTAATTAATTCTTTTAAATTTCCTTTCTCCTTTAAGCGTTCGCTAGCTTCGTAAGTTATCCAATTTGCACATTTACTGCGTACCAACTAACAATATGAGTTTATTCTTTACTGTGTTTAATCCCAACTAATAAAATATGTAAAAAGATCTGGAAAATCATTTTGTTCATCTTCAATATTGAATATTCTAACTGGCTGCAAGAGGTTGCACGGCTTGAAGCATGTTACTTAATGTTGAGTTCAGTCAAAAGTATTTAATTATTCTTGTACCTAAAAATCACATGCAAAAATCTTAACCTTTTTCTATTAAAGTTGCGTCTTTAAGGCGATGTGACACTGGGCAATTTGCGAAGACGATTTTTAGCGCAACACAGGGTAGCAATGTTGGAACAATGTTGCAACCATTCGAAACAATGTCGCAACAATGTTGAAATGACGTGTTGCGTTAAAAATCATCGTTGCAAATTGTCCTGTGTAACATCACCTTTAGTTTTCATTTGTTAATGGATCAATATTTTTGTTTAATGTTTATTCATCAGGAGCCCATTCTATGCTCCATGTCAGTATTCATTCATTTCACTTACTAACCTTGAGTTCGGTAATTACAGGGAAATCTAAGTAATGACCGAAGGAAACGAGGTTAATAAGTTATTTATTATACGGCCATTTCTTTGACGATGAGAAATTATGGACCTGAGCCTGCGATTAATTAAAGCAATGACTGGTCAAAGGATAACTTTATAAAAACACGTCATTTCAATGAGTTGTACACTTGAGTCTGTGACACAGTCATGTGAGACTGGTCAGCGGATATCCCTTTTTGACAGCTGTCAGTTGACCATAACATGGATGTCCGTAAGGATGTCCATTATATATCATGCTAAAAACACGGATTGTATATGCCTTGGACACCTACATCCGTGACATTAAAACTTGGGTCAATTGAAGGAATAGCGTTGACATGTTGTGCTCGATCTCCTTTTCCCTATCCCTTTCAATGTTGCCCTCGAACTTGGACAAGTCAGTCCACCGAAAAACCATTACAAAACAACATTGGAAGAGAGAAAGACAGGTATCAGAGCAGTGTGACCCAAGTTGAGTGTCCTTGATCGTAGCTACAAGTAGTTATGCCCGGTCATTACAAGAAAATCTTTCCTGGTTAGCAGCCAATCAGAGTGCGCGTACTATTGTATCCATATAACAATGATTTATATTCATTATCAAACATAAAATTAGAGCAAATAAAAACTGGAATAAAACTGATATGAAAGGCACTCACATCTGTCGATATTCACGTCCACCGATCTGTCGATCTCAAAAAAAACGTTTTCCTTTTCACTCCCTTTTCGTGATGCACAACTTGTGGGGGCGTGGGACCAAGATTCCACGGGCAACAGATTCCATTGGTGGTTCGAAATTAGGAGGTGGAGATCCAGGGGGGAGCTTAAACGTAAACGTCTGCAGAACACTTGTAAGAAACAGAAAAATTTCGATTTGAGCCAACATTTGGCCTACACAGCCTCGTGGACCACCTCCAAAA
Organism: Porites lutea; assembly: GCF_958299795.1. NCBI lineage: Eukaryota > Metazoa > Cnidaria > Anthozoa > Scleractinia > Poritidae > Porites > Porites lutea. The sequence goes on from NC_133201.1 coordinate 3,433,372, forward strand.
GGGAGAAAGCTGAAGGTCGCTCGGCAGATAAAGCTTCCATCCTCGTCAAGAAATCGCTTAGGATCAAATGAGTCAGGATCTCTCCAATGGTTCGGGTCGTGATGAATGGCTTTTAGATCGAAAATGACTTCAGAATTTTCAGGAATCTCGTACTTTCCAAGAGTGGTATCGCTCCGCACTCGATGAGGAATGGTTGCATTCACAAACGAGCTGTGACGCATGATCTCAAAGATGGTCGCTTGCAAATAAGGTAAGTTGCTCCTATCTTCAAAGCGAGGCTTCCTCTCGCGGCCGATGGCGTTGTCAATCTCCTGATGTATATTTGCTTGGACTTCTGGGAACGCTGCCATATAAAGAAACGCCCACGTTAGAAAAGTAGCAGTAGTATCTGAGCCAGCAGTCGTAAGATCTATGAGAGTGTTTATCAAATAATCCTCATCCAAAATTCCTTTGTTTTTGTTGTCCTCTAGTTCAGCGTCGTTATGTGCTTTTATCAAGGCATCCGAAATGTCCCGTATGGTCCCTTCTTTGTACGTTTGCTTTCTCTCTTGGAATTTTGATGCAATCAGTTTTTTTCTAAGGTCAACGGAATGCTGTATTCGTTTATGAATGCCTAGAGGTAGAAACTTCATAAAGGGCAATATCTCGAGCAGGACGGCACTTCCGGCCAGGTGGACGGCCTCGTCGATCATTTCAAACATTTCGTCCAAGTACAAGCTTTCTTTGGGGAAGCGAGTCTCAAATAGACATGTACAGATGATATTCATTACAGCCAACTTGATGGATTCCGCTGGATCGAAGGGAACACCACTTGATTTGCTGAATTGATGACACAATTCATCAACCTCATGATAAGTTCTTTGCTCCAAGATTTCAATGCCGTTTCCAAACATTCGCAGAGCTGAGTGCGCAACTTTGCGCAACAACTTCCACCGGGCCCCATAGTCCCCAAAAACGATGGCTTTCTTTCCCTGGTACAATTCACGAGAAACGTAAGAATCTGATCTTCCAGCAAAAATATTCCCTTTGCGAACCAGCGCCTCCCATGCCAGATCAATATTGGTAACGACAAAAACCTTGTGGCCCATGATGTTCAGCATGTATATATCACCGTACTTCTTGGCCAGTTCCTTCATGGTCACGTGATTAAAATTGCCCATATCCAGAAAGTTGCCAAGAAGAGGGAGTTGGCGAGGCCCTGGGGGAAAGTTTTTCCTCCTTGACCAGCGGTGCATCAGGAGAAAATAGAAAAGGAATGACAAGGAGGCAAAGAAACTAACTGCTTCCCAAAACATCGCCGCAACTGAGTATACTCTGAAAATGATAAAAAAGATATAAAAATTATAGATTGAAAAGGAATGTGCTAGTAAAGAAATAAAAGTCAGTCGAAGTACATTGTTGAGTTATCAGGACCACAGTTATGCTGTACAGTTTTGAAAGAAACTGTACAGCATGGTCCTGAACAACAAATTTATTGTACCCTTTTAGTTAATTGATTAATTTAACAACTTGTAAATAACTATATGATAATATTCTGCTTTGGGTACAATAAATGTGTTGTTCAGGACCACAGTTATGCTGTACAGTTTTGAAAGACACGCCAGAGAAGTACAATTCGTATTAGTTGAAAGTATATACACTATTTGACGTCATTTACCATAACATATCATACCTGATCACACCCTAAAATGTCCGTTGAGAAAGAGGACAACCTTAAAGTTCAAGGTGCGTTATGGTGGGAGAAAGATTGACTGTAGCGGGTAAATAAACACATTCACGACAAGTGCAGCGGTAGAAATAGGTAACAAATAAAATGCGTTTCACAGTTTTAGCCCTGATCAGAGCTTTTGGGCACTTAGTATCATTTACATGCAGATAAAATAAACTGGCTAGAGCCATTCTGTTTAAGAGGTTTCGAAAAATTAATACAGTGGAACCTCGTTCTATGGACACCTGGGGTCAATTATTTTTTTTATATATAAATCTTTATTGTTCTTTCACACGCACAACAGTTACATATTTTACAGTAACCAGTAACTAAAATAAAAAAAAAAGGCCAAACAGGAAGCTATATAACAGACCAGTTATAACAATATGCCAGTCCATTGAGCTAGTACTCGTGTTGCTAGATCTGAGAAATTGGGGGCTTTAGTTTGCATTGGTAATAATATTTCTACGGTGGCTCTGAGGTGACATGCGGAAAACCCGATACTTTTCTCCTATTAGCGACTTTTCTAGAAACTTTTCTAGCGACTTTTGTAGCGACCTTTTTGGCGACTTTTTCAGCACCTTTTAGGTAAGTACGTGGTGCCAACCATCATATATGCGAAACGTTTACAACAACGGACACTATTCTGTGTCCCGAGTCACAAAATCTCATGCATCATCAACCCTCAGAAAACTCTTTTCTGCCAACCGTTTATAATTGAATGTCTTCTAGATGAAACTCTAACGGAAACAGCGACTGACCTTTGAAAAGTGCTGTCTAACATTCAGTCCACTTGGCTGAGTCGCGTACAAAGTAAAATCCCGGATTCCATTCTCTTGTTTCAGGAACAATACTTAAAAGGTAAATCTAGTGTGAGACCCTCATGACATATGATCGTGAGATTTCTTTGGATGAACTTGTTTAAGCTATAGTTAAGAAATAAAGCAACGCTTTTTCATTAAAAACGTCTTCTTAGTCTTTATATCGATAAAACATATGTCTGTGACGTTTTTTTTTTTCCTAAGAGCCCGCTTAATACGGACACCGTACCGGGATAATACGGACGTTATCTTGTGCTCTTCAGTGTCTGATTTGGTTTGGCTATACATAGTGGTGGATACTTCTCCAAGAAGCATCGTTTTAAGACAGAATCCAGCAGGGAATTGAGTAATTTTAATTTTCAGTGGACAAAAACCTTATATCAGAATCATTTAAAGTATATTGCATTCTTTTTTACATTTTTGAAGGACTTAAGATGTAATTAGTCATCTGTAATAACACCAAAGAAAATTTCTCATTGGAGCCCGAGAAAACGAATGTCAAATTTCACAAAATCACATCTTACGCATGAAATTCTCAGAATTTTACCCCTGTTTTCACAGTTCTTGTGAAACTTGACTTTCATTTGACTCCCGTAAGAAATTTTGTTTGGTGTTAGGGCGGTTTTCACTTGACTGTCGTAAAACCAAAACCAAAGTAAATACACTAGCCAACCAAAGGGCTTAGTAAAACCAAAACCAAACCAATTCCTCAATTACTTTCGACGGTCAAGTGAAAACCGCTCTATTACAGATAACTAATTACATCTTTAACCCGTCAGTAAAAAAGACTGCAATATTCTTCAAATTATTCTGGTACAATGTTTTTGTCCACTGAGAATTAAATTGCTCAATTCTGGTGGATTCCGTCTTACGGTTAATGCATGAGACTTACAATCCTTTAGTTAGATGTTAAGCCACCACTCCGGCGCGCGGTCGCTTACGGATGGAGAGTCCACAGAAAACCTGCACGACCGGGCGCTTTTCAAATTTCTGAACAGGTCGCTCGCACTGGTAGACGTAAATTGTATGCAGCGGAATCCCGATTTTTTAATGAGAACCTGCTGATTGTGCAAGAAACTAGTTTCCGTTGTCCGTAATAACAAAGAGTCCGTATATTAAGTGGGGTTATACTGTAAATACATTGACCTGTTGACATGACTTCTGAGGACTTCTTGGTTCTATAATACAACACCATGGTAAAAAGGGTGTGATCCGATGCCACCTTTGATTTTTCGAACTCTCCATTTTTCGAACCAACCTACATATCTAAGACCCTCCGTTGAGAGCGGCTTATGGGCATACCTTTAGCTTTGGACTAAATCCACGCTGTCTTCAGTCAAACACGAGTTTAGGTTCCTCTTAACTCAAAATATTATCCAGAATATCTCGCAGTGAAATCCCACACTGAAAGAATTCAGGCGTCGCAAAGAATTCGAACTTTTCTGCAACTGGATACATTTTGTGATCTGACACTGTTTTTTCGCGTGATATGCCAAAAGGGTGTATTATCAGCCCTATCTACGACGGGCACGTCCCCGCTTGTCGCGCCGCGAACAGCTGCATGAGGTCTATGAGAAAAAATATATATTTCAAACACTCAACATTGATGGGAAAGAAATGCTTGTTATATACAAAAATAATGTATACGACGTAACACCCAAGCAAGATGAAATTTCAGTGACTTTTTTTTTTTTCATGTAGTACACACGCAGCCGCACTTTGTACCACACCCACCGAGAAACTCGATATCATATCAAGCGATATCACGTCCGCTCCAAAGAGTCCAACAGAATAACGTCCTATGTCTTTCTAGCTAGGTAAAAGAGAATCAAAGATATGTAGGATTTATTAACCCTCAAGCCGCTTTTCCAATAAGATATGATTTAGGGACAATTTAAACCTTTCAAAGGGATGGCGAGTCACGAATGTTGCTAGGCAACGAGTTCCAAAAGGTGGTAGATATCTATACATAAAAGAGTTCTGAGCAAACCTGAGCTAGACCATTGATAAATTTATGCAATAGGGTAAGCATCCCTGAACCCAAGAAGAACTGATACTGGCAAGAATTATTGTTGCGGAGAGTAGAAGTTATATAGCGAAAAAAATCAAGTCTAAATCAATCGAGATCCTACGTGACAAGCTTCTGAAGCTTGCAACAGAAATGCCTTCTTCCATCATGTGCCTGTGCAACTATCTAAAACTAGCTTATAACGATCGATTTTCTATTAATTCTAAGCAATTAATTTCATTGGTTTTTAGGTGAGAAGGATAGTATGCATATGCGAGAAAATATGTGTTTGCAGGTGATTAAAGGTTGGCCAACTGAAAGAAACTAATTACGGTAGAAATTGAGCTGAAATCAGCTACAAGTGGAGAATTTTGCAAAAATGGAAATAACTTGATGAATGAAGTCCTAGAAGAATCTAAATCGCTAGTTAGAAAGGAACTAGGTTTAACTAAGATACTGTCAAAGTAAATTCCAGTTTATCGTTGGAAAAGTGAGTGAAATTCGGCTGAAATTATTTTCTCTGACGTGTGATAAAAGGTTGACTCTCTACAGCCCTCGGCCTGGTAGTCTCCCGACTTTTTCGCCTGCTTTTAAATGCCTGACATCAACTGATTATTTTTAAATGCCCCAAACAACTAAAACCTCAAATATGTTATTTGTTTTTAACTCGTTAATGAAATCTTGTCACAGCAACAAAAAAACCTAATTCGGAAATAGTCACGTGACTGATGACCTCATTACCTTAGATGTGACGTGGGAAGATATTTTATGGCAAATGATATCTTGTTGTGGTCTGACAGTCTTCTACTATATTTCTGTAAATTATGTACATATTTTTAAAATTGAATAAACATGTTAATTAAAGTAAAAAAAATTATTAAAATTAATTTTTTCTTAGTTAGAAAAACTGGTTTCCCCTGTACAAATCTTAAAAGGTAAAGGAGAAAGTATAGTTCAGCCTGTCTAATACGGACAACGAAGGGACAGAGCGAAGTGTCCGTATTAGAGAGGGTACTACAATAGGTGTCCGTATTTATGACTCCGCTTACAGTTTTAAGTGTTCCGTAAGCTAAAATCAGGCTCATACCCGTCTTTAAAATTCACAAGATTAACAGCAAAAAGTTCTTTCTGCAAAAGCTTCCGTGATCAAGTCAGTTGCTCGAGCCGATGCATTCCAACAATGTTCATTAGTTTCCAGTTTCAGCGTTGTGGTGAGAACTAAGCCGACAATTTCACCTTTGGGCACATGTTTCTTTAGTTTCTTTAGTTTCTCTAGTTATTGATCAGAGCATAGCCACATCACCAACGTACACTTGAAAATCATAAGATGACAAACGATAAAATACTCCTGGGATTTGTATCTGCATTAAAACTGATTAAAAAACCTTTGAATTTGCCTTGCTAATTAAACATATACCCATAAATCGTTCATCGTTCATGGTTATTAAAACGTTTTAAGCCACAGCGTTTTTTCAATCAGGTAGCACATGGACCGCGACCGACAGAGAGGTATACAATGACATACAGTAAACCTTCAGACGCTCCAATATTTTAAAAACGATATATCGTGTAAGAGTGTCGATCTGCCAGATATCCTACAGTGTGACCATTCAAGTGGAACCAGTTTGCCAGTACTTCTAGTCATAAACAATAAAGTACTATTTTTTTTTCAGTATTTTACGGGGATTTCAAAAAAATTTGCGCATTTGCAATTTTGTCTACTAGTGACTTTCGAAGGTGTTTAGAACTAAAGGAACTGGCTTTCCAAGCATTGTGTCCATCGGCTCGTTGAGGCCCGGGGCGTTGAGGAAGAGAATTCCAAAATAACGATTGTGGGATACCAAAGCGGATTTTCGATTTATCGATATTGATGCGGCTGACGGGGGCATTGTAGTATTCACTACGCACGTATTCACAGTTCTGAGCTCTGACCTGGTCTCTATGGCTAACCTTTTACTGACTTACCTTGCAAAATACTGCCAGCTAGAAAAATATACCTTGCAGTGAAATCTCAGTGAACTGAAGGCCTCAAGAGCTTGGGTTGCAAAATAATGAAACGTTGACGTGTATTATTGCGTAATATGCCAAGCAGCCATGTCCAGTATCAATCAACCTCTATCAAAAGACCATCACGTGGTCTGAATTGGGAAAACAAGGAAACAAATTTTGTAGCCTGCGTAGCTGGCGGTATTGTGTGGGTGCGAGATTAAAGTTTTGGCGGCGGAGCCGTGTTCCAAAAAAAGGGACCAGGGACGTATTTCTCGCGGCTTCGCCGTTCGTGACGGCTCCGCCGTCAAATCTTACTCGACTATATTACAACGGCTCCGCCGCCAAATCTCACTCGACTACTACACAATACCGCCAGCGACGCAGGCTACAAATTTTGCTCAGTCTTTCAGGTCATAACCTGCATAAAGAGGAACTCAAAACTATGATCAGCTGTACGATTCCAGTTTTGCATTTTATGTATGGTTCAATTTGACCTGTTACCATACCCCCTGGTAACCGCCGGGACAAGTCCAGCTTTTCGGGCCCGGAGGTGGGGAAATGTTTGAAGCGGTCCTGTCCGGGCGGGGCAAATCGAAAATAACCTCTCTTTGATTTTGCGAAGTACGTGTCATTTCAAGCGCGGTTTCCATGACGCAGGAATTTGTCGAAGAGTGGTTGGAGAGGAATAACCTATCAAAATTAGGCTCTGTATTTGAAGGCATGTTTCAAAATTCTAAGCGAATGAGGGTTTGATGCGAACTCGAATGTTTGTTTTTTTTTTTTGGCAAAAGAAACGAAGAAATTTTGCTTCAACTTTGTTAATAAGAAGACAACATAAATAAACTGTACTAAGACAGATACTAGACTTGAAATATATCGGCATAAAAAGAGATTCAATCAAGTGTTCAGTCTTATGAAGTGTTCTATCATATCAAGGAGGCCCTTTGGTGTTTTTTCTTGGAGCTTTTTCGTTTTCAAATTTATTGTACATGTTTTACCAACACTATACACTTATTATCCTTCTCTAAATAAACTCCAGAAAACTTTTATAAAAGTTGTGAAAATGTCTCGTTTTGCTATTGTACGGAAATCAATATTAATCTCAAAAAGATGTACCCAAAAAATACGCATACGGGAGCCAATAACCCTGACGTATATGAGGTCGATCAGGAGCTCGGGGGTGGGGAATAAACCACCAAGAAAGAAAAAAAATTGGCAAATACCTGGGGGTATGTCCGGGAGGGAGCATGGTATTACCAGGGTCAAATTAAACTATGCATTACGTGCGGGCAGATGACAGCACACATCAACCCGTCTACAATACCGATGACTGACTGAACCGAAGGCAAATGCCGCGGAAATGTTTTCTCTTTTGATTTGTTTTAATAGAAAAGGTAAACGTTGCAGCGGTGCAACCACTAGGTTGCACGTAATACATAGTTCAATTTGACCCGGGTAATTTCGTGCCCCCTCCTGGGCATACCCCTAGGGAATTGCAAATTTTTTTCTTTCTTGGTGGTCTATTTTAAAAATAGTACAGGACATAGGGTACTTTTGCATACTGTATGCAGCACTAGAGAGCTTTAGATTTGAGGACAAGAACGAGTACGGGATTTAACTCAAAGTTTTAGCGCGTGTTCTAAAAAAAGGACACCCCGGAAAGCTTCCTTTTCCTTCTCCTTTTTTGGCTTTGAAGGAAAAAGCGCCCTGTGCATGGACGAGGTTGAAACCTCCCAACTGCATCCATAACTCGATTATATTTATACACCGTGGATTCCGGATTCCAAAACTGGATCCCGGATTCTTTGTCATTTGATTCCAGGTTCCAATCGTTAGTGGGATTCCGGTTTCCTTGAACTGTATTCAGGATTCCAAAGCCCAGGATTCTAGATTCCACGAGCAAAAATTTCCCAGATTCCAGAATTCGGATTCCCTCACGTGAAGCGAAACAAAGTACATACAAATTTCGTTCTTTGTTACAGTCATAATCTGCATCAAAAGGAACCCAAAACTACGTTTCCATTTTTGTCTTATAATATCGAGTTTTCATACGGATATACTTCGCTGGTTGGAAATTATAGCTCGTTAAAACGGTGTCTTCTGACTTGTTTAGAATTAAAACTCTTTGATTCGCTCCACGTAAGGGATCGAATCCAAGATAGTTTTGTATTCTTGATTGCACGCTGTAAATGCCGGATTTCTGGAACTGCATTTCGGTTTCCTTGTCAGTGGAACTTGGATTCCGGATTCCTTGAGCTGAATTACGGATTCCAAAGCCCAGGCTTCCGGACTAAAACAAAAGACCGATCGGCCTTGTGACATTTTTGTGACCACGGGTTGATTACTTGATTTGACTTTAAGGGTGGACTCCACCCCTTCGGTGTTTCGTGGTATCGAGTACCCAGAAGAGTTTAGTGGAGGTCTATTCCGAACACCTGTGATCAGTTATATAAAAGTAAACTTCAAGAGCTGTAGTCATGCAACTTTTGTCTCAACCTTCATGCCTCATCATATTTAATCTATCTTTAACTTTTACAATCAAGCGTGCAGACGTCTACTATTTCTATTGTTGCACGCGCAAAAGGATTCCTTTCCGCGAGCAACGAAGGAAAAGGAGTCTACACTTGCAGGCTAACAAACTACAGTTTCAAATTGATATTGAGAAAATAACATTTTTATGACCTTTGGCTACGTCTCATTGCTACAAGATGAATGCCACTATAGTTTCCCTGTTGTAATATCGGGGATCCTTAACGAGAAGCTGTTGGGCATTTCCCTAGGGTATTAATCTCCGCGTATTCCGGCTCTTTTCTTACAAACTTTACAGAAGCGGTCAGCGGCTTCTCGCTTGGAGACGAGGCGATCTCACTACTAGTTACCAGTCTTCCGACCAGTTCAATGGGTATTTTCTGGCATTGCTGCAAGTTGGCGTACTGTATCTGTCCCGGAGAATTCTCAATATAGTAGGTTAGTCGGTTTTTAGACTTGCCAGCGACCTTCGCTGCATTCAGGTTGGAGATTTGTGCCACAGGTTTGGTGAATTTTAAGATCATTTTCCAGCCCCCTCGGACAGAATTGATGACCTGAACGTCGAACTTCCTTTTAAAGTTGTTCGGCGGCCACTGCTGTGTCAGAACTACCGCTGGGCTTTCTTGCGGCATCACCGGCGCAGGTACGCTATCAGGGAGATCAAAATCTTCGCATTTCGTGGCGTCGGGGTAAAAAACAAAAAACGCGTTTGGTGCAGCTTCGTACAATTTGGCTTTATCGCACTGAAGCTCGAGCTGCAAAAGAGATTTGCCCCTTAAATTTTTATTGTAAGGCTGTGGTGCAAGGCAAAAAGTGTCACTAGTCCGTTGTTTCTGTACATTGGAGATAATTGCCTTGACCATTCTAAAACGTTGAGTTCTAACGTTCTTGGTGAACTTGAGCGATATTCTCCAGTTATTCACGGTTTGCTGCACTTCATATTTGATGCTCATTTTGAAGCTTGAATCAGACTCGTCGTGTGGTTTCAGTTGATACATCTTAATCGTTGGAGGAGGTGGAGTTGATGAAGTTGGCTGGTAAAAAAAGTTAAAAAGAAAAGAAAGAAAAAGAGATTATTCTTTTAGCCATTAGGTGCACTTTAAAAATCACCTCTCCCGTATATTTTCTTCGCGTATACCTCTAATTCATCGTTTGGTTATTGTTTATCCTTCATTTTCAGTTTTATCGTGATTCATTTGACTTCATATGGCCAGTTTAAGTGGCAGTAAAACGTTTCCCAAATATCTTTGTCAAGCAAAAAGCTTGCAGAACGAAACTAAGACACTAAGACTTATATTCAGTGTAATTCATCTTGTCGTCTTTTTTTATTTAAAGCTTTTCTTCCAAGAAGGCCTTGGAAAGTGACTCGTTCTCAGTAGTTATCTAAAACTGCTCTCGAGTTTGATTCGAGTCAGCCTGATAAAATTCTTAGATCCCACAAAAATAGATTCCACTTACCGGGGGTAGGGTAGGGAGGACAGGTATGACGTTTCCTCCCTGGAAAAGAACAATGATTTTGCCTGGTTTTATGCCCTTTTTGACTTTGTAAGCCACCAAAGCCATCCTCAATTCGTCTCCCTTTTTTAAACTCGGATTAAAATTCATGTTCTTTAGCGCGTACGTCTTTTTATCTGCGGATATCTTTATGACTTTTGCTCGCCACACTTCCAACTTCTTGATTGGCTGAGTGAAAATTAAGGCCATCCTCCAGCCGTCTGGGACAAAGTAGTGCATTTTGATGGTAATTGTAATCTTGAAGGCCTCAGTTCCATCTGGCAAGGTCCATGAATGTGGGTCCAGGTCAGCAGTACCACGGATAGTGGGTTCAGCGGTTAAACATTTTACTGCTGCAAACATTACCAGCGCAAAAAGCCGATACATAACGTTTCCTCCCTGTGATGAGATTTGCTGATTAGAAAAAGGAGCATGTCTCACCATGAAGCAACTGGATTATTTACAAAATTAACGTAAAATGATTTCTGATTGCAGCAAAATTCCACTCATAACCCACCCCACCCAAGTTATAGGCGCATTTACCTTTAAAGAAAGAAACTCCTTACGATTACAACCCGTCCCCCAGTAAACCAGTACATGCAAAATCTATCTTAGACAGCACTCCTGTAGCTTTTAAGAAACCGAATCGCTTTTTCTATTCCGATTATAAACCCCCAGCTCGGATATAAGCCCTCCCTTTACTGCAAGTGCCCCTCTAAGACCCCTTATGAAGATATATATGCTCAATAATAAGCGGCAGTTCAGGGCGTTCTGGTTTTACCTTCACAGAGAAGTTTTCAATTTCTGTACGGCGGTTAAATGACTGTATCAGTCACAACCTCTGTTATCTTTAACCTTTTAAAGCTTCAATTCAAATTTTGTCGGTTCTGTTGTTTGTTTTTCTTTCTGTTCAGGAGACATTACTTCATTGCATTGGATATCAGTTTTTCTCGCGAGATAATTCCACCCAGCAGGTGCAATAACATAAAATTTTATTTCATTCAACCAGACTCCTGCGTTACTAAGTCCCTATTTACTTTTTGTCATTTTTCAAAAGACTCACCTCTCGATTAAGCAAACTTCGTTAGTCTTCAATTATTAAATCTATTAGTTCTATTCAATTTAACTTTCAAGCAGAAACAATGTTATATATATTAGAATTTGACGTCTTGCCTTTAAGTTTGCTCTGGATACTAACTGAAAATGTCCTTGATACAAATCGTCTTTCTTATGTTAATCGTGAAAAGTAGCCGGTTTGTTTGATTCTTCTGTCAACGCTTCTTATTGTAAAAAAAAAGAATTCTCGCAATTTTTCATTTTCAGCTGTTCTTGACTCCCTTACGTTTCAGACTAACCTATCGTTGACCCATTTACACCGGCAGACCTGATGTTCTGAAGGCTAGTTACTGAGTAATTTACAATGATCTCTAACTATTGAATAAGAAGACCTTAATAAATTCCTTTTTTACGTTGAAACGTTTTAAAATAATGTCAAAAGAGAATGGTACCAAAAACTACATGCATCCCGTCGATACTGAAGTACCTCAAATTTGATCAAACACATCACAGTGCCAACAACCCTGGTCAAACCCCCTGGGACACTAACGCAATAGCTCGTCAAATTGAGGCATCTTCTCTCCTCTCTCCACCCCCACCCCCCGCCCACCCCCGCTTGGTGTGCAGTGTTGACGTTATGCATTCAAGTTTTAATTCAACACAATCAACATTACTTGTGGGAGAAGGGGACAGCAGAAATAGCCCCTTATAATAATAGCATCCTCAAGCCTTTTTAAGACGGGTTAGAATATGAGTTAATTTAGCAAAGTGCGTCCCTCTTTGTGCCTAATCTCCTCAAGTGTCCCAAGACGCTTTGACCAAAATTGTAGGTCTCCGCTAGACTTCTGTCTCTCTATTTATTATTTATTTTTCAAAAGGCTATTATTATCTCAATATTTTGCAAAAGATCTATAATCTGCGTCGCCCGCAGACACTATAATGCCGGTTTAGACGATGCACTGGCCGGCTGCAACCCAGGCTAAAGCGTAAGATCGATTGAAGTGAAAAGCAGGAATGAATTGTGGGCTTGCCAGAAAATAAAGAGTTCACTTTCAGTTGAGGCAATTTAGGACAGACTGCTAAAGATCGAAAAACTTAAACGTGCCATTCACTCCGGTTAAAACTTAAACACAGTGGTCCACCTCGATGTAACGAAGGGCGAAGGGACTGGCAAAGGTTTCGTTATATCGAGGTTATTTTCTTGTATTCTACTTCTACTGGGAAAAGAAAATCGTTCGATATACCGAGGACTTACATAAAGGTTCGTTATATCGAGGTTCCACTGTAACGGTATTTGCGATTATCATTTCCACTCTTCAGTTTTTTATAGTTTGGACTAGTGTTGTACCGATTAACTAAATCTAAAACGGATTTGATCTACCTGAATTTACTTTTAAAAAAGTTAAAATGTTTTACTATTCATTCAAAACATTTCCCCAACTCTGATTGGCTAAAAGCACACCATAATTCACCATAACCAGTTACTGATGACCAAATTTGGAAGAATTTTGTGTTTAGCGAGGAAATGACGTCAAAAGTGCAGCCAGCCACAGGCTAAGGCACCGTTACCGAGAAGACCTGGGCACGAGGTTGAGTTTTTTTGGTTGTGGAAACAAAAATGGCGGACACTTCACTCGTTTCGGCCTCGGTGGATAACACCCTTAATTCTTCATATCCTACGAAAGCCGAATTCATTAATTGCTAATTAAAAGGAGAAAAGCAGTCTCAACTGTGTTTGTACTCATGCAGATGAATGTTGAGACGAGGGTTATCAAAGAACGGGGTGGTTATCTTTCAGAGATTCTCGAATGATTCTCCCACTTTTTACTCTATTAGTATTTCATATCCCGTTCTTTATCACTCCAGGTCACCTCAGTCTTTTCTCCTCCTTTCTCTATTCGGTCCACCAGATTTTTTTAATTTTTTTTTTTCCGAGCTCCATTTGTTATCAGAGATTTCATTCCCCCGCCCCCTTCTTTTCCCCTCGTCTTTCTTTGTCCTCTTCTTTAAACCACTGTAGACCCGCATGTTCAAGAGGTGTAAAAAAGTGTCCCTGATCTAATCAGATAACTTCCTTTTAAATAAATTTACAGAAGAGTCTGGTTTATGAAATTATTTTATTCGACGCCATATATCTATGATGTTGATCTCACTCAAATTTAAACTTGGGATAATAATACGCTATGTTATCTTGAGCTGCGATCGTATAAAATTGTTATAAAAAATTTCATTAGAGAACATAACGATATAAGATATAACAAACACAACAAAATTAAAGTTAATAATGATATATAAAAAATAATCATGATGATAGTGATTGCATTAAGTACGACTGTTTTAAAGATAAAATTGAAAAAGGAAATACTCTTTTAAATTACTTGATCCAGACATTAACCTTTGATTGGTAAAATTACGAATATTTGCAAATCAATGTCAATTGTTTCAGTCTCAAATACATATTCAAAAACTGATTTGCTCACGTATTCTAAAATACTTATTTCTATAACAACCGTTTTACTTAGAGAACGTCTTGAAAATGTGATGAAAAATTAACAGAGTAGTTTAGGCTGCGCACCAAGATGACTCTTCCCTACTTTGTCGAAGAAATGCAAAAGAATTGTCTTGATTTCCAACTATTTCCCGTGGCGTTTCCTCTCCCTATTGGGCCTCTCCTTTCATCAGAGGCTCCCATTGATTAAAAATAGGAAGCTAAAGATCCGACAAAAGATTTGAACATTTCTTTGTACGAGCACGACGTGAAAATGCCTAATTTCATGTTTTATGGAGGACAAAAACAAGCAACAACGAGATTTTCTTTCTCTTTCTGAACTCGTCTAAGGCTCTTAGGGATTCAGCTTCGGGTAAGTCGTAAGCGAGTTGGGCTAATCGCAATGAAGATAGGAAAATAGCGAATTCACTTTTTAAGCGACGTTGTCTCAGCCGTTGGCGTTTTCCCATCTTAAGGTCCCTAGTAATATAGAATGTGAGCGCGCGGGGGCCGATGGGAATAGCAAAACTTTTCTTTCCTCTACCCTTTCGTCCCATTCACATTTTCTTTTTCCTCCTTCCCAGCTATTCAGTTTGGAAACGAGGTTTTCTTAAGCAGTCCGTACTCAGGACTTATAGTTAGAGTTACAGTTAACATACAGTTAAATGCGTTTGCAGCTACTACAGATATTACACCTACTACAATGATAAGTGCTCATTAAAGTCTGTTCTTGACAATAAGTTCATACGATCTAGGAACTAACACGACTCCCACCTCGCCGGTCAGATCTGGTAGCGGTTTCCCTGGCGCTCTTTCAAACTTAAACTGATGAAGCAGCCTGGCGGAAACTAGAAATAACTCCGCTTTGGAGAGGGACTCGCCTAGACATACCCGGCGACCGGCACTAAAGGGCAGGAAACTACGAAACCCCTGGGGGCCTGAGGGGGAGAAATTTCCTTTTTCGTCAAGAAACCGTTCCGGCCTAAACACTTCCGGTTCATCCCACTCATCAGGGTCGTGATGGAGCGCCCATAAGTTTGTCATCACCATGGTATTCTTTGGTATGTCATATCCTGCCAACGAACTGTCCCGTGTTGCTTTGTGAGGAATGGACAGCGGGGTTGTCGTTGCGATACGCAAAACTTCAGCAACGGTGCATTCCAAATAAGGAAGCTTACCTCGGTCTTCAAGACAAGGCTGGCGATCACGGCCGATGACGTCATCTAACTCAGAGTGAACGCGCGCTTGGACGTGTGGGTAATTGACCATATACGATAGTATCCATAGCAACGTTGCTATCGTGGACTGAATTCCAGCGTTGAATACGTCATTCATGGTCATAATTAGATGATCCTCGGTCAGCAGTTGTGAAACTTTGTTATCTTCTCCTTTTGCTTCGTAGAATGCGTTCAAAAGTGCATCAGTTAGATCATTTATTTCTATTTCTTCTTTGTTTATGCTGTTGTCAAATTTTGTCTTGTGTTCGCGGTACTTTGCGTCAAGAACAAGGTCTCTTAATTCCCTCGCTTCGCGAAGAATCTTCGCCTGTTCGATCGGAAAATGCCGCAGCCATGGAAGCATTTCTAGAATGTTGAAACCTTTAAAGAGTTTAACAAAGTGATTGTTATATTTTATGATCCGTTGAAATTCCTCGTCTTCAAGCTCATATCGTTGCCCATAAACAACAGCACATATTACGTTTAAGACTAGAAGGCTTATGTCATGATTTGGATCAAAAGAGTTTCCCTGGTAAGCGGAGAAGCGGTTCGAAAGTTGTTCCACTTCTTGGTAGATAACCTTTTCGAGCTTTTTGAGTCCACTTCCGTACATGCGCAGTGCGGAATGAACAAGCTTTCTCTGGAGGATCATGGTTGGGGATAGATCTGCAAAGAAGATGTCTTTTGCATCTCGCGTTAGATAATCACCAATGAAAGCTCGTGGTCGCCCAGCGAAATCATCTTTCTTTGACAGCAAGGCCTCGCGAACCACACCAATCGAGTTGATCAGAATACACCGCTGACCACCTGGTAAATACAGCGTGAAGATTTTCCCATATTCCTTTGCAAGGTCAGTCACGGCCAGGTGAATCGGTTTTCCCACCAACTGGGTCAAATTACCGATCAGTGGATAGGGGTGGGGGCCAGGAGGCAGATTTTTTGGAGATGGTGCAAGAAATAGACGCCAGCACAAAACAAGAACAATAATCAAGGTAGCTGCCTCCAACAGCATCTCTGTATCCGGATTTGTCTCGTGCTGGAATGTGAAAAGATGTCATATTAAAACGTGAGAATTGTGGTGTATCAGTTGAAAGATAAGAGGACATGTTTTAGTAAGTAACCGCATGCCGGATAGTACGGAAGAAGTGCGCGCTGATGGAGAGAAATAAGGTGGCCCTGGATTCATACATCGCCATACGTATTTAACTCTAGTCTTAATAGAGACCAACACCAATTTTCTCCTAACGATATCCATAGATTGTCAAGAGCAAAGTCTATGAGAATTAATAAAGTGATCACAAAGAGAAACATCTTTGATCTTTTATCAATTCTGTCAACCAATTTTTTAAGGAAATGTATAGAGATCAGTTTGGAGAATTTGTATGTGGATAATGAGGCTTAGAGGATTAATGATGAGAAGCAGTGAACTGCTAAATTGTAGCTATTTTGTTATTCCTGTGCATCAAATTTTATCAAATTCTGTCAACTTATTCGTGAAGGAAATGTATATGCATAGAGTTCAGTCTGCAGAATTTGTATGTGGATATTGGGGCTTAAAGGATAAAAAGTGAACAGTGTGCAGTGAACTGCTAAATTGTGGATATTTTGTTATTCCTGTGCATGACTGCGAAACTCTGTAATTGGCTGTATCACGACTGAGATGCTTTTAGTTCCTTCTCAAAATTAACATGACGTAAGACATGACAAAGCCGATGACTTATAGTTTGCTGCAAACCTCCGACCGCTGGAGCCAATATTTACAGACAGTCGAAGGTTAAAGCTTACCCGCAAAGGCCTAGACGGTTTCCTCACTTTGCCGATCGAAAACTATATCTGCCTTTTTAAACTTAGTCACGCATTAGTATTTGATTATCTAGCATTTTACGTATTTCCACTACAATAAACTAATCTTAAATTACGTAATCAAACGCACTATCCAGTCCCGGACAACTGGTTATCGAAAGGACAGTAACTATTACCAAAACACCCATTCACGACTGCACCCACCCAGCAAAATATATTCCACGACCATATTCCACCTTATAACGTGGCTTCTAGGTTCAAACGATAAAGCTAAAGTGGTTGCTTCTATTTTGCCTGCAGGGCACCCGATATTGGTGAGAGGGAACCAGCGCGAAGCACGAGACACGAGCACCCACAACGCCAGCTGTACAGGCTACTGCTACTAGATCCACCCTGCAATTATACAATTATACGTAGGGGGTTTTGAGTGAGCATGAAACATGGATGAGATGGAGGGTACATTGAGTTAAAGCCTGCCACCAATGACGTGATCGAGGGAGTTTGTATGTAGTCCGGTGTTTGTACACAGTAAAGCCGCAATTTACTCATTTCGTGCCGTCAGACATAAAGGCTCCGACAACCTAAAAGAGGGGGGTATAGGACTCAAAACTCTTAGGACTCTAAACTGTATTTCTTTAATTTTAGGGGGATGAGGATGGGTGTAGGGGCGTCATGAGACCGTGATACTCCTAGATGGGCCTATAAACCAGATTAGTCTACTTATCTAACACTGAGATTCCGGGGGGGGGGGGGGTACTCCACCAATATTTGGGTATAGGTGAGCCGCTGAGGATTTTAAACCCTGACCTTGGTTAGGACAAAAAAATCTTAAAATAGATACCCTGTTCACGACAATACCCTCGATTTTATTACCCTGTTTGTTTTAAAGCCATTTATTGGCAATTGCAATTGAGCAAATTCACGATAAAGTCATTGCTTTTGTACACTTGGATCGGAGTAAAATAAAAATTCATCTAGCAAATCAAATCAAGCCTAAAAACATTAGTGCAGGCAATATCCTGTTGACAGACTCATACGAAATTATATACCCTGTTTAGGACAGAGGTAAAAAATCATACCCTGTCCAGTGGCACATCCCCGTATAGGTTATATAAGGGAAGGGAGTGTCCCCCCGGGACTGAGACATTTTTATCATTTTGGTTGACCGTCACATAGGTCCATTTTGTATCCCCTTTGCATGCACAGTCATCGTCATTTTTCCTAGATACATTCCTCACGTCTGACGTTAGCTCCAATTGTGGCATTATTCGATATTGAATGAATATTGATCGAGTTGGCGCCACTGCATTTGAATCATAAAAAAACCATTGAATACTGTATAGAATGGTGAACAAGTACATGACGTCAACCTCGTGCAGACACCACCCCGAATTGACTTTACTCAGGGTTTGATAATACAAAGTATAATATGCAAACTGTGCAAATATTGGCTCTACGGTTACCAGTGCAAACGAACGCATCTAATCATTTGATTACGCAATAAGATGGCGAAATAGCTTTTGCTTTACTTTTCCAGTGAATCAAAATGTGACTGAGTGAATAGTGCTCGACCAAGCAAGGCTAAACCACGTAATATTTGCTATTGTCTTTTGTCGTTACTGTTTAAACTTAAAGCTGTGTGAAGCCACATCACATATGACATTTATGGTATGGTTCGATGCGTTTGGTCGCAATACTCGGTATAAATTTATTCTAAATAAAACGCATTACCTCAGCGCACAGCGTTAAAGTTACCGAAGCAGGATGAGGCCATCTAACCTGCTGGTTAACCCTAACTTAACTAACCCTAACTTTAGATCAATCATCTTAGAAGCTGTGCTTTTTTTATGATCCTAAATTGGGGAGCTGGCGGGTTGGGGGGACGTATGCAGCTACAAAATCTTAAAACATTTTTGTCTCATTGTCTGGATTATCTATAGATGCTTCGTAGCCACCGAAATGCTTCTACACTTAAACCAGCTTTTGCGATTTGCATTTTACCATGCAGCGAGAAGTTGCGCTAATGTTTTCCTCGCTTTTTATGAATTTCCCTACCTTGGTTGCCTTTTGTTGTTTCTTCAGTGTCCGCGGTCTTTCTCTCAGGTCACCGTCACGAAATCCCAAGGAAAGGTGATCTGGGCCCAAATACCTTAGCCCGGGTGGTAGGCCCGTGGGGTACTCCGGTCACTTACTTAAGTTGAATTCTTTAAGGGGCTCTCCTAGACACTAGGCCTGACAAGAAAAAAGATGAATTTGCGACCTTGTTCCAGACAGGATAATGATCTGTTCTCCTGTAGGATAGTAAAAGATGGGTCCAGAAGAAGAAGACTTTTACATCCCGGTTAAAACGCATACCCTGTTCGGAGCCCGCACGTCTCGGGCCCCGTATTTCTGATATATGGCTGTAGCCTCGGGGATTCTTAGTAAGAAGGCGCTTTAGTTTTGTGGCAAAGCTCGAATCAGTCGTATCAGCAAACCATCTGAGTACACAAAAACTCTCTCTCTCTCTCTCTGGTGAGGAAACTTGTTTGTTTTTTTTGTCTGTTATTTCTTATTTCGATCCCCGGAGCAAGTCCAGATCTTTCTTCGGGAAGAAAATGACGCTGTTCAGAGTCAAGCTTCTTGAATAGGCTGTCATAAACTATGAAAGAGGCTTCACGGTTAAATTATATTACACCGTTCCTTCCACTCAGCTAAAAGGTCGATCTTTTCTCACCCCGGCAAGTATAGAATCACTGAATTGCGGGTGCAAAATGTTTTGAGTGTGCATTTCTGAGTTCAGCTTAGACTCACCCGAAAGCATTCGTGCACTGAGAAGCTAGAAGTAAAACTATTATAAATTATATTTTAGTTTAATTCTGTGAATTCCTTTTCAAGCCTGGCCGTCGCGTTGTTTCCTTAGACAAGAAAACTTTGCTTTCTGACTCTCTCTCTCTACCTATATATTCCACTGTGGTGTATAAATCGGTAACGGCGACGTGCATTCTGCTGGGAGGAACCTTGCCCTGGGCTAGCATCAAAACTAGAGCGTGTAGGAATGGTCACGGGTGCTCACGTAGGCTATTACCTTCTTGGATCAACAGCAAGTTTAAAGAAAATTCTGCAATCTCGCCGCTATCCACATCCACCCTTTCCCGACTGAGAGAATAAGTTCGGAACAATTTTGCAACCAAACTTATTCCGATTTTTTGGTGTTTATGTGTTTTGTTAGTGTTTTTGTTGTAGTTTTTTCTTTTTGTTTGTTTATTGTCGATGAACAAATTATCAGTCAGTCAGTTGGCTGTGTCTCTGTGTACTTAAAGTTTCCACTTCTTACATTCCAAACTTCGTTTCAACTTTCCGACTTAACAGCTTTTTAAACTTTTCACTTTGTTCAATACTCTTCTAGTTTGGCCAGCAAGTTTTTGCTTCTATGCATGTCATTCATTTACTCATTAGAGATACACATGATTTTATTTGGTTCAAAAAACGATATGATCTAAATTCTGTCGAATGGCTACCGTCCAAACATGTCCCCTCACTGCTCTTGTAAAAACATGGCTACGTGGCTATTCGGCTAAACGGCTTTACTGATTCGTGATTCTGTGGCTTCGTGGCTACGGAGCTACTTAGCCGTGTAGCCAAGAGTACCGTACTTAGCCGCATACAGCCACGTAGCCTCAAAGACGGTCACAATATATACATGTTCACGTTCTCAAAAAATTGAAAAAGAGACACGCGTAGGAAGGCAGCGTCAGCGTATATCCGTATATAGCCAACTTTCGTTAAAATTGGTAGTATACGAAAATATTCACATATATTTTTTTTATCTGTATATCTGACGGAGTTGTTGTCGGACACGTGTCTGATGCAATCAAGCTAAACATATATATACGTGCTCTGCGTTTAGTAATACAAAAGAAGGAAAATGGTAAACAATGTTCTTTCCACATTTTTGGTGGTTGAGGATACCAGATTACAAGTCACGTTTAGAGGCCATTGCGCTAAGTTATGTACAGTTCAATGACCGCACGTTCTGGGCGGGATCAGAGAGGTATAACTCTTTAGCCGGATCATAGCGCGACATTCTTTTGTTGCCTAACTGTGTCATAAATAAATTAGTTTGGGAGTTAAAAAAGCAATTTTTTGAAGAGGTTAAAAATAAGAAACATATGACTGAGGATATAGATATTTTTCCTTCTTTGTGTTCTATTTTTTGTCTAGGTTAAATCGGTCGATATCGCGACTTTTTACGTCAACATTCTTGGATGAATGTGCATTCAAAGGGGCCTATGTCATGCTATTAGTTCCACATTATTTAGTCAAAATTAAAGACGAGCTGAAATTAAAGCGACGTATTTTCAATCACTTTTTATCCATACTTGGAACTCTAAATTAGAGATATCAAATTAATTTGTCAAAGGAAAATAAAGCACGATCATTTTTCGGTCATTTCTGGACACTGAGACAGGAATCAATTGAAAAGATTGGCCCAATGTTTTCAAGTTACAATCCGTTTCTGTCCCCAGTGGCCGCCATCTACAGCGAAATTATACAAATTTAATTTGAGGTATACATGTAGTAGTAGAGTAATTTTAAATGAAACTGAACCATTATTTCAGGGTTTTCTCTGTCCTTCGAATGTGCTTTTTAGGGTATTAAAGTAATACCAAAAAAAATCGTGACACAGCTAAATCCATTTTTGCATAGAAAGACATGAACTTCAGAGTAAGGTTGGATAGCTTTAATTAAACCCACCAGCTTCTAAAATAGAACTGGCTTAACATAATGCCGTATAATTACTGTTATGGAAGGCAGATAGCAAACGAGTCAGGTCAGACTGTAAGGATTTGCCATAAATATCATGTTCTTTTTTTGTTATTAGAAACCGACAGCGCATGGCCTTATTAAATATCACTTTGTTACTTTCTTTTAGAGCCAGATATAGTTCTTAGTTGAAGTGTTTCGAAATATTAATAGATGTTTCCAGTGTGGGGATCTTTCTCAGCTGCGCGAATACCACATTCAGAGTGTTGTGAACCGGAATTTTTTGCTCTTCACACGTAAAATACTTTTGATATTTTGATTAAACTTAAGCAAGTATGTACAATGTTGGGATCGTTCCATATTGCTTATTTAGCAAACGATATCGAGGATTTAGTTCTTTTAATCCATCGAAAGAAACGGGGAGAGCCGGATTGAGCTCCGCGCGAAGAGCTGGCTTGCCAGTTAGCGACCACGTTACTGCCAACAACTTTTTGCGGGGTTGCAGCGCTTTAAAAATCAAACATGGCCGTAGAAATTGTGGGTTTATGGTCTTTTTGTTACGTGAGGTTGAGAAACTTCGCTACATACGCATTATAACAAAAGCACGTTAATTAATGCTGATGTTTCGAATTTTAGCGCCTCGTTCGCTGACCCGTTGTGACTAGGGCCTATAATCATACTACGACCGCATGTAGATATATCGATCACCGATAAACTGTTTTTCCCGATAAATGTCCCTAAGTTGTAACCTCAGCGGAGATTTACGTGTAAGCGCAGGCTCTGCTTCTCGAGATGATTTCTAGATAACGAGTACATGTAGTCCCTTATTGTAATGTATCAGGGATAGTAAAGCAAGCGAAAAACGCGAGCGTGTGTGAAAACCGCCACCGGCGAGGGTTGAAAGTAGACTAGGGCGGAGATGTAAATGTACTGTGGAACTATTCGCAATGTGGCTGATTTCTGGCATGAGACTGAGTGAACATAATTAGACGTGTTATGTAAGAAAACGAGTGTTGAAGCAAGCTTAGAATCAGATAAAAAAAATTTTCAGATGTATGCTTCCAATACTATTTATATAGCGTTTCTTTACTTCTTTCCTCTTTGAAAAGAAAAGGAAATTTCCAAGGTGAAATATTTAATTTAGTCAAGGATTTTCTAAACTATTCATTGACTCACATTTCATTTGTCCACATTTTTTTCTTGCTTAAATGAGCTTAAAAGCTCTTCTCATACAACAAAACACTGAAAATATATTTTTGTAAGCAATTGTGTTAAATTTGAAGACACTTTCTATTTTTCTTTATCAATTTTTCCTGAAACGTGTCAGACGTAAATTAACTCATCATATCACGGCCTTAAGGACTTGATATTGAGAACAATACAAGAACTTCGTCTGACCCCCTAAGAGACTCTGATTTTGCCGTCATTCCGCGAAAAAACTTCCCGCTCTAAATAAAAGTCATGATTTTTTTTGTGCTATTACGTCATTTACAGTTATAATTTTCACATGATCAGTTGATTTATTTTGAAATTATTGGCCCTTCGAGTTGAGGTGTAACTATTACCGAGGCTAGGATTTATCGAGAAATATGGTAGAATACACCAGAGCAATATGGCTCGGCCATGACTGATCCCTTTTTAGGGAATAGTCCTATTTTTAAATCGATGCAACAAAGCTCTAATTATATATCATACTTGATTGAAAAAATTGTCGATCTCAAATGTTAAGGAGTAGGCGTTTTAAACCCTCAAGAATATTGTCCATCTAAGTATACTTTCACAGCCCCGTCGTGTGATGATGGAAACTTTAAACTGCTGACTAGGAGCTGTTTATTCTAAACAATGTGTGGCTTTGTAAGCGCAGAAGAGAGTGTTATAGATTAATTAGTTATAAGAACCTACTTTGAGTTTGTCAAACTTATAATGATGATCCTAGATTCTATTTAATGTCTGAATGCATGCATACATCAGACGGGTATGTAAATCTACTGAATTTCTTTAAAGACATCTCATGCATAACCACAGCTAGTTACTCTCCGAGGAAATGGTGAAAAACATACCACCGCGAGGTGGTGAGACTACAAGTAATGGGTCTAACTGCCCCCCTCCGCCTTTTTACGCGGATTGGATGTGGGGAGGTTCCACCCCTAGGTCTAACCCGTTACCCTTTTATATACCCTTTGTTTTTATTGACAAACTGTTCCCACTTCACATGCTTAGTTTATAACACTGCATTCCTTTTAACTGTTGTAAATGCCCTGTCTTTTAAATATGAATGAATCACTTAACCAGTAAATTTTCTCGCCTTTTTTCACTCCCATTGGACGCTTTAGGTTCTTTCACAGACGCAATGACAAATTTTCCGATTCATTCATATTCGGGCTACGACTCGTGTCCAACCCTTTTGTGTTCACCTTTCAGGCTCAGCCTCCCTGTTTTGGCCATTATAGGAAAATCTAAAGAAAGTACCTCCCCCAGAAGCACAAGCCGAAGAACACGGTACAAAAGCACACAGAAATGATGTGGTTCACCCTCGTCCCCAGGGCTCTTTTCCCTGACTTTGGAGCTGGGGCGAAACCAGGGAAAAGCGCCCTGGGGAACAAGGTTGGATGTAGTTAAATTATGTTAACTAAGATATCCTGCGGCGATCGGATTTTTCTTCGATCTTCCAAGGAAGACTGATCTAAAAAGACTCTCCTCGTTGTAGTTTACAAACCGCTTTAGTACCGCGTAGTTATTGGCCCTTGCTGTTACCCATGCGGTTTTCCCGACAGTAGTTACGTTTATTTAATAGGTGATTAAAAGTCAGTTTGGTGACAAATGGAGGAATTGATGCGTGACACGGCACGTGTGTCAAAATCGTGCCCAACCAGATCTAAAAAAAGCTGGATTTTATAGAGAGTTTGATAAATAAAGAATTAGTCGCCGTTTCCACTCATTACATGTACCCGCAGAACACGTATAGCACGAAATAGCGTCCGTTCGTTAAGAGCATTTGGAACACGCAAACTTCCTTTTGGAACTTGAAGTCTTAAAAGATAAATTTCAATGTGAACCCGGAAGCAAGACAAATCCTCGCCATTCATCTGGGTGGCAATTTCTGGCATTAAAATTGTATTCAAAGGACGACAATTGGCAATAGATTCTACACAATTAGAGGAATTTCTCTCTTGACGATGATTCAGAATCTTACGGACTCAAATACAAGTTTCCCTAACGTTTTAGTGAGTGTTTTTCTCAAAAACTTACAGACGTAAACGGGAACCGCGTGCACAAGGAGGGGTTGACCTCAGCCTTGAGTGCGGTATGTTTTGGAAGTGTCGCAAATAACAGAATAAAAAGGGGCAAATTTCCAGATTCTATTCATTTTCATTCAGTGTACGTTTCAAAGAAGCTGGCAAGTCAAACTCAAACTGAACTTGTTTTAAAGAAATCTTACACAGCTGACTGCCAGCGAGGGTATGTATACGAAGCGACTTTTTTCCTTCTCTGTTTGTTTTGTATTCTTTTGGGGTGGTACGTTTGTTTGTTTATTTAGTTTATTTGTGAACGGAGTTCTCAGTCATTTACAACATCATCCGATGTGGCTACGTTTGAATCATTTCATGCTATTCACTTTTTAATTTGTTGTATAAAAAAAATTTCCTTCGATCGAATACTGAAATTATTGCCCTCTGTGAGCGCAACTTGTAACTGCTCACCAAGGGCCTGGCTTTTTACGGATTAACCCTTATTAGTAAAATCTTTTGAACACTAAGTCAGTTGTTGTTGTTATTGTTGTTGTTTTTACAGCGATGGTCATGGGTTATTTTTATATGTACACTTAAATAGTACTGGTATTTTTTATGGAAATTTTTGGCTAATCTGTGTCAACCTTCCGACTCTCAATACTCAGACTCTCATTCTCTGCAAGAAGATTATTTCGGTCTAACCAGAATCAAGCAGAATAGCACAAATCGATCGTGAAAGGCTACAGGATCCCAGCTCTGCGTACAGACCTTAATTTACTTTACTGATTCAGGTCTATACTATTACCCCCATCGTGGATTAGCTAGATTATAAAGTAGTTTATTTTTTCCTATACACATACCTCATTAACCGAAAAATAATTGTTGATTATGCAAATCCGCGTTCTTATGGGTGCATAGAGGACAGAAACTAAAGCATTGATTAAACGCTAAATTCTCACAAGTTATGCATAGCTACAAAAAACAACTAATTTAGATTTAGGGGTTACAAGGATGAGTGACCTCTAATAACAGTAATCAAACAAACATATTAACATGACCATAAAATTTAATTTTAAAACAAAAGGTTTGGATATATCGTGACTTCAGCCTGCCAGCAAAGTGTAATGATTCCAGTTGAGGATACACTTAAACGTAATGTTTTCTTCCAATAGTAGTATGTAACTGGAAGGCTTAAAAACCGGATGGCTATGCATTTGCTTTTAATAGTGACCTTAAATCAAAGCCGGAATCGAAGACATACGGACAAATTTTCAGCGCTTGATTGTTAAACAAACAAAGGTATCTTCTGAATGTTAAGAATTTTGTTTTTCAGTAAAACAAATTTTAGCACGATTTGCCCTATGGCGTTGTTGTTAGTCGTGAGAAAATGCAACGCGGAGATTGCCTACAACGATTAAATGGCCAGAAAAAGAATAAAAACCGATAACTTTAAACATAAGAGACAAAAATAAATTTATCTTGTTTTACTATCATACTGATCGATCGACATTATCTATTTAAAATAGATGAAGAATAAATGCCTATTTATGACAGAGGAGCGATAAGTCTGATCTCTGAGCGACGTACAGGATAATACACATCAGAGCCGTCAGAACTGAAAGTGGTAACTAGAATATCTTTATCAATAAACAAAATATTTTTATTTTTATCGTTTTGTTTACAAGGAAAAAACTACCTAGTGTATGCAATTAATCACTACTGGAGCAAATCGTAAAATAATAGAAACTTTTCTCCGATAAGCACGTTCGCAGTAGTCCAGTATACAATGACGATGGTCTTGTTTTAAACTTCCTATGGAAAAGAACGACTGGATGTTGAAAAGTATAGTTATTTATATGTTGACGCAAATGGTTACTAGCAGTACTTCCTTTTTCTCGTTTCATAAAGAAGTCTGCCGTTTCATCTCAAAAGTCGTCAGCCACTTATTAACTTTTGTTTAATATTGAGGTGCCGAAGAATGTGTCGAGAACATGCACGTGCTCCTAGGCCAAGAAACGCAGAAAATGGCAACACAGTGGGACAGGCAATATAAACTAACTGTAAAGTGCTCACGATTTCGTGAGTAGTAACAACAACGGAAGTTGATAATTTTATAACTTTGAGAGATAGTTAAGTTAAGGACGATTATAAACATTTTAGCACCACAGACACAAACCTTGAGTGCCACGTACCCAAGAAATACTTGAGACAAACAAGTAACAATATCGATATTCGAACGTCACTAAGCAGTATCGAAACAGCACTTATTAAGAGCACAGTACCATAAATAAAGGTACTAAGAGTTCATACGTGCTCTTACAGAATGCCTGATTTAGTACTTTTGATCCACGAATATCAATACCCTAGTAAGAAAATACCACGTCCAATCAACAGAATGAGTCTCAACATCGCAATTCATACTGATCCACTGATTTGCGTAGCTCTTTGAGATCCTTTGAGAATCTCTTTGCATTCAACCTTCGTTCGAGTGTAATATAGTCAGGTTTCTAAGTTATACGTAGCCCACAAGGGCTTGAAAAACCAAGTTAAATCATTTTATCTGCATTTAATGTTCAGGATATTTTAGCTGTGGAGCTCAATATGTGTAGATGTTATTTCGCTAGTTATTCAAGCATGGGATTGAAGCAGTTCTTAAACAGAGACGAATATATCGGCTTTTGGAACCATTTTTATGTCCTTCTCATGATCTTGAATATAGAAAAATGGTTATGAGAACTTTTGTTTTCTGTGTATCGAGATATAAGGCCTTCGATGGTAATTTCAATGAAATATTTCAACAAACCAACAAAATAGTCTCTTGAATCTTGCACCCATTACGTGCCTAAAAGTATAGCTTGGTAAACTCAGGAAAGAGTAAGTTCATACTATGCAAAATACACTCTGAGTAGAACTGAATCCAAATTGTAACAACTACAGATACTTATATTCCAAGATTATGCCTTCCGGTCAAGATACAAAAACGTAAAAAACAGCGCCGGTCAAAGGAAAGTATTGCTCAGTAGCTACATATTCACACCAAAAGGATTCAGTTCACAGCATCCACAACAGACTTCAAAAAGTTAAAACCATCTTGTATACCGAGGCATAATAATGTACAGTACTACTTAAAGAAAACGTAGAAGTTTCATTTGGTTGGGCATACCACAAGATTTGATCCAGAAAATCAACATTAAGTTAGAAAGTCCATTTTGTACAGCGACAACAATGAATGTATACTAGAGGGAAAATCTGTGCCGAGTCATTGGTTTTCATTTGAATATTCACGCTTATAAGAAATACGGTTCGTTCAAAGTTTTCACAAAGGATTGAACCACCACGTATAACACTACGAAAAGTGTTGCAGGCCAAGACAGCTTTGTAGTTTGTATTTTTAATCAGCGGGCATAACAAGTTGCACACTCATGAGCTAGAACTTCCTGTTGTCCAGTGAGGCATTTGGCCAAACCCGATTTGCTGAATTCTGCAAGAAAATGTTTTCCCCTTGCCTTTTAGGGTTTAAGTTGTAAAGATTCAAGATTTCAGGTCCCGAGAGTAAATTACAAAAGCACCACAGTCAAGACCACTACGGAAAGTATTACTTAATATAATGTTTACGTTTTAGGATTTTGCATGCGCATTCAACTAAATTTATACTTTCCACGGATCGTTCAGCGTGTCGCAAATAAATTCAACGTATAATATGTGAGTGATCTCACGTTTTCCTGAGCATAATGATATTACTTTTAATAACGGATGTTCAGACCAATAAAATTACTAGTAAAAGAATAATCATAAAAGCGAAGTGTTAAAACTATATTTTCATCTAAAATAGTGTCTTTCTCATCCATGAGAAAGAGGGATTATGCCTCATGTAGAGCTCTTAAAGATGCGATATGTCTCTCAGTCCTATTTTTGGCGGGTCTAATTTGGCTCCCTCGATCAGGGCCAACAACAATCGGCAGTCCAATTACTTTACACCCACGGGCTGAAAGGAGTCCCTGTGGGGGCTGGAATAGGCTATTGATGGGGCTATTTTAGCTTAAATTGTGCTCAAATGACTCCAGGAGAGGTTGTATCAGACTTTGACCTGCAGGGCTGAAGTTTTGGCATGCACTTTAAGGCTGAATTAACAGTCTGCTGTAAGGTACAAGGCTTCTTCTGTACACCGGCCAGAAAGCTTGCATGTCGGCCTTTCTCGTATAACCCAGCCGATCCTAAAACATATCGCTTCTGTATCACTTAGACCTCTGCAGCATTTCTGTACATTAATTAACTTTTTATTCATTTAATTAAACGTGACATCAGGCATCACAATTACTCCTGCGTTAAATAATTGGAGTTGTATGTCGATGCGTTGGACTGCAGAGCCTCAGCAGATTGCATTTGAAACATTTCGCTTGTGTAGATGTTAGTTTCAGTCGCAGTAATAAGATAACGGTTGTTTTAGGTTCCAATTTAAAAGTGACCTACTTTCAGCCTTACAATGTTTATTTACTATGAGTTTTAGCCCGGAGGGAGGCACGTTTCGGGAGACTTGTTATCTTTGGAAAACATCGAGAAATATTGGACCATGTTTCGGCAATCCCGACTCAAACGTTTCATATGATTTAGGGCTGGAAGTATTTAATCTAAAGTGATGTACTGTTCGCGAAAAAAACAATTTCAGTATTTCTTATAGGCCTATTTCTGTTTAAAGAGATACAAACAAATTGCTCTTACATCGAAGCCACTTACTGACTCAACAATACTTCTTAGAAGAAGTTCTTATATTAACTATACATGTATCTCAGATCAGGGTTAATCAAAACTCCATAAAGTTTCAAACAATTCTTGTATCCTCTTTTTAGAAAAGTGCAAAAAAATGGTACCGTGTTAGCCTGTTCTAGGTGTTTGGATAGTGGAGTGCAGCGCGAACGGGAGAGAGCGAGAAAAAAAATAAGGAGGAAAATAGTGGGAGACTGGGGAGAGAGAGGACTCGCCCTAACCCCTACCCCACCCCTCGTTGTTTTTTTTCTGCTCACGCCTCTTTGCGTTGTCCCCTGGAACAGGCTAGTACCGTGTGTGAGGGGTTTCATTTGAACAATCACACTAAAGACTCATTGAAATGGTCATGAAAAGTTATAACTGCTGCATTCTTTACATTCTGGCATGTCTCCCGAGTAGACTCACGGTATCTGACTCTTTTAGAGAAAGGGAGACAAAAGTGGCGCCCCTCTCTTAGAACAAGTTCACGAGTTCTTCTCAAGTGGTTAAAAAAGCACCCTGAGTGCAATAAATACTTTGTCAAACAAGTATTCGCCTATTTGTGGCAATTTTTCTTCAGCTTCGCTATTTCACTTCCTTTTTGGCAACCTCTTCAAAACAGTGAAACACGTATACCCAAGGGAAGCTGTAAAAAACGTCTAAATTTGTCAGACAAGACAACTGCTTATGGAGAAAACACAAGGGTTTATTTACTTAACCTGGCTTATCTGGACAGACACCGACCGTTCATCGCTAATCGGGCTGAGTCGTGACCTCGTCACGATGAATCAGTTAGTTACAAGTAGCGCGGTCTAAGAATGTCACATATTTTCTATTGTTCCAAAATAACCTAGAAATTTGACCCAATTCTGACATTAACTAACTACAATAGATCAAGAGTGGATCGTATAAGTATGTAAAACACTCGGCTAGTAATCACGGGAGAGTTTTAGTTTGTATCATAAAAGCCGCTTCGGAGTGCTTCAATTGTTGCAAAAATCTTTGAAAGATGTAGTATTAATTTGAAGAGCGTAACTTCTGAGAAGAAAAATAAAAAAGAATTAGTCATGATTGCCTCATTAAACATGCATATTTTGTTAAATACAAGTGCCATTTAAAACTGTTTGCTTCCACTTGAATTGTTATCATAAAAAATGAACTCACGAAATAACATAATTATAAAACATGATTATAAATGACTCTTGACATTTTTTCGTCGATGACTTCGAAAAATGCGTGTTTTTTTTATGGGGGAAAGGGTTGAGCATAAGATTAAGTATGGCCATCAAAATGTTACCTAACACTATCGAGCTTCTGTAGTTCATTTTTTAGTTTTAATTTCATAGATCGAAGCAAATTGTTTTTGAATAGCATTTTATAAAATATGCATAATTAAATTAGGTTATTAGTCATGCCTTAAGTGCGCACTGAACGGGCAACGTTTCCGTTGAATTACGTCGCTCTTTTGAACTTGGAAGCTGGTTGACAAAGTGCCTGGGATTTTTTCCAAATTCGAAGCAGTATTCTTAGATTTAAAACTGTCAATAAGAGCATTTTTTAAATAAATTCCTTAATTAGCAAGAATTCCTTTTTGTCGAGTCACGTTTTTCACAGCGTTAGTGCCTTTTGGATGATGCTAAATGCAAAACGACCATAAGCCGA
The DNA here is from genome assembly GCF_958299795.1 of Porites lutea. Classification (NCBI taxonomy): domain Eukaryota; kingdom Metazoa; phylum Cnidaria; class Anthozoa; order Scleractinia; family Poritidae; genus Porites; species Porites lutea. The sequence goes on from NC_133201.1 coordinate 3,464,866, forward strand.
GTCCTTTAAACGTCGTATTGGATTACGTAACGACATTGCCTGCAAACTTGTCTTTTTACAGACTTTCTCTTCACAGTCTGTCCGTCTTTGGAGGCTTTTCCCGTTGTTTTTATCATGAGGAGTAAAAAGTTGTGAGCAATATATATCTACCTACTATGTTCCAGGGAATAGCTTTTAATCGTTGCTAAAAATACCTTAAGTACCTTTTAATAGACCTTGTCAAGCTTTCGACGCCATCTTGACGAGTAGGCAAAGGTGTGAGAAATTACAGTGTTTGTATGAAAATCTAATGTGGAATAATTTCCGTAAGACAGCTGCTCTGAAAAAAATATCAATTGTAAACTAAAGCTACAAAGCAAAGGATTGTCCTAAAAAATTTTGGAGGCGTACCTGTGCTTAAATTTCTCCAGAGGCTTGCTTTAGAGTTTCCATATATTTGTCTGTAATTTTTCCCGGGACTTTCTTACAGACAAATGTATAGGAAATTTAAAAAGTGGTTCTATGTCTTCTAGCGCATGTAAAGCCCTCAAATGTTTTCAGTAGAAAACTTAGGAATGAAGCTTTAGTTTACAAATCATATTTTTTTCAGAACAGCCGTTCTACGGAAATTTCTCACGCGTTTGTCTACTCGTCAAGATGGCGTCGAAAACTGCGACAAGGTCTATTCACCCACAATTTCTCCAAACAATCAAAAACTTAAAAAACTTGTGAACTAGGCCTGATGAAGTCTAAGCTGCAACCCTTTTGATTCTATACATGGGCCATTCGCTGTCAAAAACACATGACATTAATTGTTTAAGCGTAATTGGGTCAAGCCAACACAATTAGCTTGAGCACGTGGTCGAAGTGTTCGAAAATGGTGTCACAGCCCTCTTCAACTATACTTTCACGTGGCTCTGTTAGGTTTGTCCATTGTTCTACCCGAACTTTTTTGTCCGTGGGCCAAATCCTTTCAATTTAAGCCCCTTTTAAAGGATTTTGCGTTGCGCTTGATTTGGATTTCACGACTTTGCAAGATGAAATTTGAATTTTTCTTCGACCTTTGCCTTTAGCCAATACTTTGAGTAAACAATTGATGTAGGCATAGCTCCAAGGTACTTTTAAGACCTGTTAACTACACTGGGCAATCATAACCCGAACTTCTACAAACTAATCAGAGTAAAAAAAACGTTTAAACAGTTTGTCATCTGCAACCATTATAAGCACTGATGACTAAGGAATTATCTTACTGCAAATGCGACTACTGGTTGCACGTACAAAAAACGTTTTGTGTCAATAAAACTCTGTCTCAATGTGTCAATAACTTGTTGCTGAGTCAAGTTGCTCAAATCGTGATCAAAGGCCACACAAGTTGTGTTTTTTATTGTTTTAGAGACTATGCGTTAATCCAGTAATTATACTCAGCAAAATAAACTATTATGATAATATTTTTTTCACACTATACTAACCAATAATCCCTAGTAGTTTTAATTATAGAGTTAGTTACGCACTAAGATACATCGCTTTGTCCGTTCTTATCAAGCTAGTGTAAACGAGAGCGCTCTCCTCTGAGCAACTGAATAACCCCTGTCATAGGTATTTTCGATCTTGGCCCTGGCACTTGAAGATCACTACAATTAATTGCACGCAGACGGGAAGATTAAATTCAACCTTGTACGTGTTAAGTTCGAGACATAGTCATCTAAATATGTCGTAACTGTTACACGTACGTGTTAAAAGAAAATATTCCGTCTCAGTTTTTTTTAGTGCCACAAAGGTTGGTTATTAACTCAAGAGTAGATCATGAATCGTTTAATTTTTTTTAACATCAACTGAACACAGGTCATGACGTTATATTTGCATCTAAAAATATGAGAAAGGATATTACACAAGAAGACGAACATGAAGTGTTAAGTATGTTGGTTCTGGAACAAACGTCGTTTTTATTGGCAATAAAAGAATGTTTTATCACAGACACGTATGAAACTTCCATTCCATCACTTCATGAAATAACTTAAATTCTTATGGATAAACAAATAAACCATTTAACATGCCGTTAATGACATAACAAAACTAATGAGATTAATCAAAGATAGACAGCCGGCCAATTATGTCCCAAATTCAAGCACATCACTCTTTAGCTTCTTGTTCAAAGAGTCAATATTTGAAAAAAAATCGCATTTTTTCGTGTTTTGAAGAGAGCAGGCTGCTCTCCGGCTCTACCGCCGTTCTGAGGTTTTTCTTGTCTGCTTACCTTCAACTGTCTATTGCTTATGTTAATCTTAAAGACCGGTCCTCTAGAGCACTTTCACATCGGTGCCCTGCCAAAGGGCAGGCACGTGTTTTAGCGTGACTAGATTGCTGTGTCTGTTACCTTAAGTGTGTCGTCTTCATATTTTTGCAGTGGGTCCTTTTATTCAAAACATCCCAAGTTTAAATAGTCAAGGGTATGGTTTTGCGGTATGTAGCCGGTACCCCTAGTATCTGAAATATTACGCAAGCTGCAATAATTGATTTGTTAATGATATTCTCTTAAACTAAGACTAAATCCAGTCTCAGCGAAGGAAATTTAACTCACGTATAGTTATTTTGATTCTTTTGCCAGGTTTTCTTAACCTTAAGAATATTTAAAGGCATTCTATCATAATATTGTACGCAGACATAATAAGGAGATTGACAACAGATAACGAAAACTAGGCAAACATCAATCCGCAGCATGTAACATGGGTTATACCGCGTTTACCCCATGGAGCATGGAGTTTGTTTCCCTTAATCCCGAATTTTCTGTTTTCAGGAACACGACTTACTGCTCGCCGTCTACGTGATACCATGGCATAATTTTTAGACGTACTTTATGATTTTCCCGTCTACTGGGCGATTACAAGTTTACGGCCAATGATTATGGGATAATGTTCATTATGTTTGACCCCAAGCAATGCATTATCAATACAACATAACGTGACCAAAACCTCCGTGACTTTGCTATTTTTAATGCGATCACGAAGACTTGTTCGTTCGCGCTCTACGAATGCGCGATTCATTTTTTCGTCGGAACGAACTCTGCCGCGAGGAATCATATTTGAGTTTGCCGTTGATTTCATCTATATCTGGACTTAATTGAATCTGCATTGAAACTCGTCAGCTGGCTAAAAATAACCGAAGACGATGCGTGATGACGATTTTTTTCGTGACGTTTTGCGGGACGGTCTCGCAGACGTAATACGAGGGAGGCGAACAAATATTAGCTCAGTGAAATAAAGTTGTATTTCCATGGCGCTGGATAAACACAGACTAAATAAAACAAGCTTTGTTTGACCTTGAATCATGGCGTGTATATCAAGTCAAAAAACGTGACTAATTGCGCTGCACTAAACAAAACTATTTATACACCGCACGGTGGATAAGTCGAGTGATAGCCACAGTGATTTTGCAAAATGTAAGCATGAAGTTGCAAGCATAGAATACGTATATACTATGGCCAGGCCGATTTCGATTTTTAAGATCCCGTTTTTGAGGTCTTTACTGCTGCACTGTGCGCAGTTTATACGTGGGCGAGACGGTGAGTCGAAGGGTGACCGATTACAATAGCGCGCGGTGAAGCTAGCAGCCAGCTTGCAATTTCACGCTGCGTTGCATGTCTAATTTTATCCGCGAATGGCAAGTGCGATACGCGTAAACACGCAAAGTACGTTGATAGCTGTCACGTAGCAAATCAGGTATAAAAGGGTACCCCTGAAACGTTCTTGTTTGTAAGTAGCCTCTAGCTTTGTAGAGCAGACGGTCCATCAAGCCCTTCAGCACCAAGGTTGGAAAAGACGAAACATTAAGTTTCACTGCACTCAGGTACGATAACATTCACTACAAGTTGGAAAATTTCTGCAAGGCTTCTATGTAACATTTAAACATTTTCTTTTTCTCACCCTTTATAATTTACTAAGTTACCCATTCCAGGTTATTCTGTCCTTGGCTCCCGCCTTCCGCGGTTGTACAGTTGTACTTTGTACTCTTTGTGTAGCATTCAAAAGACTTCACCATACCGACCTTATCTTTAGCAATAAGCCGGCAATTATAATTGTTTCCGTTTTGGCACATTCAAGCTTAAAATTAAGAAATATTTAACTCCTGAAAAGTTATCTTACTTTCAATTCTTGCAAAAGTTGCTGCACATAAATTTCTGAGCTGTGGAAAGCGCCCTTATTGATTCACTAGAATCTGTTTATTTACTTTCGTTAAAAACTGTGAAAATGAGTTATCTAATCCTACAGAAATTTCGTGAGGTCTTGAAAACCTGTCGATGGCTCTTTCTATATTGATTTATGTATGCTCAAGTTTAGATATTCTCACTAGCTCTCAAAATTTATCAACTACGCGCAACGAGGCTATTGAATCACTGTTTACATCAATAACATATTTCTTAGTAACACAAATGCGTCCCGGCCCTCTTCAGAGGAAAATTTTAGACATCTTTATTTCTTGCTTAAAAAAACAACATTTTTAAACAAGTTTCCCCTCTTTACGACACAATGGAATGAAAACGGCAACTGATCTTTAATTCATATCAAAATCCTTTCAGTTTGTTCAGATGACAGAACATTGAGCGAAACAAACTTAGAGTAATTGCGGAACTTAAGACCGCCGGCAACATCCATTTAAAATTGCATATAAATTTCAGATCGCACATGTATTTCCGCTGTCCCGTTTTTCGTTCTAACTTTGAAATGTTTGCCCAGATACATGGTTGCATTTAGTAATTCAGTTTTGAGCTAGCGAGACTTGTTATCATTCTAAATCAAAAGCTATTCAAAGTATTTGACCGCATTTTAATTTAGGTTAATTTTTCAGCCATATCTGCAAATTTTGTCTGCTGCTGACCATGGTGCAAATAGCTAATCGTGCCGCTCTTGGGCGGAGCAACCAGATTATCAGTTATAAATTCAATAAAGACCCTGGGCTATTTTAGAATAGACAAAATTAGCGTGGTATGAAGCTTAATTTGGTACGAAGTATAATTTGTCAATTATCTAAGGCTGCCATTATCATTTTCTTTTGGTTATCAATATCTCATTAAACTCTCAACTAGCAGTGAGCACCTTAAAGAAGTACACATAAAGTTTTCATGATTTCCTCTGTTTCAAGTATTATTTCCTTTTTCTCTCTGTTTGACTTCCTTTTCTAATCATTGTTTGTTTTTTTTTACAAACTTCATGTGCTCTCATACTGGGCTAAGCTAAATCGCATGACATCCCTTCTTTTTGTTCGTGGGAAGAGGGCGAGCATTACATATCCCTCGAATTTTAAAGTACTTTCGATCTACCAAAGATATAGGAAGTGCTTGGAGTGATGAGTTTTCAATTTTATTCTGCGGTCGCTTGGATGTGTCGCTCTTACAAAACCCAGCGAATAAACTATCGAATGTTAAATTGCGTGGGATCAGCAAAAATAAATTGCAGGGTGTATTAACATTAAAGCATGCTATTGATAAATTTAAGTTAAATACAGCATACAGTACCAAGTGTCTCGTCGAATTTCCGGAGACTTAACGTTTTTGCGTCTAAGAGCCAGTACTGGGTCTTTGCGCGTAAGACTAATTTTATCAATAATGCTCACACAACCAAAAGCGTTCTATCTCCAAACATGTCTAGTTTGGCTTTAAAACTAAACAAGGCTGACACAGCTTTAGAGGTCAATAGATGGGAACAAGTCGTTTTATTCCTGACAATTCTCAACAGATATTGTTTTTGGGTAGCCAGAGAGGCAAACACCGTGGTCCGAAAAAGATTGCACAGCTCGCTCCTCTTATCACGAAGACAGTCAATATATCTAAGCCCTTTAACCCCTATGAACGGTAACAAAGGTTATAAGAATCAAGAGATGATCGCCAAGACACAAACATCTTGATCGAGAAACGTTTTCTCCTCATCAGTACCAAAGAGATTGTATGCTGAGCAGTTAGGAGAATGCGCATGTTGAGCGCAGCAGACTAAGAAAGGATTTGCATGTGATCTACACGAGGACTTTTTGTACTCTGATGAAAATAAGCAAGCGATATGGGTGTTTAGTCTTTATGAAAATACTTACCTAGAGACGCTTGAAAATCTATTCAACATGACTGTCACCGTTTTCGTCTGGATTAAGCTTAGAAACAAAAGAATTGTTTATGTTAGCTCAGTTTATATGTTGGTTTAACCGACTTTTTTGCCCGACATGCAAACAAAAATAAGAGACGTTTTTCTGTTGTTATAAGTAAGATTGCTCTCAGCTAGGCGTTCGACGCAACGAGATGCGAGTCTTTGCGCCTTACTCCACTTTCTGAACGCCGGAGCAGGCTACGCCCGCTTAGCAGTAGGCAAAGGAACGTGCGAAACTTTGGAGTCTTTTGATAAAACCGGCGCCCTTTGTTACCATTCAAATGAAACCTCTTCAGCAGTGTTTCTGCGTGGTTCTCGTGGTTTTCAATATTTTCCAAAATAAAATTTGGAGGTTTCGTTCCTTTTTTTTTTTGGCCATTTTTGGAGAGGGGTTTAGCGTACAGACGAGATTACTCATGTCTCCTGGCAGGATTATCTACAAATACTCACACGTCTGAGCTCTCGAAAGAATCACTTAACTTCTTCTTTATCTGGCATTAAATTTACTTTTTCAAAAAGCTCGATTTCACATGTTGCAGGCGTTTATTTTTATTTTACTAATCCATTTATCAATAACGAACGCAACTTACATAACAACTGAATCAAGATAAAGCATCAGAATGGTCTAAGACCGCCGCGTTCTAACGTAAAATTAAACAAACAAAAAACAAACATTCATTTAAAGCTTAAAACGTTTGCCCTGCAAATTGGCACGAATTGCTATTTGAGGCAGTGAAATTAAAAATGAGTAAAGTAATAAAAGAATAACGCAACCGTCAGACAACCTCATTCCCAGGGTTCTCTTAGGCAACGAGCCGAAGCCGATCTGGAGAGTTGTACAAAGGTTCTCTTTGCTTGACGCGTGTCACGCTTTGACCCACCCTAATTATGATCTGTATCTTAACTATCACATGGTCAAGCTAGTAGAAGTGTGGTTCGATCTACGCTACATGAACTGAAATTTTGACTAAAACAGGAACGAATGAAGAGAGCAACAACGGGGTAGAATTTAAGGAAACCATCTCATTTATCTCAAGTATCTTTTCGAAATACAATTACTTATCATTTCAGTTGCAAAACATTGGCGCGTGCCACAAAGTGCAGCTGGAATTTTTGTCATGTAACAACTTTATCATTTTGACTGAAGAAAATCACGGATTGAATCTGAATACCGTGCCTTATAGGAGAGATTCGTTCATAAAAATATTGAGAGTCCCTGAATTCAGAAGGAAGAGGTGAACTCTCTGACCGAGGTTACTTTTGATTTAGCCGCTGCCCCTAAATATAACATGAAATCACTTAAATCGCTCTTCAGAAATTTTTAGTTTTTCCGGTGCTAAAACTTCCGGTTTGTATGATAACCAAACAAAAGATAACAAAGTTATTCTTAATCGGGGGACCTGACATTTGCAAGCTCTAAAATAACTTTGCACTTTTGCACAACTTCGCCGAAACGTCCCCAGCGATGGGAGCGATGAGTGGCGGTTCTACATGCAACAGGCCAAAACTGTCCTGAAGCAAATTCTAGATGAAATACTAATCCTTAGCCAGTAGTCCTACGTCTGCTTGCATGCAGGCTAACTATTCCCACCCCAAACATATACCCTTTATCACCAAAAGGTCTATTGTACGTGTCGGCAAACGCAGGGTTTAAACTTTATCTCTGACAATCAACACACACATTCCGTTAAGCAATACTCACCATAGCAGAGTTGCTGATTTACTGTACTCGAAGGCTAACTTGAGCTAGTGTAGAGTTAATGAATGATCATTTTTATCCTTTTTTTAACAGGTTTATTAAGAATGTTTCTGGAAATTGCCATTGTATGCGCCGTGGTTGGTGCCATTCTACTCGCTGTCATCCCAAGACGGGCAAAACTAAACCTACCACCCGGCCCACGTCACTACCCGCTGATTGGCAACCTACCTCAATTGGCGGGAAAGCCTGGTCACGTGGCCATGACTGAGATGGCAAAAGAGTATGGAAAGATCTACACTATGTACCTACCTGGAGGTCAACGTTGCGTGGTGGTCAATTCTATTGACCTTGCTAGAGAAGCCCTGCTTACCAAGAAGGATGACTTCTCGGGGAGGCCCGCAAGTTACATTTCCGGTTACTTGTCACGTGGTTTCAAGGATATCATCTGCGCGGACTTCACGCAAGCCATGATTTACCAACGCAAGATAGCGCACTCTGCTCTGCGCATGTACGGAAGTGGCATGAAGCGCCTGGAGGGGCTGATATGCAGTGAAATGGAACTTCTCGCGAAAAGAATCTCTTCCTACCAGGGAAGACCTTTCAACCCTAAAGAGGACATCCAGCTGGCAGTATTGAATGTGATCTGTGCTATTGTTTACGGTGAGAGCTATGACATTGGCGATGATGAATTTCTGAGAATCGTCAAGTATAATGATGACTTCATCAGACTGTTTGGAAGTTACAACATATTGGACCTGATCCCTCTGCTGCGCTTTTTACCCCTGGAAGACGTGAAGACACTGCGCGAGTCGAGAGCCATCAGAGACGACATCTTGGACACCAAATACCGCGAACACAAAGTGAGGTTCGAAGAAGACAATGCTAACAATAACTTTGAGGTTCAGGACTTGACTGATGCCCTGCTGAAAGCTTATTACGAGGCAGAACAGGAAGACAGCAAAGTGACACAATTGTTATCGGAAGACCACATTGTCATGACAATGAACGACGTTTTCAACGCAGGCTTGGAAACTTCATCAACCACCCTCCGTTGGCTCATGGCCTACATGGCAACCTACCCAGAGGTTCAAGCGCGCGTCCATGCAGAGTTGGATGACGTCGTCGGCAGTGGGCGTATGCCTTGCTTGAGTGATCGCGGGAACTTGCCATATTTGGAATCCACAATAGCGGAAGTGCTCCGCATCAGAGCAATCGTGCCACTATCCCTCCCACACAAGTCCACATGTGATACCACTCTGGGAGATTACGACGTACCGAAAGAGACAATGTTGATTACTAACATCTGGGCGATCCACCACGACACAGACGAATGGGAAAAGCCGGACGTATTTAACCCTGAACGCTTTCTGGACTCACAGGGAAAATTCTCAGCAGCTGGAGTTCGCAGTTACTTGCCATTCAGCGCTGGTCGGCGTGGCTGCTTGGGCGAATCCCTCGCCAAAACTGAGGTCTTTTTGATCGCTGCAAGGCTTTTGCACCAGTTTAAAGTTGAAGTTCCAATAGGAAAACCACTTCCAGATTTAAGTGGCGAGGTGGGCGTAGTTTTAATGCCCGGACACCATGAAGTGTGCATCACAGAGAGATTGTAAAAAACTGAAATGATAAGAAGAACATCTTTAAAAAATCTCTCATTAGACTTAAAAAACATTATTTTGATATACATAATTCATCGCGTATCATACCAATCACTCTTGAGCAGCTGTATAATATATCGAATTCATCATATTAGTCCGTGTTCAGAGATACAAGCCGTATATCTAAAATGGGGTACTCTTATCTATAATATAATAGATAGACCTTTACTTTTAAAGTTTCACTCATGCCAGGACGATATACTTTATCTTTTTATTGACCCTGTGAGATAACTGTAATTAACTGTTTCACTCCTAAATTTTTCGTTATGAAAGACGAGATATTTTGTCACTCCTTAGTTCTCAATCTGCAGATGAAATCGTGTGGTGTTACCATTCAAATGAAACTTAAGGCTGCAGAAATTTAGCTTCGGTACTGTTATGATCCAGTCTCTGAATTTTAGATTAGCTTTTTTGTTTTTATTTTTCCTTTGGGTACGTTTAGGAGTGAAAGTGTAAAATCCGTGATGATTTCTTGATCTTATATAACTCAATTGGTATCAAACGGGAATTAAGTAGCCTGCGCGATTATATGAGTAAGCTCTCCATTACGAAGGCCTTTTGAAGGGCGAAGCGAGCTGCGCGAGAACGCGCTCTCGCTCTGGCTCTTTTCGAGTGCCTTTCGCGCGTTACTTCCACGATATGCCCTAAATGGAGAGCTTGCTCGCAGGCCACCGGCGAAGAAGAATTCTAAGGCTATTGTTTTAGTATAAACTAGACTGACATTACATAGTTAGCGCATACAGTTATTTTGTTTCCGACAAAGTGGAAAAAAAAATTAATTCGTGGACTTCAATGCAAATCCTCGAAAAGTTCCTAGAAGAAAGGCAGCTATAAGCAAATGCTTACCATTCGAAGTGTGCGAAGAGATTAAATTCTTAAAACTTTTAATCCTCTATGAGGAAAAAACTTAAGTAATCACGTTAAGTGAAAATGTTTATTTTTGTAAGTAATACCAGTCATGGTAGATTTTTTTTTTGATTAGTCTCATACTGACACGTAGCTCAAAAAACTTTCCTAGAACGGAGCTCAGTGATTCTCGATGATCGACGCGTTCATTCTTCTTTCTGATTAAAAATATTTTTCCTTTTTTTTAACTGAGGGCTTTCTTGAACGAGTAACCTCGGCCGAAAAAGCCGCTGAGTGAAAGACCTGCCTAACAGACTATTGGAAGCATCAATCAGACCAGTCATAGCCCCATGGCCGAAATAGTTAAAATGTCTTGACAGTCACTTTTTCATTTCCTGTTTCATTTTTAACTTTTCATATTTTATATGTACGTCACAGAATATTAAAAGTCTTCAGGTCACTACTTCGATCGGAACTAGGGCAATACATTTCAATTTGTGCCGAGTAAACCAATTTGCTCTTTTGAAAGTATCAGTACATTATATTGAATTTGTTATTAATTATTTAAAAACTATCAGGCACAGGATATAACTTAAAAAATATATATCAAAAGATTTTCAGCTGTAGCGACAAACAAGCGATAGAAGCAAGAAAGCAGTTTAGCAAACCCCTTTAGAGTTTCTGGTGATATGAAATGATAGAAAATCCGTTATAAGTTAGCGTTTTAAAATTTTGTATCTGTCCAGCGGCTGGGAAATAAATTATCAGTTATTACTTAATTCTTCATGTCTGAGTGCTTGATTTACCGATAAATCGTCTAGCAGACCCCCCGGGGATACCCTTTGATGGCTATACGGGGAGGCTCCGTCCGACAGGCAAGGCTAACGGACGGACCATTAGAAAAGTTATGGGGAGGGGAGGGGAATTTTCGAGCCGCAGGAATTATTTTTCGCTATCAGATTCCTTGTATGAATTTTTTTTGGGCCATAGCATGAATATTTTTTAGGATTAATTGGCGTCAGGTGATGGGCTCCTGTTTTTTCAGGAGCCCATTGTTGGCGTGCATGAATTTTTTTCATTTAATTTTCGCTTGCGCGAGTACTTTTTTTACTGTAGTCTTCGGACTTCTCGTTCTTGTACCTTTTTTGTACTTCGCCCGCACCCCCCCCCCCCCCCCATAAATTTTCTAATGGTCCGTCCCTAAGGATATCACTAGTTCAAGTATATGAAATTGTAGGGAAATCTGACATTTCGGTTTGCAAAAAGGCCTAAAAGTGCAAGTAGATGCAGTTCATGGCAAGAAAAAGCCTAGATATCGTTTTAGTTTGTGATTTTTTGATATTTTAAAGTTCTAAACTAGGTACTATGAATTAAGGAGTACCATTTGTCAAAATATAAGAAAAATGAAAGGGGTACCTTTTCTAGACTGTTCACAGTCCCCTATTTTTTCGTGAGATCGTTTAGATATACCGAGTCTTACCGTCACGGCTACATCTTGATTTTCAAATGTACCGAGGGGGCGGGCGTCGGGGATTATAGCTCTGGTGGGAGGGGGAGGGGGGGTGGGGGGGGGCGAAAAAATATTTTTCTCGCTTCCTCCCAAACCGCCCCCGCCCCCTAAGTAGTTTTGACACTCATCTAAGACGGCAGCTCGTAACGCAAAGCGCTCGATCTCGATGATCTTACGGAAAAATAGGGGACTGTGAACAGTCTATACCTTTTCTATCAGCCTCTCCGTATGAAACTGTTTGAGTAACCCCGCCCACGGGTCGCAAACTTCAAAGTTATAGAAGACAAACGCAGCTTGTAACGAACACCAACGACTCTAGACAGCCGATATTTTGTCGATAGTGCAATTATACGAAGTGGAAATAGATCTTTTTGCTAGTTTATATCTGTAGTTGGAGGGTTTTTTTTGCAGTAAGAAAAGAGAGAAACTAAGCAAGCCTCTTCAATCGGCGGACGGCAGTCAGTGGAGCGGGGGTGTAAAATTGCGGGAATAACTCCCTTGTGGTGATTTTGTCGCGCGGTTGGTCACATGACTAGGGGCAGTTTATTGGGGTTTATGGCGGCGATTTTAGGGCAAGCTTTCTTTATCTTAATGACAAGTGTTTTATTACGCAAGGCCCAGGAAAACTAAATTTCGATCGTCATCGAATTTTCCGTGAGCGGCTGCGAAGTACTTAAAATCGAGCCGGCAGAAGCAAGGTCAGCCCTTCTATCTGATGTAAAATCGGGCTGAAATTGCGACATACATGACACGCACTATTCTGCGGCATCAACAAAATCGCCAGTTCCGCCCTTGTAAACTGCCCTTTACTTTGCCCACGTTAAAGCGCTGGTTTACTATTTAAACCCTAATGCGCATGCGTATTCTTAATTGACTGAAAACAAAACCCACATTGATGCTGTTGTAAGAACGGAGTGTTATAATTATTAGCAGTGTCCATCATGACCATCGTCTGGTGATGACAGGCCAAGTGCGAGTCACCGCTCGCGCCAGCCACGCTTGTGCGTGATCGATGGCCGTCTGAAGCTCTTCACTTTTGATGTTTTCTTTTGCCTTTTATTTTTAAAAATATGCTCAAACTACAGGGACCAGTCTTTCTAACCGGCAGTAAAATGTGCGAGAGATCAGGAGCCAAGGAAAGATAATTCTACGATTAAATTCGATCCTTATTTTTATCCTTCCTGAGAGTCCGTTCCCGAGGCTTCGCTATGTGGTCCTTTTTACTATAACTCGAACTGTAAAAGGTCTAAAAGCATAGTTTCGCCGCTAAAGCCGAGGATCTCGTGTATTGTTTGTGTAAGCACATGTCACTTCGTCCGTCAGTTCCACAAGGGTGATTCCTTTGTTGGAAACCATAGCAACACTTTCCCGCCAGTGTCTATTTCACCGCCACCATTTGTTTTTCCAACAAAAGACGCCATGTTTCACGCAGCGTGAGCTTTTCAGATCTGAATTGAACCACGTAACGAGAAGACAACTGTTTTAAATGGCGTAATGAATGGATTCTTCTCTTAATTAGAGACAGAGGAAGCAAAGAGTCAAGACTATTTAAAATTCGACGACACGCTCTGGTACACTGTAGATTTCACTTTGCGCCAAAAATATTTGCTTCGAGCGGACATAGCTCGCCAATTCAAAGAGGACGAAGAGAAATGCCAAACCTTTGACACAGCTGTTTGACTCGACGATGGCTTTTATTCATGTGATCGACGAAGACATCGCTTAAGAAACAGCTGTCTTTCGATGGAAAAGACCTTTAGCAGCCAAAGAAGGAAGAAAGGGAAGAGATTTCAATCAAAGGTGAGTAGTTTATGGGTCCAGTACGCAAGGTGGTGTTTTGAAGAACTGGTTGTTTTCTTTTGACCGATACACCCTGGCGGTAAATGCGCCATACATGTAATGGCATGAATCATTAATATCTTATTACCGCTGTAAAGTAAGAAGCTAGTCTACAACAGGTAAATGGTTATAAATAGTTTATGAACCTCATTAATTTAAAGCAGGAAGCATGAGCTGTTGTTTGTGCATGTGAAAGATGTTTAATTCCAGATTTTTTTTAGAAATGAAACAACAGTGGCCATTTTTGCCATGGGTTGCAGCCGGTCATAGCTGGTATTTCCAACGCTACATCCTCAATAATTGTTGTGATTTCCTCAATAAACTTGAAACCCTGTAATAAGCCCATGGGTTTCTATTGGCAGGCCAGGAAAGGTAAATATTAAGCTTAAATTGTAGTCCTGAGTTTGTCTGTGTTTGTTCCTGGGGATTCACCGCTGCAGTTCCTGGCCTCTGAGATGAGCGGTCTGTTAACCAATTTTACTGTAATTTTCATCAGAAAATATTGTATTAAATCAGAAACGTGGTTTTTCATTATAACAATTTAGGGTGTGTTTCTTTACTAAAATCCAAGATCAGATCAAAAATCCAGATCACTAGGATTTTTTGTTAAGAAAAGAAAATGATGTACACAAAAGAGGATTATTTTTAATTCATATCCAAAGAAATGACCCACAATATCAACATTATGTCGGAGAAAGAATAATATGGCGGCTGACAGTTTTGCAAGTTTACTGATGTTTCATTGTATTCTGGACGATTAACTCAAGGATATTGACGCACGGGTGAAGTTGTGTAGCAGTTTTGTCCTTGTGAACTAGAACAATACAGGTCCTGTTTGTATTGCAATTTTACCACCCTGACAAATCGATCATTTAATCCATGCCTTGGGTTAAAAATGACCCGTTAAGATGAGCAGTGTAGTCAAACAGCTGATGTATGTAATAAATGAATTATTGTTTTCAATGAGTTACCACTGGCATTGTTTGCTCTTTTTGAAACCTTAGTAAAGAAATGCTTTGGATCATGTAACCAAAGTATCTGGTTTTGGATAATCCGAAGAATCCACCTCTGTTGTGGATGATTTGGATCAATAATCCGTTTTTGGATTAAAATTCTGGATTTGGATTTTAGTGAAGAAATGCGCCCTACAGTGTAAGAGTGGATGTCGAGGATGCTAACTGTACTCCTATTTGAGAGATCTACATGTACATGTATCTACAGTTACTTCTTTCATTTACTTTTAAAAAATTTGATAAAGGAAACAACTGGCAGCAGCAAGCTGGAGCAGCAGCAGCAGTAGAAGTAGTAGTAGTTCTATTCTCTTTCGCTACATTGTACGCTCAGCCAAATAGATAATATTTCTGTTATAAGTATGAAGAGACAAAACAACACAATGATAAATGGAGGGGGCCACCAGCAATCGAGTTTATTATACCAGTAAGAGTTACAGCAAAAGCATGAAAATATAAGGGATATATGCAAAAAATAAGATACAAAGCACTAAGAACAGCTAGATTTAAGATCATAAGTGCCATTAGCAAGATATACTGAGAAAAAAAATTAACAAAGTAAACGGAGTCAGATCATTTTGAAAAAGCAATGCAAAAGTACAATAATTACTTATAAGCAGCCACGAGTAAACTGGTCAGCATCAGGTGGTGTGAAATTCACAAGGAGCAGCTTATAAAGGGGCTAATGATCCCAGGGGGAACTGAATTAATTTTAACAGTGTAATCAACAACTAAAAGAAATATAGTAGTAGTAGCAGTAGCAGTAGTAGTAGTAGTAATAACAACATTGATAATACTCAGTTTTCAAATACAAATTCTCCTTTCTTGTCGACATTCATTTCTTGTGTCAGCGACGGGAAAAACGTTTTTTATTTCCATTTTCATGATCTCATCATTGCAAGGTCAATATGGATATAGCCATGGATAACAGTGGCTTACTGCCTGATAAGTGTGAGAATGATATGGTAGTGCATAAGTGTTGGATGGGTTGAAGCCTGTGCTGTACAGTTCATAATCTCCATTGATCATGTGTAAGACATCGATAGAAATGAGCTGCTGAGCTGCTTGGGTCACAAACTGAAAATCATCTTAGTTTCTCATGTGTTCACCAGGCTTAAAATTCGCCATCACATTCCTATCATTGTGCATTAGCACATAATTGATATTCCAGTCCGAGCAGTATGCTAGATGTTTGTCACATGAGCAGGGGTTTTGTTAAGAATAAATCTAGTAGCTGGAGAAAGGTGTAATGTTATGGGAAAATATTTTGGAAAAAGCTCCATGTCTGACTAAAAAGTAGTCATAGGCTACCAAACGTCAGCCGGAGAATTTAGCCTAGAAAACGGAGAATTCTCAGATCTCTGATGCTTAATGAACACACTGCGTGAGCCTAGTGTAGTGACCTTAGCTCCCACATGCCTCCTGTAGCTTAGTGGTAGAACGTCCAGTCTAGTAACCAAAAGGAAATAGGTTTGACATTCTATCGGTAGTTCCCGGTTTATTTCTTCCGAGGCCGCCTGTGTCACCGTGACAGACTGCAAAATCATATTTCCCATTTAAGACAGTGTCTAACCACTATTAATGTGCAGACTGCAAAACAGTCCGTATTTTTGCGTAGTGAATTATGAGCATGTGAGGCTTGCACGGTTTGCTCATGTGAGACTCTGATGCTACACTACTATAAAGTGATTTTGACATAGAAAAAAATACCCTAACTTTTTGACAGTCTCAAAATTCTCACCTCGCATTGCAGATCTGCAATAGTTCTTTGCAAAAACTAGCTGGTAATCAAGCCCATATTGTAATATATAAACTATGTGGTGAGAATTCAGAATGCAACCTCTGTGGCTGCAGCCAACATTGAAACAGTGGGAACCCCAGGAGCTACAGGTGTTCTTAATCAATGAATTTGGTACCCCTGTATCCTGCATCCCGACACCAAAGAATTCCCAAAGGCTGAAAAATCAAGATCCTGTTTTAGAAGATCCTCGCATGTATACTATTTAATTTATCTGTTCAGCTAGGAGCCAAAAAACCTGTACCCTGTCCAGAGGCATGTAACTCTAAGGGCCAAATGAGGGGGGGAGGGTGGTACATGTACTTCTCGTGCAGGAGAAGGAAAATCCTAGTAATCAGTCCTGTGCGTATACAATTCCATACAGTGTGCAAAGAAAGTAGTGTCCAACAGCCCTGGGGCTAGTGGATTTTGCTATTGGGTTAGTGACTTCTGTTCTTAACTTGCCGGACGGGCAAGTGAACTTTTTGAAGAATTCAAATTACAGAAGAACTGTGAAATCAGTTCTGCTCATCAAAATGTTTTTGGGGCTAGTTAAAATGACATTTGGGGTAGTATATGCTAGCTTCAGCTTTCCTAAATGGCAAGCTTTTAAAATGACTTTCTTTGCACCCTGAATTTCGTACGTAAGTGATTTTTGGTGGGCCTGTTATCTGAAGGGGGAGGGGTGGGTTGGCAGGTGGGTGGGGGGCTTACAAGCTGAATTAAAAGAAAAGTGTTGCAAAATAAATGCTTAAATGGCAAAAGCTTAATATCACTTCAAGAAAAAAAAAGCTCTAAATTTAACCATAACTGCAATGTATTTGAACAAGATTTATAGATAAATATGGATCAGCCTACAGTGTAAGTCAAAAGCTGGAATAGTGCAGCTGTATAGTGTATACCCTTATAATTTGAAAATTTGTATTTTCTTACTTCATTATAATTATGTACAAAGTCATGTACACGTACAGTAGAAAGTGTTTAGTTTCTTTTGTAATCAGTAACCAAGCTAAAGCATTACTTTGTATTGATTGGTGATTGTGGAATTTTTTAAAATAAACAATAGGTAATTTATACAAAAGCATGTATCAACAAAACAATGGGCATTCCAATTTAGAAAATTACTGACTTCCTTAACAAAGACTACTATCATTAATTTTATTATCCATTTCATTACACAATACAATATAAGGGAGTATAAAGCCTGTTTGTCAGCTTAAAACCAAAGATTTTAATCAGGTAGAGTTGAATATTGTTAATTTCTCTGATATGATGCAGAGCTGATGTGATGAATTTTTGTCTTTTCCATCCTTTATTTGGCACCTTATACAAAGCTGTCAGAACTGTTAATGGATTGTCAATATCAAAGTTTTGTTCTGCTTAATTTGGGTTGCAAATTTCTTTTATAACACTGACAATGAGTCAATGGCTTCTACTCTGATTTTAGTCATCAAGAAGATAACAATGACTTTAAACCATCTGATGATGTGTTGAATATTTTTCATAGTAGATAAGGTTTTAAGTTGTGGGCAGTGATGTAAAATTCAGATGATATCGTATTGGTAAGTTGTTAGTTTATTCCTCTTACATTGTTTTGCTGTACAGTAACAAAGGAGAAATGATCAATTTACTCAATATGAGTACATTGATCACGTCTATACCTTGAACATAATAACTTGTATACAGCATTACTTTGTATTGGTATATATAATATATTTTGGGATAAATAGGAAAATCTGTGATTGGCTAGGCTACTTTTACATGTACATCTTAGTTGTTAAGAGATAGGTTCAATCAATGTTGAGGTATATTACATTGTATCTGATGTTATCCACGTAAATTAAATTATTGTACTAATATAGTTTCAACAATGTTGGTTTGAATATGGCTGTTCAGCATTTTAAAAATGTTGTTATACATTTTAATTCGTTTTCATGGTTAAAATTTCATCGAGCAGATACAATGTATCTGCAACTTAGATCAAAAGATATCTGGCTCTGATTGCATACACAGTGGAGTAAATTTGAAAGGTTTTAGTTTCAATTTTTATTTGGCTTAAATTTTTTAAAACTAATTTAATAGTAACTTTTGTCTTGCTTTATATTGTCTCAAATCCATTATACTGTATGGTGAACCATAAACTGAGGTGATGGGCAGCAAAAATCAAAGTGGTTCAAACTATTAAAACCAAGGAAAACAACTGAACCCCATGATGAGGCCAATTCTGTTGTCTTGACAAAGCATGTGGTAGCTTCATTTTTAGATGCGGTATTTCCTGTTTAATACTTCATGTTTTTGTCAGTGACTATTCTTCTTGTGACTGGTAAAAGCATCCTGTGATTTATCTCGTCTTTTGTACCACATAATATTTGGCATAGAAATGATTCATGAATTCCCTTTTAAATAGCCTTTAGACCATGACTGTTATTGACTGGTGTACACTTCTTTGTGCAAGGCGGTTTTATCGGCTAAAATTCATGACCAGTTAAAACTGTACATCACATTAAGTACATGGTGATTCAATTGCAGTGCATGTAACTCATTTTAGTTAGCTTTTTAATTATAACAGGAATAGTAAGCTTCATGTAACTTTCCAGGAAGTAACCAGCTGTCTCTGTTCTAAAATTCAGTTGCAAGTTATGTTGTTTTATTTTCTGTACATCAGTATCTCACGCAATTAGTACATTATATGCAATACTTCCACCCTACTCATAGTAGTACAATATACAGTTCTTTGATAGCCATGAAATAGTAATTAGATCACTTTATGCTGGTCTTTACAAGTTAAGTTGTTGATTGTTTTAATATATTTTACGTAATTTTGTTATTCATTTTGTAGAATGGATTTGATTCAAAACTGGATTTCTCAAGGACTAAAGGTAAATTAATACCTTTACTGTTGGTTGTACAAATAGTTCGCAGTTACATGTTTTTGTCATCTTTCTTCTGCATTGTCCTATCAGTCTGTTCTTGATCCCGATCACTCTATTTACTTGTATATGCACACAAGTTCTCCTCACAGACTGGTACAGTATTGTTCTAAAAAAATTATTATGTTCAATTTTTGTTGTTTATTCATCCCATAGGCAGTAGTCACACGGATCCAACCTGGCCCCAAGGTTTAAAGTGCGATTTACCAACAAGTAACCCAACCATCCCACGGCAAGCCAGCATTGAGAGCTCTGAAGAGGAGCTGGAGTGGTCTGATTTATCCTTTTATGATTTACCAGTTACTTTAAAGGTCAGTATATATGTTGAACATTAATTTTGTCCAATGCATTTCTCTGACTTTCTAACAATAGTAGTCTCACAGCATTAACTTCAGTACCATACTGAAATAATAAAATATTAAATGGGTGTGTTTATATATAGGTCCCAACGTACTCGTGATCTGATGTTAAATTTTCCCTTTGGTTCACAAGCAGTTAAAGCACAGTGTCAAAAAATAGTCTGGTCTGTTGCATTCGGATATTTGAAAAATAGTTTGCCCTCAAATTTTGCCCAGTAAATCATCTTAGTTCATTTTTCCCACTTTCTGTGGATTTGGAGAAGCGAGCTTAGTAATTTGTGCAGTTTTCAGCTTTTGCCAGGTGCAAATTTAGGGCATTCAGCAGTTTTGACAGTTGAGCACTCCAAAATCTGTATTTTGAAATATTTCCCAAAACAAAAGTCATTCCATTTGTAACTTATGAACTAAGGTGATCAACTGGGCAGAGTTTGAGGGCAAACTATTTTTTGACCCTGAAAGCACTGGACCGCTTTAACAGACACTGCCTCTTAAAAGGGAAATCAGAGGGAGATTTTAGCACTTTATCAATTGGGGCTTTATTCAGGCACCCCCTCATTCATTTAAGGAATCATTTTATTGATCAGTCATCTTAAGCAGGGCTGCGACTATACATTTGTAACATTCTAAGGTGCTGGGTTTACGGTTGTATGAACTAGTAGCAGGGAATTGAACATAACAGTTAGGAACTTTTTTCAGGTCTATTTCCCTCTCATTTCCTTTAACCCTTTAAGCTCCACAATTGATACAAATACAAATTCTGTAGACTGATCTCCATACATTTCCTTAAAGAATAAGTTGAGAGAATTTGTTTGCTGATCAAAGGTTTTCCCATCAGGTGATCATTTCATTAATTCTCACAACATTTTCCCTTGATTATGTATTGATTTTGTTGGGAGAAAATTGACTTTGGACACTCTTGGGACTTAAAAGGTTAAATGTAATAAACTGAGGATGATTATACTTGTTGTAGGGGGGGGGGGGGGGGGGGATCCTCTGAGGGTACACATGCCATGTGAGATGAGTCTGAGCTGTTATGTTATTGCTCTGTGGAATCATAGTCCCATGACAGTAATCTATTACTCCTGACCTGTGAAATGTGACTGGTTCTTTTGACTTGCTGAAAAGGAAGTTCTGTTATTCTAGGAAAATGTACAAAAATAATTTGCGCAGCAGGGGCTGAAAATGCTTGCACGCCACTTCTCGTTCGTACCTAATCTCAGGTGTTTGCATGTTTTTCAGGAATCTTTTCACAGGTCAGCTCATCCCACAGACTTCATTTCACCATCACAAATGGTTTCCAGACCTCCCTACCATGCAACTGCAAAAGGTACAATAGTATCACCGGTGGATGTACTGGGTATATTGATCTGACAAGTTATGTTAAACTTCTGTATTTTAAACTTAAGTACGTCTCCAAATGAACAAATAATTATTTTCAATAAATTTAAAGGGTGAAGGAAAATAGCTCCAAGTTACTCTTTTCTGGTGTTGACCTAGTACATGTGTATTAAACCTGAAGAGGAGTGTTTTTATCCTTTGTTTAATTAGATGAAGCTAAACAAAGGACTTTGGAGCCTTTATCTGAAACACTTTTTTAAGTGTTTGATATAGCTTTTCAAATGATCAAAAAGTCTTGAAGAAATTGATGTCTGAATTTTCTACATGGTGTATATG
The DNA here is from genome assembly GCF_958299795.1 of Porites lutea. Classification (NCBI taxonomy): domain Eukaryota; kingdom Metazoa; phylum Cnidaria; class Anthozoa; order Scleractinia; family Poritidae; genus Porites; species Porites lutea. The sequence goes on from NC_133201.1 coordinate 3,486,272, forward strand.
AATGTTAATTTAGCTTACCGGTAACTTACACCAGTGTCTATAACCTCTTTTGCAGCTCATCATATTCACACATTCTTAGATGCTGAGGTTTCGAATCCTTTCAGCTCAGCAATGGAACTCCCTACTAACCAGTCACCTGACCATGACCCATTAGGCCACTCGCAAGGCAACAGCAGTCGATCTGCCGAGCAGAATAGAGTCAGCAACAATTGTATGGCTTCCAGTGGTCACCAGACCAATGTGTCCAAGCCGTTTGATGGAAGTTTACACTATCGGCAGTCAAATGTGATGTTGAATGGTAAACAGAGAGTGGAGAGAAGTTTTCGTGAACCTCAGCGAAATGGCTATCATGAGATGACCACAAGGTCTGCTGCAAGTAGTGTTAAAATAAAAGCTCCTTCCATAGTTGTTTCTCCTGAATTATCCGTTCACAAGACTTCTTTAGCTGATCATAGTAGCGCTAACAGGGACAGTGAACCTGCCAGCTATTTGGAGAGACTTAGGAGGAGTTTTCCTTCAAATGCCAGTATGATGAATTCTGGTTTCCAGGGTACAGTGCATGATAAGTTTTTACAACGATCAAGGGAGTCTGTGCAGAAAAGGGAAAAACATAACGACGATGATGGGCACAAGAAAGAACACTCACCCAAATCAGTTTCATTTGCAAGCTCGGTGAAAGATGTTGACAAACCAAGCAAATCAAATGCCCCAGATCAAGGCCGCAGTGAAAAGCATGGGGCTTTAACAGATGTAACTGCGATGCCCAGAGCACGTAAGGTTCAGAGCAATGTTGCATTCATAGAGGGATTAAGGCCAGACCTTGTTCGACCACCGCAGGCTCAAAACACAGACTTACGAGAGCACATTGATCCAAAACCAAGGCAACATATGGTGACATTGGAAAGGAAATATTTTGACTCTGGTGAGGAAAACACGCCTCTTCCACCCTCCCCTCCCACAAGGGATACCAACGGTGTGCCAAATAATCACCATTCAAATTCAAGCTCAGTTCAGGTTTTATCTCTGTACGATGAGAAAAGCTCTTTTGCATCAAGTTTATCTCAAAGTTCAAACAGATTTCCAAGACAGTCCAATGTAAACCTTTCATTTGATAGAGGTAGTACGGGTTCATCGCTTGCAACAAAACGGGATCAGCTTGTGCAGCTGTCAAACAGTAAAGTGGATTTCAGTCCCAATGACAGTCTGAGGTCAAGCGGAGATGCGAGGTTGACAATTGAGGAGTTGCTGTCTAGCGGAAGTGTGAATTCCAGCCCGGAGAACTCACCACCTACTAAGTCTATTTCACAGATCAGCAGAAACAATGTTAGCAGCAAGAAAGAGCACTCACTTGATGACTATGATGATGATAGAGGATATCTGCAAGAGCTAAGGTACAACGCATGTTTTTGAGTTGTGGACTGCATAGCTAAAGTTGGTAGTAGCTCTAAACTCGTGCAGGCAAGACAATAGCCTGCTTCAGTATACTGTAAGACTGTCGTTTTTCTTTTTCTTAGACTGCAAAACAGTCGGCTTTTCGGCTCTGAAACCGATTTTCAGGATGCGAAGCACCGGCGTGAGATTCTTGCACGAAGCGCTTCAGCCTCACACTCCTGCATATTTGTCATGTCTTCCCACTCTTCGATTTCACTCTCGCTTCAGATCTTTCCTTTGATCGTTCAGTCAGCCAGACAGTCAGTGAACAACCCACACTAGTTCTCTCTTTAGTTACGGTAAAACGTGCAACTTGCTTCGCAACATTGCTGCAAGCGAGTGGAACAGCGATGTTGCGCGTTTTACCATCCACGAATCAAACCTGTTTTGCAGCAAATCAGGTTGTTACAAGTTGCCCGACTTTTGACAGGGTAAATTTACGAGTGAGTCACGCGGCCACACACGGGAGTTACGTCACGTGCTGCAGGACAAGTTTGCCTTGGGCCGGTAAAACGCGCAACATGTATAGATTTTGTCGCAAAAAGTAGAACTACTCTCTACTTCCTGCAACAAATTTTCGCAACCTGCACCAACCTGATTTGTTGCAAGACAGGTTTAAATATGGCTAGTAGTAAAACGCGCAACGTCGCCACCAACACTAGCCTGCGAGAACATCCGTTTCTCCTCGCTCTTCGCCGCTGGGGACGGTTCGCGAGGAGGAACGTCGTTCCTCCTCGCGAAACGTCCTCAGCGGCGAAGAGCGAGGAGAAAGGGATCTATTTGCAGGCTACACCAACACGCCACCAGCTCGTTTTGCAGCAATGTTGCAAAAAAAGTTGCACGTTTTTTGCTCATTTTACCGTACCTTTGTGGCATAGAGCTCACTGTACATGTGTACCTCCAACAGTGAAGTTTCAGCTGCAATTTTGCTTACTAGTCTCAAATTTCTTATGTTTTTTTCATGTAGTTTCAGAAATTCATTCTCAGTGGACACATCACAAAGAATTTCTTCCGCTCTTTGGGCAATGAAGTTGCTGGAAGCCTCGCGTACATCTAATGCAAATTCCTACCAGGACCTTCTGGTTAAAGTGAGTACGCTATACTGTAGTGACATTGAATTTTAAAGAATTGTCCTGAAAACAACAAAGAAAAAGAGTTTGTGTTCTTGTCTTGATTATTTGTAAATGATTATGCTGATAGCCACTTGTTGTTTATCAATCTCTGTCCTTGTTGTTAGGGTCGACTGTTTCGTCGCTGGTACCAAAAAACAAGGCTTAAAAGGTTAATCAAGCAAGAAGATGAAGTCAAGTTACAAAGGTGCGTTGAAAGGTTTTAACTGTAATCCCTTTTCACTGATGCCTTGTACAAGTAGACACGTCTTTATCGACAAGAAGTTCTACATGATCGTCATAGCTCTGGTTGTCAATGACAGCACTCAAAAGACTTTTACGAAGTCCTTTTTTTCCTTTTTGCCATTTTTAAGACCTCTTGTGGCGACTTCATCGCTTGCCTTTGCTTGCCTTGTCACTTCTTGGCCTTATTACAACTCCGTTCGCTCGCTTTAGTGATTACTTTCGATCGAGGATCGAGAAACACTTATCGCTTTGGAGCAAGGCTAAGCGCTTAAGATTCGCTTTATTATTTCCTGCTTGGACAACGGAGAATTTTTTTTATCGTAACTCTTATCTTATCCTATAGATTACAGTAGAGTAAAAGTAGTCGTCGTTATTATTAATTTTTTGTTATTTTTTAATAAACACAGAAAGTTTTCAACTCCTATATCCTAATTGGGTTTCTCAGCAAAATCTTGCATGTTAGCCAGTGATACATGAGAAAGTGAAACTCAAATTGCACCATCATTGTACCGTTTTCACTGTATTATGTAGCTTGTTCACTGTTCTCACTCTACAGCAGCAGCATATCATAGGTTTTATAACTTTTGTGAAGCCAGTTATTGAACACAAAGAGAAGTACTACTTGCTTTAATGACTTGTCTGTGTTTTCTGGTTCAAGTGCTGTGACTTTCTGGCAAACAGAGATGCGACACAAATGCTTTGTAGCTTGGCGAAATGCTCGAAGCGCTCAGCAGGAAAAAGCTGATGAACTGCGACGAAAGCAAATGCTCCAGAAAGGAATAAAAGCTTTACAGTTTGCTGTCACCCAACAAAGGCAATCCATAGTTGAACTGCAGACCAGAACCAGTGCAAGGGTTATGGCAAAGTATTGGTTAAAGGTAAATAAAAACAAGCTACTTTTTTTAAAATACTTTTTTTGTTTTAGTTCGAAGTTGGTGCGGCGACACACTTAACACGCGATTGGCTAGGCCACTAGATGCGACATGCGACCTAGGTTGATACTCTCGTTTCTCGCGTCTCTAGTCCTTGCTACTTGCGAAGTAGGTGTGCACTTCTATGTCTTTGCCGCGTGCCAGGGCGGAATTCTGATTTTCTCTTCAGAGGCTTATGCCCCCGTTTCTCCCGTCTTATGTCCTTGCTGCT
>NC_133201.1:3495200-3567700 GCF_958299795.1 Porites lutea
CTTTATTCATTTATGTTCATTTTATTTTATTTTTCTTTTTTTTTTCTTTTTTTCATGAAAGGAAAGGTGTTGCACGTTCACATGTAACTCATTAGCATACGTAGCTTGTTGCACGTGCATTTGCAATGTGCAGTAAATTAGCATATCCAACTTGTTACTTAGACTTTGACATTTCGCAATTAAAGTAATATCTTCATCGAGTGCACCACGCTATCAACACACCCACTCACTAAAACGTTCAAATGTCAAACAGGAAAATAGTGGCGAAATATAAAAGAAAATGTTACTCTTTTTTTTCTATTTCTTATTCAGTGGCAGAAGTGTATGCAGATGAAGGTATCAGCAAGGCTCAAAGAAGCGTTTGATAGATGGCACATGTTTAAAATCAGCCAGAATAGGTTAGCCGGTTCGAGCACGCTACTATAAGGTTTAGAAAAATAATAATAATAACAATAATCGTGACCCGCTGTCTCCGATCCCTGAAAAAATGAAATTCCATCAGTGAAACTTGTTTAAAAAAAACTGTCCGCTGAAACATACTTCGAGATTGCCCATCTACCGTGGCTCGTAGTGACAAAACAGTTCCCAGCATCCAAAACGCTTCCCAGAATCCAAAAACACTTCCGAGAATCGAAAACGCTTTCCAGAGTCCAAAACGCTTCCCAGAATCCAAAAACACGTCCCAGAATCCAAAACACTTCCCAGAATCCAAAAACACGTCTCGGAATCCAAAAAGACTTCCCAGAATCCAAAAACACTTCCCAGAATCCAAAACACGTCCCAGAATCCAAAACGCTTTCCAGAATCCAAAAACACTTCCCAGAATCCAAAACACTTCCCAGAATCAAAAAACACGTCTCAGAATCCAAAACACTTCCCAGAATCCAAAACACTTCCCAGAATCCAAAAACACGCCCCAGAATCCAAAACGCGTCCCAGAATCCAAAACACTTCCCAGAATCCAAAAACACGCCCCAGAATCCAAAACACGTCTCAGAATCCAAAAACACGTCTCAGAAGCCATAAACACGTCCCAGAATCCAAAAACACTTCCCGAAATCCAAAAACACTTCCCAGAATCCAAATACACGTCTCAGATTCTGGGAAGTGTTTTGTCCCTACAAGCCACCGCACCCATCTAGTATTATGCGCTCACGATGATGAAGGTGATGATGACGATGATGATGAGGGTGATGATGAAAATGATGACGATCATGACATTAATTCTCACAACCTTTTTTCTTGAATGTGTATAGATATTGGTACGAGAAAATTGATGTTGATCACCTTTGGGACTCAAAACTAAGGAACTGTCTACTAAAACGTTTAGTGAAAAAGTTAAATTTATTTTTTAGGGAGACAATGATGGAAGGGATGGCTGATAGACACGTTTTATCAAGGAACTACGCGAAGTGGAAAGTGAAGTATGAGACTGAACAGAAAAATGGACTAGCATCTCTTCATTTTAAGTAAGTCAGAACCAGAAAACATTGGAATTACCTACCTCTGAGCGTCTACAAAGTCGTTCTGTTACCAGAAAAGCGGTAAAATGTAAAATTGTGATAGTAAACTAACTGGCTTATTTGAATTGAGTAAAATGTGTGGCTTTTAGAAACTACTACCTCAGCGATCTTTTTGTCTTATATAGTTTTTGTTATTTAAGTTTAAACTTCCTCGATTCCCTTGGGTTTAGGGAAAACTGAACGAAACTTCACATTTTGCCAAAATATATCATGGGAAATCTATTCAAGAACTCTGTTTTCCACTTACATGTGTATTTTTCCCCCTAGGGTATTGTAGAAACGCCGAATTATGAAAATTAGTGATCCTTTTCTGAAATCCTTTAAAAGTATTTAATTTACAGTAAAGCAGTATTGGCGTTTCCACTATACCTTAAATGAAACGTGTTTTTTTTTAATTTGGGTGGAATTTTGTTAAAATTCTTTGAACAAAATTTACCAGGTGTTGAGTTTCTGGTGATGGAACAAGTTGTTTTAAGTATCTGTTTTTACAAACAAGAGACGGGATAAGAATATTAAGGTTTTTCTGAATAATTTACAAGTTCACTCATTGATCATTGACCGAAAGTGAGATTATTAGTTTAAAGGTGAAATTACTCAACAGGTGTTTTTCGCCGCGTTTATTACTGCATGAATTTTTTCTTTCAACGACTGTAATTCGCGAAACTTAATTTCGGCGAATCACCAGAAAGCTTGTATAACTCTTAAATTTTCGGGGTTTTTTATTTTCTCAACACTTGAATTTCATGGGTTTTTTTACTTAAAAAGTCGCAAAATTGTTGTGAAAAAAATTTCCTTAACATTCCCTTTTTTTTCGTCTTGTCCGTTAACAGTTTATTAACAGGCAAAGAGTTTTCAAGAGTTTTAATTACTCTTAATTATACATAACTGTTTTTAACAACTCTTGAACACCGCCGTTGATTTTATGAGCCAGAAATTTTCAAATTGAAACAGGACGTTGAACTGATTACATTTGAAAATATTCTAAACGCTCATCCTGAAAACTCAGTGTTTTTCTTTCGGTTGATTCTTTAACGCAATATGGGAATTTTTGGAAAAGATTTATCGGCCGAAAACTGGGATACTTGTAGCTCACGATCATCTTTTTCGGGATCACGTTCATGTACTTTTTCTAATGCTAGCTCTCACAAGTATGATCACATCCAAGTTAACTTTCAAGGTATATTTTTTCTGACCAGAATTGGACTGTTGACGAAAAGCTGGCATTGCTGGAGACTGTATACTACGCAGCGAATTGTAAAAACCCGGCTCAAGGAAGTAGCGAGGTAAGAGATTTTAAGCGCGTTTGTAACTTGTTTGTGACCTTATTCAGTGAGATCTCTGTTGTGCGAACAGGACTGTATTATCTTTAAAATCAACGTTGAAATTTTCAGTGAACATTTTTACTGAGCAAACTTTTAGCAAGAGTTTTCTTAGACCTAAAAATGTATGTAGTATCGCACTGGCGAGAATAATTAAATGAAAAATATGCGTCGTGTGTTGTTAACTCCTTTAAATTGCATTTAAATGCATTTAAAACGCCTATAAAGAAAAAAAAAATATCAATTTTTGTATAACCTATAGGTTAACTTAGGCAATACCACAGTTAGTTTTTTGTTTTTTGTTCTTTTTGTGTGTGTGTGGGGAGGAAAATTTCAGTGCAGATTCTTTGTAGCAAAATTAAATATTTCTTGAGGGCGAAAGAAGTCATTTTAAAGCGGAAAGGGCTTAATATTTGACTGGGTTAAAATCATTCATTGTTGACATTTTCTTGTTGAAAGAGTTCATTATGAGGAACACTTGCAAGCCAGAATGTTTGCTGTGTGGAAAGAAAACACAAAGAAGGCTGTAGTAGCGCACAGCGTAGCCTCGTAAGTACGAGTACGACTTAAGAGAGCTTAAGCAAAGACGTACTTGGGCGATGTAAGTCAACTTGAAGTGTAGCCTTTTCCTTTTTAACATGCCTGAACGCTACCAAAATTGCATTCATTTGCTAAGTGTCTTTACTCTTATAGAGACGATTTGCCTGAAAGTTTAAGTAAAACTATCACCAAAAAATACAATAAGTCCACTTCCGGTTGACTTGCGTGGGTCAAAAACGTCTATTACGTTAATTTGATGTCACACGGGACGTTTCCCAACAGCAATATTTAGAGCAACATGGCATTACAGCATTGTTGCGACATTGTTTCGAATGGTTGCAATATTGTACCAACATTGCAACTCTGTGTTGCGCTGAAAACCATCGTTGCCAATCGTCTGGTGTAACATAAGCTTTAAGATGGGTGGGGTAAGTCTATTTCAAATAGTTTTTACTTGGATTGGATGTGCCGTATATATGCCGTATATGTGACGGCTTTTTCGGGTATACCACACGGGGTAGAGTGGGGGAGTACACACCATTTATCCCGTTCCAACCCTAGTGATAATTTTAAAGGTTTTACTGTACATATCTAGAACAGTATGTTGTCGTTGTCTTCCTAGGAAACGCGTTGTCGTCAAAGCTTTCTATTGTTGGAAGAACTGGACACAATATGCAAAGTAAGTCACGTGATTTTCCTCCAGCCCCCTCCTTTGTTGGCATTTTATTTTTCAATTGTAAATCCTTGTAACGGCTTTTTTTCTAAATCTTGCATTCTTGTGGCCATGAAATCTGGTGAATCATTGATAAAAATCTGACTTTTCATTCATCAAATGGAACCCTCTTGGATACTAGAGGCAGTGCTTTCTTAATCCTTTCTTTTCTATCTTCTGACAGGATCATTCGTCTGCGGTTTCAGAGCATGTGCAAAGAATACCATCGTCATAAACTTGTGAAAAATGCTTTTCATCACTGGCAAATCCGGTTGATGAACAGACGGGCAGACAGAGGATATAGCAGTGTCCTACAAAGGTTTGTCTCTGATTTGATTGTTTAAACGTTGACTTTATTGGTCAGCGCGGTTGGTACACCTCTAGTCAATTTGATCCTCGGAATTTGACGGAAACCATCGGGTACTAATTCAGTTGCTTCAAGGCTTAATGTGATAGCTTCGAGTGTCGGGTTCAGGAGTGGTTTTAGTTGCCTAAAGAGTCGTAACTGTTGTGGAAAGGCGTGAACAATGCTATTCACTGTGATATTCATAGACTGCGAGCTATAACCAGTTGTAAAAAAAAAAAACAACAACAACAACAGAAAACTTGAGACACTGTCTCTTGTCTTAAATTGGCTTGAGTGGCCTGTTTATGATTTTGTGTTTGTGATCCCCCCCTCCTCCCCTTATTAAAGTTGCTAGCAATACAAAACCATGCGCAAAACTCAGAGGAACAACTTTGAATGGATGGAAGGAGGAGGTGAGTATTACATCTCACAAACGTGTAACTAGCAGCGGTTTGAAGTAAGAAAGGCCGGTTTTACGTCGGGCTGTATCATCATTTATTGCAACTGGTTGTAGCTCTTATCTGGGGGATGTGGTTAGGAGTTCCGCTCGAGCGGCACGCGAGACGAGACGGTCGCGGGTAACTTCGCTCGACACTCGAAAAGGAGTGCTTGTTCGCAGGCTGTCGTATTTACTAATTAAATGCTTGTTTGTCGCTATCTGTAGGAAGATTTTCAAGTTGTGGTTTCTGCGATACAAGAGAAAGGTCATCCATCGACATCTCTGCAGAGCTTTGGCCAAAAAGGTACGAAGTCTGTTCAAAATAGTTGCCTACATATACAGTTACCTTCCTCTAAAACCGACGCCGTTGGAAGCGGCACTTAATGTTTGTCTCAGAGAAGTATCTGCTTTTTGCCTGCGTAGCTGGCGGGATTTTAATCAGGCTACTAGGGAGTTTGAGATACCACGACGGCGACGGCCGGCACGAAAAGTTAAACGTCCCTTAAAAAGTGATTTTGCGTTCTCTCAATCTATATACCGATTAGTCCAACTCATTTGCCTTATAAAATGCAAGCGAACTCTTTTTGAGCCGAATTCCTAAGAACCATATTCAAGTTCAGAAAGAGAAAGAAAATCTAGCCGTTGCTTGTTTACGTCCTCCATAAAACGTGAAGTTAGGCATTTTGCCGTCGTAGTCGTGCAGTGACGGTAAAGAAATGTACAAAAAAGCGTGATGCACGTGCAGAGTTGTTGTTTTGCCTATTCATCCTAATGCTTTTTGACGTTCTCGTTGTCGTCGCCGTCGTGGTATCTTAAATTCCCTACTTTCCTGGCGGCGTCCGAGCCTCGAGGGATTTTCGCAAGCGACGACGAAGCCACGAGGGAACTTGCTCCCAATCTTCTTGTGGCTCCGCCGCCGAAAAACAACAGCACTTGCCCGCTAATTCAGGGCTCGTATCGGTCATGGAAAACCTGGGAAGTCGTGGAATTTAAGAATTTTATTTTCCAGGCCTGGCAAGTTATGGAATTTAGTTGTCGGTCATGAAAAATTAAGTTTTGTTTGATAGATTAGTTACTGCAGATGACAAGGCAAGTACAATGTAAGATAGAGGGGAGTAATTAAATCGCGCAAACGGCACGCATTTTGGTGGACACCGCAGTTTGTGTCTGTCGAACCGTGTAAGGTCAAAGAATACCCTAAAACAAGGAAAGGTTTTAAATTTTTTTTAAACTGACAGCTAACCCTAAGGCCTTATGGAAAACTTGAAAAGATCATGGAAAAAGTCATGAAACTTGAAAAGCTCAACAGAGTTCAAACCCTGTAATCGCGCCAGCTACCCAGGCTAGTCCACTTGTCGAGAGTGGAACAACGAAAGTGACTGAAGAACGGCAGAGACCAACTCCTGGTGGTCACACATAGAAATTCGACTTTGTTAACAACATGTTGTACGTAATCTTCGATCTTCTTTCAGGGAAAGAAACGTCGTTTCTTTAACAGATGGTCAAGTTACACGAGACAACAGATGGAGAAACGGAAAGCTTTTGTGGGAACTCTAGAACGAATGCTAACAGGCGTTATGTTGAACAACTGGAAAGAACACGTGAAAATGAAAAAATCGCTTAGGTAGGTGTCGGGGGAGATGCTTGATATGCCAAGTCAATATTTGCACTATTGTGTCGTTCTATTGTGTGAAGTATAGTATATTGTGTTATTGTGTAAGGGCTAGGGATCATTGTTGTGTACTTTGTGATGAGACTCGAGACTTGCTTTTCACTTGGTATGTGGTGTACCAGCCGTTGTTGTTATTTTGAAGTACTAAGTCTGTAGCAGAATGAAACTTTTTCACCCCCCTTTTTTAAGAGCACCTGTTAAATCTGCCGGGAACACCTTACGCTGAAAACCCAGTTGAGTTCACCAATATTGCCAAATTTGTTTCTGAAAAGTCAAAAAATCAAATACTGCCACCTTTGTTACTGCGCATATCCACTGCGCATTCACGGGATGATGAACCTATTGCTTCTTTGCCGTTCGTCGTCGCTGATCTTTAGACCCTAAAGAGCTTTTTATTCTCATTTACAGAGACAGACTACATCAGTTGACTGAAAAGAAGAATCAGCTTGCCTCAAGACGAATAATGGATCGGTGGTTGTTTGCCATAAAGGTTGTTAATTTCAGAAAGAAAGCGAGATTAAATTGGTCAAGACGCTGTGCAAGGTAATGCGGAACGTTCTTGAACTTAAGCCTTGACCGAGTAGTGAGCGGTCATAAACTTAATGCGGTTTTGCTTTTTCTTATTTAAATTCCTCTATTTTGCTGACAGCCCAACGGCAATATTCAATTTTGCCTTCTGTTGGAGGGCTTGAATCAGAATTTTTTTTCTTACTTTTAACAGGAAAGCTTCTGAAGCGTGGAAGATTCTTTTAAAGAGGAAATACCTGGAGCAAAGACTGTTGGATAATCGTAGCGTCTGGGAACGGTTAATCATGAAAAGTGGGTAGTTTCATTTTACATGCGGCAAGTCTAAGTAGAATAATTGTCGGTCAATACCTCCAAATAACAATAAGTTAATAAGTCTAAATCTAAATCGGCGAACAAGTCTAAAGAGCAAAACGGATAGAAGAGACAGATTAAGCAACTGGCCGAGGACTGATTACGAAATGTGGCGAAAAAGTGCAAATGACAGAGAGATATCAGAAAAAGAAGTGGGCGAGAAGACTGAAAGAATATAAGCCTCTCTCGGTATGAGCAAAAATAACCCGAGAATTTTCAGTCTGTGGCTCAAACTATGTGGAAGAGAAAGGGTGTAAATTCAATGTTTCACCGTTATCGTCCAAGTAGCGAGGTTATGTCTCGATAGATCTAGATACAGTCGATTCCCGATAACTCGAACCTTCATGAGGGAAATCAAAAAAAGTTCGAGTTCCGCGAGGTTCGAGTAAGCGAGAGTTCGAGTTATCGGGAGTCAACTGCACTGGTACTAATGGCAGGAGTTACAGTGTCTTCTGCAGTGGTGAGAGCACTGGAGGTGACTCCTTGTGAGGATTACATGTAGTTTATCGTTAAAGTATCTTTCCCCCATGGGGTTTTCTCTTGGTAGTCCGGTTTCCCCTCTCCTTAAAAACTAGCGCGTCAAACTCCAATTTGTTCTGGATCGTACCGACACTCGTTAAGAGAGTTCTTTTAGTTTTAGTTCCCAGGATGTGGGTGTGGATCAAGCTTAAACCGAACCCTAAAGGAAGCCATATTGAAACTGACATCACGGCATTTTTGGTAAATTTCTTTACGCACAGCCCTAAGCGAGATCTGAAGGGCAAATATAGTGACTTTCCGCCTTAACACCCTAAGTGAGACCAAAATCTGCAATTTACACCCCAAAGCGAAACGGCGAGTATCCCCATCACTTTTATATGGGAGTCTCCCCCCCGGGGGGGGGAGGGGCTTGCCATTCAAGGTTTGCCGTTTTCTTTCCTCTGCCGTCCTTTTGTGTAAGTTCGCTATTGTGTATTAACGCGCCTTCTATTATTATCAGGATTATTCAAGAAATGGAGACATCAAAAACGTCAAGTTGATGCCGAGAACGAGAAGGTGTTCAGAGCACAAGCGATTCTTGCGCGTAACCACAAAGCTAGAGTTCTGCAGGCTTGGAGAGTTGTGAATCAAGAACAACAGATCATCTCACCCATGGTGGCCAGGAGAGAAAGAAAAGAAATGGCAAGGTAGGTTTGTCATTGCGGTCTACAACAGAAGAGCGCAGCCTAATTTGGTGTTTGCTAGCCTGTGCTACCGAGACATTTTGTCTAATCCTTTGTTACACCAAGTTACCTTTTTCGCGTAAGAGTCGCACAGTCCAAAGAGAAAAAAAAGATGAAATGACCGCAATTCTCCAATCTCTGACGAGTTATAGTTATTACAGTGATGAAACTGGTTCCAAATTCCAGACCCTCTTTGACTTTTAGCTTGAGCGTTCTTCCCGAGTTCAACTTCTTTACCCCGTTTGCAAAATAATACCCTTAATGTTTCATTTGAGATGTTTCGAGTGTTTTTTTTTCATATCCCAGAAAATAAAGCTGAACGTTCAACAGAGCTCATATGGTCGTCATCCGAGTCTGCTGATTTAACGTTGTGTTGAGTTATCGACAGAACCTAAAATGTAACTCCTTTGCCGTAACTTTTTCAGGGTCTTCGATGCTTGGCGGCTTCACGTACATCGACAAAAACACATTGTTGATCAAAAGACGAGAACCACTGAAAAAATTCTGGACAAGCACTTTCTGTTTTGGAGGTAAGCTTTGGGTTTGCTAAGGCGATGGTGATTATTATTTTTGTAAGCCTCATAATTTGTTACTCTTTTACTTCAGGGAGCGAGCCTACTTGCGAATAAAGGAGAGAGAAGTAAACGAGACGTTGCTGGAAAGTAAGCTGTCGAGGGCGTTTAATGCGTGGAGAAGTAAGTGCACTCTTATTTATTGGAGTTATTTTGTTTGCTAAAGGGTATTATTATACATTGTAGTCACCATCTGTCTTCTCATTGGTTAAAAGCCTACAGTTAATTCTGGGAAACAGCGCACCTACAGATTATTCACTAATCTGTACCTACAGATAGAAACTGTTTTAGGACTCGAAAATAGTCCTGTCCGGAACAAGAAGATTTTCTCGCTGGGCAAGTAACTTTATCCCTTTAAGCCCCAATATCCACATACAAATTCTCCAAACTGATCTCCATACATTTCCTTTAAGAATTAGTTGAGAGAGCGCTTAGAACAGCGATGTATAAGCGCTATATAAATTCTATTATTATTTAGAATTTGATAAAAGGTCGAAGAAATTCTCTTTGGTTATCATTTTATCAATTCTCATAACCTAATCCCTTGACAATGTTTGGATATTGTTAGGAGAAAATTGAATTTGGTCGCTATTGGGCTGCTCGCCCGAAGGGCAATCTGGAATTCCAAGTTTTTTTCGAGCCCTGTGGTTTGCAGTTTATATTAACATTTTGCGTCAAACTTATCAATCGCTTTGATTTCTACAGCCTTTATAAAAGAGCAGCGGCATAACAGAGTAAAAGTTCGTGCGCGTAAATTTCGACTGATGGAGAAGTATTACAGTGCGTGGAAACACAAAGTACAAGTAAAGGCCGAGGAGAAGATTGAGGAGACTGGTAAAGAGGTAAATGATCCCTGCAGCAAACTCGCAATGGGCACTATATATCCTTTCTTTTCAAGGTCCCAGTATGTTTGTCATCCAGCAAGGCGTTTTTGTATCTTGTGACCCTTTTTTTGCAAAGGGTCCATTGCGGTAAAATTAATTCAGCTAATCTATCCCTAAGCATATACTTGTGCTCCACTCATTTTGCACGAGTTTGGAGGCGCATTTTCAAGAAAAATATGACATGGTGTGTGCTTGAAAGATAGTCCTAAGACGACCTGAATGCATTTGAAAGTGAAGGAAGACGCGTAACCCGAGAAGGATATTAAAGCGACTTTTAGCCGCGTGTAAAATATCGGATAACAAAATTGATGCTTGCCGGTGAGATACAAATAGTGTCGTGTGTACAATACGTTAACGAACGTAAATCATACTGCTTATAAAAATTTCACTTCCTTGCCTGTATCAATACCACATGCGCTAGAGTAATGTTCTGTTTGTATGTAGGCACGCAGTACGTTGCTGGTCAAATGGTCTTTCAGATATTGGCGGAGATCAGCTGAGCAACAGAAAACTTATCGTTTGTTACAACAAGAAACTGCTGACCAGTTCTACAAGACCATGATTATAAAGGAGGCCTGGGCCGTGTGGGTCAGAAGGTACCGAGTGGAGGAATGGGCGAGGTAACGATGTTTTGCGTCATCATGTTCAATGTAAATAAGGATTCATTCTAAGTATTTGTAGACGGTGCAATCATCAGATGACCGAACACAAGACTAGCAAGAAACTGAACAATACCCACGCCCTCTGCAGGGGACTCGAAAAAGCTTTTTAAATGCCGTGGAATTTTGGACAGTGAGCTTGTTATGGCTGTATTTTTCTGTAGTATTTTGTTTAACGCCGAACCAGTAGCCTCCCTCGCTGTGCAAAATTGTAAATTTTTTTAGTCTGTTGACGAAATCCTTTGTTGTGAACACTCAGGCAAATACTGCACTAGTTGGTCGCAAGCAGTGCTCTTCTGTACTACTGATTGCCAAGTTGCTAATCTGACCAATAAATCAGTCGTCAATGTGATTTGGGTGAACGTTCTAGGAAGTTTTATGATTCTTCTCCAGTCGGTTTTTTAGATCTATGTTTGACGCATTTTACACGTTTTTTTTTGTTATTCTCTAACCAGGGATCACGTTCGAGCTAGGAAGGAAGGTTTCCTCAGAAAGGTTTTTCAAGCGTGGCGCGGATTCATTAAAGCAACTCTTCAGCTTGAAATGCAACACTTTGCCACCTCACTGTCCGGCCTAGACTCGTCTTTTGGATCATTTACCGCTCCTCCCTTTCGTAATGTCCTCGGATCGACGCTCGGCTCCACCTTCGGGTCAACATTGGGTTCGCCGTCGCCGACCATGTCTGATGCGCTGACGTCATCTGGTTATGGGGCGTCAATGAGGAGAGGCTCTGGCAGTGTATTCACTTTTGGTGTGTTACCCAAAGAAAGAGATGATGATGTAAGTCTGAATGTACATTGTATTTGTCTCTTACTGTTAATGTGTAATTTTGTTACAATTATGCGTAAGTTGTGATCCTTTATGAAACATCAAGGATTGAGAATTTTAGCATAAGTTTATAACTCAGTCGGGGTTGTTCAGCCGTCCTCTGTATTGCATTTTTTCAGGTTTTTACCGGTTCATTAATAGGGAGTTTGTACACTCCTTTACCGTCACTGCACGACTACGACTTGAAAATGCGTAATTTCACGTTTTGTGGAGGATGTAAACAAGGGACGACGAAAGTGTCTCGCTATTTCTGAACCAGGATATGATTCTTTGGAATTCAATTCAAAAAGAGTTCACTTCCATTTGACAAAGTACAAGCGAGCTGGGAAAATCGTGATAGAGACTGAAAGAACGCGAATTCACTTTTTAAGTGACGTTTTCGCCGACGGAAAGGATGTAAAGTCTATTTTTCCGCGACGTTTTCACGGACGTCGCCGTTGTCGGATCGTAAGGTCCCTCCTCCTTATTGAGAAGCTAACCTTCACTACAAAATGCCCAAGCTCTCGGTTATGGGAACTTATCAAAAAGATGTCTGCAATCCAAACAAAATGGTATTGAATTGATTTAACACCATTCTAAGGAATTTTCTTCTTCTCTTTTCCTCTTTCCAGACTGCCTCTTTGCCAGGACGGATTGACCAGATAAATCATCTCCTAAGACCGGGGAGCCTACAAAACCGACCCATCTCTCCCATATCCATTTTAAGAGACTCCCGTCCAGTATCCCCCTTGGTATTCAATTCAAACCATACCAGCCCCACCCCATCGCCCAGTCCTGAGCGGGATCCTTACCCACCCACACCTCCCATCAGATATCAAGACTTCTCTCCTGTCAAGTCAGAAGATGATACTGGGATTCACTCAGGAAGCAGCGAATCTGATCACGAGGTAATAGGAAAAGGGCAGTAAGGCGGTGGTATAGAGCGTTTTCACTCACGTGGCCAGCATCTATGAAAATTTATTGGAGTTCAACTCCCACAGGATTGGTTTTGAGCACGAACATGACCGCCGTTTCACTGTTTTGGAACACCAATGTGGCCGCGTTGACCTCATGTGAAACGTTCTATGGGATGGGTGAATCGATCTCCTGCCTTTTGGCGAGATAGACTTCTAATCTTACAATGAACGAAGCAAACAGTTCAAGCTAATGGCTTAGGTGTCTGTTCAATAGGTATCAAGGGTATTGATGACATAGTGTCTGGAGACCCTTTGTTTCACTATGTGGCTCGCAAAACTCCAGCTTAACTCGGTTTAAGTAGCATTTTTAAGCATTAAGCAGTAGGAACACGGTACTCGCCCCCTCCACACCCAAACGAGACTCTAGTGCATCGCAAGTGTTCCTCCAACAGTACGTCCCATGTTCCAACTTATATTATATCTGGGTCAAAAAGAGTACAGTTGGCTGGTGGTATCCACCTATATAGCGGGATCAGAGAGGAAACAACACGCCAGCCCGACAAGGCGAGTTGCTATGGAAACCATAGAAAAAAGTGGTAACGATGTCATGCGGGAGAACCTTTTTTTAGTTAAGTCAGGGGTTTCGTTTTAGGCCGGTCACCAGACGCAACGTTTGGTTGTTTGGCGCGTACGAAATAATAATTTTTTTACTTGTAAAAGAAAAAAAACGAACAACTGCAAAGCGATAGATTTAATTGTCAAATCAAATATTTAATTTTTTATAAGCATTTTTTAATATGTTAAAAGACCTTCCCGGCTAACCAATTCCGGTCCAGCGAACGCAAGAAATTGTATTTTAGAGAGTCTAATTTCCGGGGGGGAGCATGTCTCCCAGACCTCCCTAGAAGGTCATGCCTCCGGCACTCAAAGTTCGCGCCTGCGGCATGAAGGGTGAAGCAGCTGAACCTCTGCATCCGGTACTTCCAAATGCTATCGAATACCCTGTAGGTGTATAACGATTCAACCATTTTTACAATTTGACATCTTTTTCCCTTCTTTAGGATGACCGCATGAGTACTGCATCCTGCACTTCTTTCACTGGTCGAAGCACCCAGAGTGAGATGCGAGACCGTGAGCTCATGGCAACTGAAACCATTCTTCACTGGAGAAATCTGCCTCTAAGTTTGACGTTTAGAACATGGCTGAAATACACGCGGCAGAGAAAGCTTCAGAGGGAACTGCTTAACTACCTCACGAATAACAAGACCACGGATTTGATGGTGAAGACCTTGGCAACGTGGAGAAGGGAGCTATATACTAGAGTCACTTCGAGACAACATTGGGTTAGTTGACTGTAATAGAGATGTTTGGACGAGATATAGTGCGCGCGCGTGAACCAGCTTCATTTTGGCGGGAAAATGCTGTAGCTGTCGTCATTTGATTACGAATTTTAGCGAGTCTTAGTGGTGGAGCCAAGTTGTTGAATGTTAGAATTTTTATCATTTGTGCTCGGGAGAGGGCTTAACCTCCTTCAATAAAAATAGACTGCAAAACAGTCGGGTTTTTTTCTCAAAATCATTGAAGAAATCGATAAAGCGTAGCCTAAGAGTCTCTCCCCAGTCTCGCTCTCTGTTTTCAACCTCGTTCCAGACCTTTTGTTTGACTGCTCGCGCGTACTTGAATACGCAAAAATACGCACTGTTTTGCAGTTTACAATAAAAATAACTTTGCTAACAATTCTGGTGAAAAAAGTACAATGAAGCTTTCCTGGATGTCGATCTTTTTTTAGAATACGCGAAAAAAAAAACATAAAGCGAAATCTCGTGGTTGTCCTCGAGTCTAAAGATCTCTGATATCTTCAAGGCAACGTTTCTTGTCAAATGTATTGCGGCTTCTGAAAATGGCACCGTGGAAGGTGTTAAACATTCGCCATTTTAACACGTCCTGAAGTTTTGTTTTTGATTTCTTCTTTTCTATCAGCTTTATACGTCCCGTCTGAAATGCCTGAGGGCCTGGCACGAGTACGCAGATTCTAAACGCATTCAGGAAGATATGAAGTTACTGGCTGACAAGCATCGCAGGCTCACACTGTTGAAAGGACGCTTTCAGAAATGGAAGAAGCGGGTTTGTTGTTTATTTGCAAGCCGGGAGTTTTTTTGTGGGATGACTGTAAACTCAATTATGTTCATTATTTTACAGTGTACGTCCAAGAAGAAGCTTCAGGCACTGATAGGACAGTGGCAAAAGAAAGCATTTGGTAAGTGGCATAGTCACGTTAAAAAATAAAATAAAATAAAAAAATTGCCATCATGGAGCGTCTGTAGTTTTTCTTCAATACCGTAAACTGCCGCCAATTAGCCCCTCTCCGATTTGTAGGCCTATCGACCTGTAAACAAAAAAATACATCCGATTATCGCCCCCCCCCCCCCCCCCCCCGATGAAATAAGGGTTCTTGAGCTTGTATTGAAACAAATTCGATTTATCATGATATTATGAAGCTCAATAAAAAACCAGCAGCACTGCTATACCTTGTTTCGAATAAGCGCTTTTTGTATTCCAGTCATAAGCCCCCTCGGATATAAGCCCCCCTCCACCCCCGCCCGACCCGTTTATAACCCGTTTTAAACCCCCTTATGGAGATGTATAAACCCAGGACGTATAAGAAACAGTTTACGTTATTTGTAAAGAACAGAATAATAAACGAAACTCATGTGTTACCTCGCAGGAGGAGTGACATTAGACCTTGGTTTTTTAAACTGAGGTGATAAAGATGATTTAGACGTTCAGGAGCTAGGTCTTCTTCAACAACCAACAAATCTTTACGCCAAGACAAATTTTGCGTGGTCGCACCATAGAATTGCGTTTGTACAGTGAAAAATTATGACCACTTTTCATGTCTTTGGATTAGCTCCTGGAGTAAAGACGTAACGATGCAACTGTTTTTGCTACTTTTTAGTGACGGAAGAAGACAAAAGCTCCACTCAAGTAATTCAGAAGAAACAGAAAGCTCGGTTTGTTCGTCATGCCTTCTACTACTGGGCTAAAATGACCAGGAAGAGTCAAGAGGCTAAGCGATTATACATGGAGAGACTTCTTCCAAAGTAAGCATTACCTTACAGACTGCCTCGTGTCCTTGTTTTTGTTATGTTTTATTTCCTAGAATTTTAGTTTTGTTTAGAAAAGATGAAACAAAGCACAAAAGCCACTGAAAAGGGCATCATTTTTGAAATTATGAAAGCTGTGAGTTTAGATTCTTGTAACGATGAAAAAAGAAGCGATTGCAGCGCCTTTGAAAAGTCAATACTTAGATTCTTGTAACGATGAAAAGAGAAGGCGCGATCGCAGTGCCTTTGAAAAGACGTTTTGCGTCAACACTTAATTATTACTTACAATAATATTTGTGATAATCATACTCGTGTACAGTCAGCTCTCTCTTAACGGACACCTCTATAAGACGAACTCCTTGCTTAAATGGACACCTAGAGTTAGTCTGTGTACAGCCGCTCCCTCCCTTCCAAAAAAAATCGGGGAGATGAACTCTCTCTATTTTTTTTAGGAGAGGGGGCGTCTGTGCAGAGGTTACCTACGGTTGGTACCTGCATTTGTCCACTCTTTTCCGTTAAATCTTTGTTGGACGGGCATTTCTCTAGGGTACGTAGTGTCATTCCCAAAAGTTCGTCTTATAGAGAATTGGTTGTTTGTGGTAACGCTTCCTCTATTTTCAATTTTACGAAGATGCTTTGTGGCCTGGCATGTTCTTGCTTCTACACGAGTCACAAACAGAAGAAATGTTGTGCTGTTTGGAGAAAGAAGGCTTCTTGTTATGGTAAGGAGGAAGCTCTTTTTCAAGTGTTATTTTTCTAAGGACATGAAATCTACGGCTACGGTAAGGTTACCACCTCCATTTGCGGGACCTTGTTACAGTTAATTCTTGTCGTGTAAACCATGGTATCCAAAAAACAAGTAGACCATAAGGGTTTAGTTAAAGTTTTAAGTCTGTGGACGAAGTCCTTTGGTGTGACCATTCAAATGAAAGCTCTTTAGTAGCACTTTCACATCGTTCAATTTATTTTCTATGTAGTAATATAAGTTTTGAGCCAGTGGCGGAAACCCTATGGTTTGGCCCAAGGGAAAGGAAAGGCACTTTTGTTTTCTTGTTATTTATTGAAATGGTTAAAAGTATTATTTTCCACGCTTAACTTTAGGCTTTCAGAGAATGGCAAGCACGATTTCAAGCTGTCAGCCGAGTGGATGAGTATATCGAGGTATGAACAACTTTTTGATTATTTTCAATCAATCATCGGTTCTCAAGAGGGGAGTTTTTTAAAGGAGGCGGAAAGCTGTTGTAAAAAGATAATAAAGTAGATCATTCTTACTGTTGATTGCTATAGGCTAAAACTAACTTGCTAAAATTATTTTTCCTCTTCTAGCATAAAGAAACTGATCGACTTTTGGAAGTTCTCAGAGGCTGGCATGCGTGGGCAAATGGTAAGCAGTGTAAAGATCTAGTTACCTTTCCGTTAAAGCATTCCTTTGGGAAAATAATTCATAACCCTTTAAGCCCCAATAGCTTGTGAACGCAGACGTTTTGCCGGTTGTCGCTTCATTTTTCGGATGAAGAGAAGCGACGTCTGCGTTCATAGGCTTTAGCGCCAAAACCCTCGTTCTTTCTTTAATGTGCGATTCACGCAAAAATAATAACAAAGAACTATGGGCAAAGCAAAGGATAAGATTTTTATCATAGATGGTGATGATTTTATTTGTATATTTATTGATTTATTTATTTTAAAGGCATGAGCACGCAAAGAAAACAGGCTCGCCTGTTTCGTCGTTCCGTGGAACTGAAGATTACGAAGGAGATTTTTACTGAGTGGCTGAACGGAGCCCAGCAACTTCAATTAGCAAGAAGGACGCACGAACACAACATTATTAGAAGGTATAAAGAAAAACAAAGGACTCTTGAATAAGTACAATCGTGGCTTTCGTTCGTGCATGAAACAAACATACCTAAACGGTTGATTGGTACTTTTTTTTCTCAGTGTGTTTGTCTGCTGGAAAGATGTGGCTCTGGAAAGGACAAGAAACAGACGCGCCATGCACGAGTTCAAGAAACACGCGGCTGCAAACTTGGTAAATGTTCGAGTAATTAAATGACTATATGACTGACTGACTGACTGACTGACTGACTGACTGACTGAGTTAAGAGTGATTGACTGACTTATTGACTGACTGACCGGGTAACTTGCTGACTGACTGACTGACTTACTCACTCACTCACTGACTCAGTGAGTTAAGAGTGTTCGACTGACTTATTGACTGACTGACTGGCTGACTGGCTGACTGACTTACAGACTCTCCGACGGACTGACTGACTGACTGACTAACTGACTCACTGACTGAATCAGTGAGTGATGAGTGAGTGACCATGACTGACTGACTGAATGACTATCTGACTGACTGACTGACTGGCTGACTCACAGACTCTCTTACTGACTGACCAACTGACTACCGACTGAATCACTGACTGACGGACAGGTTGACTGATCGTCTGACTTAATGTGCGAATGTTTTATCTTATTGACTGATCGTTTCCTAGTTTGATTGACTGAGCGACTGCTTAACTTATTGACTGACCTCTTTTTACAGCTCGCTCGAAGCTTTCGATTCTGGCAACAGCTCCACGGACACTGCGAGGTATCGCGGGCTCATAGCCAACAGCGTGACCAGAATCAATTACGCGAGTGCTTTCAAGAATGGCGAGATTATACCTTGGAAATTAGAGCTGACAAGTATTATGTCGTAGCCGTACAAAAGAAGGTATTGTGGGAATAGAATATTGAAGCAAACAGGCTTAGTCCGTCTAATTCTTTGGAGCAAAATCATATAACATTATACGCGAAAGGTCTTCTGGTTGTTTTAGTAGACCGGCGGAGGCTAGGTCAAAAGAGTGGCAGGAAATGGCGGGAAACTGAGACTCGGCAAAGTGTTTTGTAAAAAACAAACCGCAAGACTCTGTTGCGAGCCTGTTT
The DNA here is from genome assembly GCF_958299795.1 of Porites lutea. Classification (NCBI taxonomy): domain Eukaryota; kingdom Metazoa; phylum Cnidaria; class Anthozoa; order Scleractinia; family Poritidae; genus Porites; species Porites lutea. Next base: position 3,513,701 of record NC_133201.1, read on the forward strand.
ATTAATAAAAAAAAGTGGTTATCAAAGTCAAATCATTAAATTTTGGCAGTAAGGAGCTTCGATAGATAACAGCATAATCGAAATCCGTTGACCATTATCAGAAATGTTGTTTGCACGATATACTAGGGAAATAGTTATTGTATGTGTTTTAATTTGGCAATGACGGATTTCGTTTTACTTAGTTTAGGCAGACATTTTTCTTAGTTTTTCGCTTGGCACTGTTTCTGTAGCACACTGAGTTAAGAAGTCAATTTACCAACTTATTAAGATTAAAGCAAATCAATAGATTATTGGTTGTGCAAGGTTTGTATGGCAAATGATAAAGCAATGCTGCTGGCGGAATCATAGCGTCATGGAGAACAATGATAATGAATGAGTGGAATGAAAGGTGTTCTTGGATTCCGTGCGAATTTGGAATGCCGATTTGGAAACTAAGTTTCTGTTCTCGATTTTGCGTTATTCCGTGTTGCATTGGTGTAGGGAAAGACTGCAGTCTCGCCAAGTCTAGTGAAACTAGGGTCAAATCTGATCAGATTCATTCTGTGCGTTTCGAAGCCGCACTGATTAATCTTAGCGAACGTTTCATCATCATTTATGCCACTGAAATGATTAAGGCTTGTCGCTATATAACTCGTACCGGAAATAGCATCCCTTTGAATGATCCTGAGAAGCACTTTAGCTGCTTTGTTTGGGTTGCAGTTTTTTTTTTTCAGTTTCTTTTGGCTATTTTTTTCCCTGCGAATACAGCCGTGTCTCTTCGCTCCTTGCTCCTCGCCGCGAAACGTTCCTGGCGGCAAGAAGCGAGAATAAACGGCAATAGTCTCATGCTAGCTTTCTTGTATCCTTGAAAACAAAATGAAGAAATTAATTAAATCTTTTTCTTGGTGTGTTACACTCGTGGTGAGAGTAAATTGAAAGTCATCTTTAATAATATGTTGTACGTCTTGAGAAGGTTATTGAATTCTTGTTAATTTAGATGCCTTCTCTTTTTTTTTTAAAGATTTTGTAGTAAAGTGGTACAGAGCTCGGAATCTCCCGAGAAACTCCTTGTTTTCCAATATTTGGAAATTCCAATTTATAAAATTTTCTTCCGTACGTTCTAAACCCTACGATAATCGGTTTCACTGATTTCGGAGTATATTTACTTTTCATAATTAATAAGAGCCAACGGACACTGGATATAAACGTTGTTTTAGCTGTTATAAATTAAATCGAGGCAATTATTTGCTTTAGGTTTCTAATTTTCAATGCTAATTGTTATATTTTCGCAATTTCCATTTCTTCTTCTCTCAGATGTTCCTTTGTTGGTACGACGAATACGCCTCGAGGAAAACTGTAAGTTTACACCATTTCTTAATGTATTTTTCCCATTTCACGTATCTATCACTGATGCTCAGGAGTTATCAGTATAAATCGAAAGAAGACATTAAGCCTTCGTTAGGAACAAAAACATAGTAATTACAGAGAATATGGAGTAGCGTGTTTTTGTACAACTAATTTTTTAGCTAATTTCTTAAGGAAGCTCCCTAGTTATAACGGTGCTACGAACGTTTTCTTTACTCTCCATATTCCTTTTTTTGTTCTTACAGACTCGTCGTCTCATCTATACTTGGAAAAGCATCACCGAAGGTGTGAAAATGACTAACAGATGTTCTTCATAGGTTTTTGAGGATGTTAGGCCTTTTCAAGAATTCCCCTCGTTAAATCATCGTGCCTTCCGCCTATATTTTGGTATTGTTGCTTGCTTTTGCCGAGAAAAGAAGTTCGGTTTGTCGGTTTGTTGCCGGGGTTTTCAAACTTTTTATTACCAGCTGTGTCTCTTATGTCTGATAGAAAGTTATGGATATGTATTGTGGTGATGAACTTTTTTTTAGTAAGTTTTCGAACTGGCATCGTGTGTGATAGTCAAATCAGAAGTCAAGGAGATAGCGAAGCAAACGCACGTTTACTCACGTTTCAGTTGAAAAGCGGAGGAAATCTGATTCAGCCAAGTCACGTGTTATTTTGAAATTACACTTGATTGGTTTAAAACGTGGCCCGAAACTTTTTAGCCAATCAAAAGTGTAGTAAAGGAAAATCAAAGAGGCCACGAAGCTAGCAAGAAAAGCTTTAACGCGGAAAACGCTGCACGGCTAGGTTTTGCAGATGGTGAAAACTAACTAAAGATGATTTTTGTTTTGTTTTTGTTGTTTTTGTAGAAGCAAAAGTGTTAAATACTAGGGCGATGCACATTGCCGAAGATTCCGAGAAGAAACTGTTGCGCCGTATGTTTGACTACTGGGTACAGGAGGCTCATAAAGTACAAAAAGCTAAAAACCACGCCCACGACAAACTGTTGAGAAGGTAAAGAGAAAAAATAAAATAAACCGGAATAGAGGTCTTTTCTACCTGCCCACCCAGCCTCTTCTGCCGATCACGACTGATTTTCAAACTATCGAATTGAAGAAACTAAAAACCAGAACCTTTATCCTTTAGGAAGTGAATTTTGAAACCTTTTTAGGTTCATTCGGAGTTTTAGACCGTAAACGTTGTGCACAGGGCCACTCCGATATCGGAACGCTTTGCATTTGACCGGAAAATTGTTATTTGAATTTCAAAATGCGCAATGCAGGGTTCAGGACGCGCCCTATGGAATGAAAAGAATTTACGGCACTATCAAGAATAAGTTGTTTGAAAATCATGATACTGATTATCATTTCCCTTATTTCACGCCCTCCATTTCTGATTTAGCGATAGATTTAAAAGGAGAGATTAGATGTTGATCGTTAGATTTGGTCGAGGCGTGTCAAAAGATAGAGCCGTGGAGATGCGGTCATATTTCATGATCCGGAGAATTTCTTTCCTGACAACACAACAATGGTTCTCGTAGTATTTCTAGCCCAGTAAACAGTCTTAGTATTATTACAGTAGTAGTATTTACTTAATGTGACTTGTTTCAAACTTGTGCTGACTTTTTTCTCCCTCTGTTTTCCCTCAACAGCACACTGCTCGGCCTTCATCAGTACGTACAATGTCGAGTAGAGAGGCGCCAAGTATTACAGGAAATCCATCGAAACAAGGCTCATCAGCTGGTAGGCACTTTGTTAATTATGATACTCATTTTTGTCATTTCTAGAAACCGAGAAGTAGGTTAAAACTAATTAAATTTTTAAATCGATTTCGTGGAGTCTTTCGAGTGTTTGTTGTTGCTTCTGAAATGAACAATACTTCCTGAAAAATTCCAAGTCAGATTTGCAACATTTTGTGCTCACTAGGATTTCATTTCGATTTCATTCGTTTCGATTCAATGCATTATTTAAAACCTTAAAAGTATGTGTTGCGTAGAATTTTGTATCGGCGATAATTCAAGGCAACAAGGCAATACCATTTCAAAGTAAAAAATAAACAAAACTTGTCATTGATTCTTGAATAAAAAAGGCCTTTCACCACAAACACTGATGTTACAGTTGCAATTGAGGAAAATAGACCAGAAGTAATTTTTGTAACCTCATAAAATCGTATTCGCATAAATAATTTACGTTAAACTTGTATTTTTTTCTTCAGTTGTCAAACTCCTTTAAGACTTGGAGGGAAAGTTTCCAAAGAAACGTTAAAAACTTGGAAATCCTGGAAGAATATCTTCAGAAAAAAGACACAGAATTGCTGCATCACTGTCTGGTGAAATGGATGAAGTTTATGCTGAGATGCAAAGCTGAAAAATCGTACCAGAAAAAACTTGTCGTCAAGGTAAAATTGCTAAACTTAATAACTTCAATTCTATTAAGATAAACTAAGGACATCTCGTCGGTCCAAAGAGCTCTGTGACGACAGTTTGATTCATTATTAAATTTGGAACATAGGAAATCATTTTGAAATGGGAGGAAACCTCAGAATATTAGCCTAGTTATCAAAATAGAAAAAACCCTAAATAGGCAATAATTTACTGAATGCTTTAGGATAGAGGGTTTTGTCATGGATTACCATTGACGAACTTTTTTGGCTAAATTTTTCAAGATGCCAAAACTGCGACGTAGCTTTTCAAGAACATGTTCAAAATCAGGCTCTCAGATGCCCTTTCGAGTTCTATACCACAAAAAATGGGAAGTTGTTTATTTGTTAGTTTGGCGGTTTGTTTGTCTGTTTTACTTTACAAATTTGTTTGACACTCCCTGGAATTCATGGGATTGTGTTTTATGCTCCCAAACCACATGTAGTATTTGCTCTTCATTCTACAAGATTTTGCGGGCTGGCAATTCCCCAATTGTCAGAAGTATAGTGGGAAATTAGGGGTTAACTTTCCAGTGTCACGCTTTGAAGGTAAATATTTGTGGGTTCCTATCATGTACAATCGATAAGGTTTTATTGTTGCATTCTGTAGTCCTTCCAAAGATGGTGGTTCGCTCTGTACACGAAGAAAGGAAGTGAGAAACTTCAAGAGGTAACGAACCAGTGCTTCATTGTAGTTATCTAATATTAAAACGGTTTTTAAATTTAGTCCCTGCATTTTGCGCAAAAGGCCACAAATCACACAAGTTATGATCATTGCAATGTTCTTGTATTTGGCAGAAAATTCTGTTGAGAAGAACGCGAGATGCTGGGCTCCACTGGAAGCGCTGGACATACAGTGAGTTCACGCTTCAGTTGTTGATTGATATCGATTTACCCTGGCTATAGACTTCATACTGCATTGCGTCGCTCACCTTTAGACCCACTTGAAAGGCCAGAAAATATCGTTGTATTGAACAAACCCTTTAATGATGAAAAACAATATTAATCATAACTTTAATAAAATTCTCAAATGTGATTGGCCATCAACTGTCCTGATTTCAGCAATAGTAGGACACTGTAATAGGACAGTACGCGTCATCGCACGCGAGCACGTGAATGTTCTGTTTTGTTTTTGTTTTTGCTTGTTTGTTTTTTGTTGTTGTTGTTCACTTCTAGCAAAATACCCTCTGAATATCTTTTATTTTAATTTTAAAAAATCTCATAGTTATGATTAATCGGTAACAGAACTCCGTGGCGTCCATTTCGGTCTGTAATCTTGGACACACAATCACTCGTATGATCACAGACGGAATCAGTGGACTCCACTCACTCGTGTTACCATTATTAATACAGTGGTACTATAAACAGCAGTCATATATGTCATTATACCACTCTTTTGTGCATTCAAAGCGAAACATTCCAAGTCTTGCGAAATGTATTGCTGTTCCGTATTTTGCATTCGCAGAGGTAAAGAAGCAAGCTGAAATGGCGGATAATCTACAAACAAGACATGGCCGACGACTTGTTCATTCATATTTCCATCTGTGGACAGACAAAACTCGCCAGATGCAAAGAGCAAGAGAATTTCATGATCAAACTTTACTGAAGAGGTATGCTAAGTAACATTTGAATAACACCCAGAGAGAGAGAAAACTCACGAACAGAGCCTGTCCTGAGTCATCTACTCTTTCAAAACATTTTGCGAAACTTATCTGCCTTTCTTTTTTGTAGATCGCTGGGGGAATGGAGGAAAGTCATCAGGAAAAGGATTGATGAAAGAAAATCTATAAAGTCATTTCAAAATCAACTGATGAACAAGAAGGTGAGACAAAGTGTCGTTTTTTATCACCTCCAAACACAAATTTCGAAGCAACTCTCCCTTCTTTTAAACACCTGTATAGTCTTAAATTTTGAACATAACATTGACGTGTGTTTCAACAATCGATCCCAGACTTTTTAAAATAGTGTGGATTCCACCTTGTGTGTTCCGGATTCCAGGTACCGGATTCAGAATTCTTTGTTAGTGAAACTTGGATTCTGGATTCCAATAGTTAGGCGAAGTTCGAATTCCTTGAGCTGAATTCCGGTTCCAAAAGCGCATGATTCCGGCTTCCATAAAGCGCGATAGTAACTTCAGCTCGTGTAGGGGGTAGGGGGCGGGGATAGGGGGGAGGTGGTAAGGAGTCGGTTCATTAGTAGTTCTTGCTTCTATTATAGAGTGTATGCGATTCCTGATATTGACTTACGCATGCGATACCATGTTGTCGCTTCCTGGCCCTGCCGTGTGGATTTTTCTTCATGTTGTGAGTTTTTGAACTATAGGAAACCGGCGTTTCCAAATTCCAATTCGATCAGGGATTCGAGACCACCTGAAGATAGTAAAGAAATATTTATGATCTATGAAGTTAAGCTTCCTTGTTCTCGTCGTAGTGAAAAGTTGTGTTTTGCAATAATTTCTTCTTGCGGTTTTTACGTCATAGGTTTCTCGTATGTTTTACGAATGGCGTGATGCGCTTAAACTCGCCCGTAAACATAAAAAGTTGGTAGAAGGGCAAATGGTACATCACAACAGACGAATGAAGCAGGGAGTCTTGAAAGAATGGAAGAAATTTACACTGAAGAGCCGCGCCGAGAAGCACTATAACAACACGGTCACTTCCAAGGTACGAAGAATTTCTCTCTTGATATGCACGATCAGCGTGTTCAGTCATGATCTTGGAATTTAAAGGAGGTGTGTCACGAAATTTACCAAATTCAAACAGTGGCACTGCCACCAAATTGAATGAAACATAAAAATAACCCTTCAATACGTTACAGGAAGGTAAAAAATAAGACAGCAAATACAGAGGAAGCGCGGATGGACAAACGTGAAAAAGATAACGGGTTGCTTTTGTTGTTTTGAAAACTTACTAGGCTAACAGGTTTTCAAAGTTTATTATTGTTATTTTTAACGTTTTAAATAAATGCTTGGGAGACATTTTTTTAAAGCCCCTTTTACCTCCCAGATCTAATCGATACACATTGCGTAGCAAGACAAAACAAGCCATGCCAAAGTGATAGTTAGTTTTGCTCATTCAGAGCACACTTAAAAATCTATCAACTAAACAGCAAGACAAACAACGCAACTAGAAAATGCTATGCTCAGAGTTTGCTGAATATCATCCAATCAGAGCACACGAAACACTTAATCAATGGGTTTGATGTTTCTTCTACTGCTTCAGTATTGGCCTCGCAGAGCACCGGGTGCAAATCAAGGTTTATGTCTCTCACTAGAAAGTTTGAGATCAGGGTAAATCTTAACTCCGCGCGAATGTTGTTAGGAGTTAAATTCAGTTTGTTTCTTGCAGTTTTTTGCAGAGTGGAAAGCGAAAGCAGAACAAAAGCTGGCGGATAAAGAAAAGGAGAAGGTAAGATTCATTTGTCGTAAGGAGTATTGTATGAATCATCCTGTCAACGGAAAGCAGTGAACGGCATTCTTATTCTGATTAGATCATTTGCTTGTTTTCGTATGACGTAATGTAACCAGCAGTTGACAAACTTGCCGCGGTTTCCCGCCAGAAATGCTAGTTAAGAATTCAGAGGGTCTTAATGGGGTTAAATATTGAGATCCCATGAGCAAGTAATTTTATTCGTTGATCGTAAAAATGGAAATATTACCGGTTGGTTGTGAAAAAGCCAACCGTGAAATTTTGTAGCCACAATTTGTCATGCACAGAGTGTCATATAACGTACGCGCTCAAGCCTGGCTTCACGTGACTTGTTTAATTATGGAGGGAAATGCTCGTCAAAAATGTGAGTGGATGATGGGCGCAATGTCAGCCTTTTTTCCATCCACGGAAAGGTTCTTAAAGGCATCAAAAACTTTTGAACTTTTTCAAAACAATTGAGTTTACTCCTTAAAATGTAAGTTAAAAAAAGTTAAAAAGAAATTAACCGTGAATTACACCGTAAAACCAAAGTATAACCGTTTACCGTAAATGCCACCATCCCATTGAGACCCTCAATTCAAGATTTGTTGCCCTGTTGTAGCATAAGACCATCTGAATAAGCCCTGCTTGTGTTTCGTCTCTTAACAGCAACAAGACGAAATTGCTGATGATCACTACAAGAAAGCTCTGAGGTAAAAAAAAAAACAAAATGTCTCACTCTCATCTAAACTGTTTTATAACGTGCTTGATAGAAATGTAGAGAGACCTGAACTGGCACAAGCGTGACATCGACTTCTCCTCTTGTTACATGGCAGGACTAGCTCTTTAGGTAGAGCGCTTGACTGCAGAGCCGGGAGAGGTCTCGGGCTCGATCCCCGGGGCAGGACCAATACTCAGGGTCGTAAAATAACTAAGAAAAGAAGGTACTGCGTTTGGCCTGCGAACGGCTATACCTTGAGGCGGGAGGGGGGGGGGGGGGGGCTTCTTAGATGACCACGTCAAGTGGCGATCCCGTCTCCGTAGCAGGCGTAAACTTAGTGCCCTTAATTAGTACTTCCTTCGTACTTTTTTTTTGTTGATATTGACTTTTGACATTATTATCTTTTTCTTAGCAAATTGTGCTTCCGAGCTTGGCTTCACGACACCAAACTTGAGTTATACAGCGTACAAAAGGACAAGAGGATTGTAGTGAAACACTTCACTATGTGGAAGAAAAGAATCGCTCTAAACACTATCGCCACTGAATTGGTGAGAGCCTTTTATTTCCTGATGTTTATGTCCTCTGTTATCGAAAATGCGAACTTTTGAGTTCAAACTTACCGTGCGCAAATTGACTACACCCTGAATTGTCGATGGGTCCGTTTCTAGGCAACATGTTTCTTCATCCCTAGAGACTTGGTGACGTGATAACTTCAAATCGCTTTTCTTTTATTGAAAAACGCTTTTACTCAGTATACATTACGATATACTCTTATCTCCTAAGCTTTTACATTCATTTCGTTTCTCGGTAGGTTGATCGACGTGTCTACGAAAAATTCTGGACAAAATGGCGTCATCAGCTGATAAGAAAACGAGTTTCTCAAATGATGATGAAACACGAAGAGAAAAAGCAGCTGTCCGAGGTAAAATATTCTCTAAAGGTCCTCTCCCCGCCTCCTGCCAAAAAGGTCAAGGCATGATTACGGTGAATCTCGTTGGCGATTCCCTGCGAAAGTTGTAAGATACAGTTGCCATGCGCATTTTTCCATCCATAACTAGCAAATTTTGGTTGCGTTATTGCCCATCAGTCTTTGCGCGAACCTCCTTTCTCCATTGCTCTGTCGTGCCACCAGTTTTCCCGCGCTTTTCCATTGTTTCTTTTTCCCGCCACAACGCATGCTGTCATCTTTGTAGTGTCTTGTATACCAGTATATATGTTTTACGATTTCATAAGCGTCCATCTGGCTGACTACACAAGTAACAGAGTTCTAAAGTGATTACGTCATAAAAATGTAAATTGTGAAATTATGGAAATTATTGGAGAACAACATCTGAAAGGCCTACTTGCCCAAAACTAGCACTGTGGAGAAAATTGTCCCGTTTTGCTCTCATTACTCCATACATAGTTATTAGAGGAGACTGGTTATGAAAAGCGGCAAACATCAATGATAAAAACAACAGTGCTGCAGTTTATGTTGGAAGCACCCTGAAAGTGCACAATCCTTTGTTTTCTGTTGGAAAATTGTTACGGAATAAATTAATGCAACGTTTTTATTGGTCCATACAATCAAAATGATAGGAATTCTTTTGAACGTTGTGCACTTTCAGGTCCACAAAAACATATAACAAAGGAGTCTGACGGGTTTCATAACCATTCCACTCAATTAACTATGCTCCATACAAATCCTTCTAAATTTGACTCAGTTCCTAAGCCTTTTCTTTTTTTTCTAATTTGACAGGTGTTCATGGCGTGGTATCAGCTGACACTAGTGAACCGTCGCTTGCTTAAAGAGTGGCAAATATACAAAACAAAGAAAGTATTCAGGTTGTGGATGCAAAAGTACAACGAATCTTAATTGCAAGTACAAAGCAAAAAAAAAAAATTGTAATTACAAAAGCTTAGCATTACCAGTTTAAATTTTCCGGTTTCGCTATTTTCAAGCGTTCATTTTTAAATCACGGAGGTAGAGACAGGCACGTAGGGGGCGAAGAAAATTTAGAAACCACATTACGAGCGCTCACGATAGCCGGGAAATGTATTTTCCCTCCAATTTTGACTACGATATCGCCTGATTGTTTCTTCTTACGCTTCAAAAGAACAGGGGAACATCTTTGACCTTATCATGTACGCTTTTTTTTGTTAAAAAAATGTCCTCTTGTTAAATAGGTATTGTCCTTGAAACATGAAAGAACTTGTTAAGTCTAGTACACTAGTTTGCGCCATTTTTAGCAGTTACATTTCTTAAGCGAATATCCACCGTCAGAAGATTTAAAATGTCTGGTTAGCAAAAGTGGTAATGAGAAATACATTTGCACAATTTTCGAATATTTTCGGAACGTAATCCACAAAGGATAACTGGTTACTAAAATTTGACCCAAGTTTAAAGAAAGATTCGCCTTTCATGTGTATAGAAATAATTGTATTGTTTTGTATCTTTTCCAGAAGTTTTAGAAATGAAAACTCAACACATATTTAGCTGGTTATTTATTTTTTTACTAGACTACTATTTGCAAAGGATTGTTTATTTTACGAGGTGATTTCGTGTAAGATTGTTTTAGTGGGTTATTTATTTTTCAGCAGTGAAACTTAATAACGGTTATTCACAAGATGATTTTTATAGAAGATAGATATTTAAATTATTTAGAATTATTTATTTCGCAGATCTTATTGGGATTGAAAAGTTTCGTAATATAATTATAGCGCTCTATAATTAAAAAGAATCGTTATGCTTTAGGAGACGAGCGAAGTCTTGGAATCAGGCTTCATTGTAAGACAAGCTTAGAAAGTGATTTTGTATAAATATGTTTAATTCTTTCATACTCACTGTAGCATATTGTTTTAAAAGGGAGAAAACGATGCATAATCAACAGGGTGTTGAGCCAGGGAAAACACCAATAAAGTGTTTTTTACCTTACTTTAATGTTCTCGTTTAAAATTGTTTAATCATCTGGCCGCACTAAGTAAATGAGCGGTAAGTCGCTGTCTTGGGGTACGGGAAGACCAACCTCCTGGTGGTCATTTTTTGTATGCCTCACACCGGGAAAATTAAGACACCTTTTACGTATCAAATGTCATCAGTCCCCTCGGTGTTCGCTCAGTTTGTTCTTAGATCGTTCGTCCGGTTTCGTCGTGGCTCGATTTTCTTCGGGTCTCTTCCCCAAGCGTTCTCCCTCGGAAATTGGGAGAGGTGCCCTCAGTTTCATTTTCTGCGAGAAAAGCCCGAGGGGCGTGCTGGTAATAAATTTCTCGCATGGAAATTATTCTAGGGATAGATTTTAGTTATCACTATCACCATTTCGTTTATTTTATTATTATTATTTTTTGTGAGTTAGTAACGTTACAATGCCGGTCAACATCAGTCAAACGTAGGATACAACCTTGTTCTTGGGTTGACCGTGAGAACTGAGAGAGTTTCTTCTCCTCGGCTTGACACTGTTCCGGTATTTTGTTGTTGCTTTGTTATCTTGCAGTTTTTGAAACATGTCATACTTGTTATAAATGATCGGCAGTAAAGGCGTGATGAGCACCACGCCAGAAACCGAGCATATTCCTGCCACGATCTTACCAGCTGTGGAAAAAGAAAATTGATTAATTGAAAGTAATTTTAATTATTTTTCGGAAAGAAGCAAGAAGGATTTAAAGGCCGGACTGAAAGTGATGGGGATGATCGAAAGAGAGCAGGAATCAGTCCCTCCCCCCCCCCCCCCCCCCCACCAAAAAACCCATTCTCGAAATGGAAAATTTCGAACCTAAGAGAACCTTTCGATCATCCCTTTCACTTTGCCTCCAGAGTACCCCCCACCCCGGGATTCCAAGGCTACTTTGCCGGTATTGAGCATGAACCAACATTTCGGGGGCGCGATCCATTCAACCAAAATTTCCGGAAATTTCGGTCCAAAACTCAATGGATCGCTTCGGTCCAACCGGAAAAGTTTCGAAAAAACGGGTCCACCTTTTTAGGTGGACCACTTTTCCCGGTCGGACCGGTTGGAATTTTGGTTGAATGGATCGCGCCCCGGTTGTCCCACACTTTCCTCGTGTTTTTTTCATAGGGATCTGGGTACGGGTGAGCTCGTTCTTTGACTTACCTAAGGTTTTAGGCACCAAATCACCATAGCCTAGCGTGCTTATCGTCACCACGGCCCACCAGCATGCGTGAGGTATGCTGTGAAACACAGTTCCCTCGTCCCACTGCTCACAGTAATACACTGTACTTCCGAAGAGAACCGTGCCGATGCAAGTTAGAAATACGATAGTCCAGACATCGTACACGCAGGCTTTAGCAGTTTTGCCAACAACTTTCACTGTTGAATTAAGGCGTGAGATTTTAAGCACTTGAAAAATCCTTGAAAGACGGAAGACTTTGATGATGTAAATAGGGACCATGTTTTTGATTGAAGCGATCAATGAAATGTAGAACGGAAGAACTGCTACAATGTCTATGATGTTTAAAACTCCGAGAAAGAATTTGCGCTTTTCAGGAGCAACGATAAAGCGTACTAAAAGCTCTAACGTAAACCAAGCAATACAACATAGTTCAGCTTTGAAGATAAACTCCATGGCATGTAAGCTGCTGAATGTTGTAGTCGTCGTATGGTTCTGATTAGAAGTCATATGACTTGTTGTGTTTTTCAATGTAGTGATCTCTGCAAAATCCTGCGAGCTTCGTATGTTTGGTAAAGAACTGACGAATGCTAAAACAACTGCAATCATTATTACAAACAGCGAAAATAGATTGAGGATGCACGCAAAGGTACTTGATGCGGGTACTTCACACACTTCCCAAATTCTCTTTCGATAAACACCTTTTGGTTTAAGGAGTTTCTTTGTCTGCAATCTTCTTGGAAGCGGCAAACTGTATCTTTTGTCGTGCTGACTCAAATAGTCATATACTCCGAAAAAATACAATTCATCAGCTACCAGTTGCTCGGATAAGCCATCGTTAGGCAGTACAAGCTTTCCTCCAGTTGTGTAGAAATTGAAAACGCTCTCAAATGCTATTCGATTCCTATCAAAGAACATTTCACCGTTTTCCGTACACAGTTGACGCTTTGCAGGATTGCCCAGTAAACTGTTCGGGAAATTCTTTAGCAGTCGAGAAGTCATTTGATACCTTTTCCCGCTGACATTTATTTGAATCTTTTCTTCTTTGGCCAACAGCTTTTTGGACCTAAAATACCGACATGCTGGTTGTGTTGTGGGTTCTTGTTCCGAGTCGTGAAATATCAATGCAAATGTTCCCCTTCGACGCAATAGCGAACTTCCATGTGATGGCGAGTTTAAATGTTCCGGTCTTCCGTGAAACTGGAGCATCTTGTCAAAGGACGAAAAAAAACGTCAGCTTCCTGATAACTTTCCTTTGAGCTCAGACAAAAACCTTCAGAGACTGTATTAACTGATAGATCTAATGCACTGCATGTCTTCGGACCCCCAACCTCTTGTGTACTTGTGCGAGTACTTCGGAAAAGAGCTATCTTTGAGGTCAATTTTGACAGTCAATCAGTCTCTTTCAATCTGTTCTGTTTCTGATCTAATAAACGAAACCGTCACAGTTCCAAAAAGTTTTCAGTGCATTTTAACCTAAAATGAAAATGCATAGTACCTATTATTTTTCCATCCGGAGCCAATGCTAAGTCGAAGAGGTAAAAAAATGAATATTCCAATTTTCTCTGCTATTCATTTAACCTCGGTTGAATGAACTCATTTATTATCGCAAGATCTAAACTACATGCCAGGATATAAATGTACATATGTCGAAATTAATTTCGCCTGTCATCTTTGTCATGTACCTCTAACTAGATATATAGTTTTGGTAATGGACTTTACGTAGTATGGTCTAGTATGTGTACGAAACATCATTAGGGGATACAAAAGAGTGATTTCTTCTGTTGCTCCTGTAGCTCCTAAGTTGTAAGCTTTTTTTTGTTCTCGCATTGAAAGATAGCAATAAGTTGCTAATATCTCCGAGGATAAATAGCAAAAGTGAGTAAAAATATTACAAATATTAAATAGTAAATTTAAAAAATAAATATCAGTCGTATTAGTACAGAATATGAAAAAAGTAATTGATCAACTGACTAATTAAGACAAAATTTGATAAGATTAACCACAAAAGGTACAGCAGTCAGCCATAGGAAATCGTCGCCTTCTCGACGGCACCATTCTTCATCAGACCATACAAAAATAAAAATAACCAAATGAAATGAAAGTAAGAAAAAAAAAAAGGAAAAAGGGCCAGGGGCAAGAAATTATGACGAGTCTAATGTCCTTTCCTAATTTTCCAACACTGCCTCGTTTCTATGAGTATCCCCAGATCTCTCTCGTTCGCAACCACAGTGATTCATCAACCGAGGAGATCACAACAACATCAGAGGCGGCGGGAGGTTATGAAGTTCTATAACCTGTTCTTGTTGTTTATCTTTGAGCTAAATCAGTGTCTGACTTCTTCTGAAAGCCACAATGAGCTGCCTCGAGGACACGGAGAGGAGCTAGGCAGGCACAGAGACTCCGATGGCCATGTTGATATAATCGACGCGGAAGACTTGCCATCGCCGAAGCAATTTTGGGATCAATATGCGAGCATTCGAAAACCAGTGATTTTTCGAGGGACAGGAAAACATTTCCCAGCTCTTCATTTATGGACAGATGAATACCTGAAAGAAAATTATGGAGAGCTGGAAGTGAAGCTAGAATCTAAGCGAGAAAAAGATGAAGTTCCAGTCGGCGAAAGAGGGCTCGGGCGAGACACGATTCGAAGTTTTCTCGAAACTTATCAAGAGAAAGATTCTTATACGGTTTCCCAACTTCCTGATCCGCTGTCGACAGAAGTCATGGTATTGCCCTTTTTAATGTGCGGAAGTTTTAGCGAGAGGATTTTGGAAGCGAACTTGTGGCTTAGCTCTGGTGGTACACGGAGTATGCTACACAAAGATGCTGACAATGCTATTAACTGCTTGTTAAACGGTACTAAAAATTGGATTTTGATTCATCCAGATAACGAAGAGAACGTGAGTATGTGTTTGCGAACTTTCTTTTAATCTATATGGTATAAACTATGAACAAGGGAGACTTTAAATTTAACGTAAATATTTGCTAATTAGCTTCAGTTACTTGTTTGGACTTGAAAGTCTCATCTTTTGTGCTTAGTAAGCTTATACCTTGATCTCGTCCTATTACCGTGGAAAAGAGTTTTTAATGGGAAAATCTATTTCTTTTTGAATGCGTAAATAAGCTTATATTTTTTTTATCAGAGGAGCAAGAGAAAAAGTATTCTGTATTTTTAAGTGGGTTGCATCTCACCAGCGGTTCATGAATCCAGGAGGGTAGGGTAAAGAAAGAAACAATATCATATTGTAAGAAACCATATACGGTTCTCAGAATGAATACATTCAAGTTACTTGCCAAGTAAAACCTACAAATGGAATGTATTTCCTTGTCAAAACTCCTAAGGTGAGGTGTGTTACAGCTGGAACAGGTGCAATTCAAGTGATTTGTGTGATGATAAGAAACCAGACACAACGCTCTTTTCACATATTTCAATTCATATAACAAACTCACAATGGCCTGTTCTCCAGATTGCTTGATTAGCTCAATGGATAGAGTTTTGCATCCGGTCATCACAATTAAGGTCAGGGTTTGATTCCTGGTCAAGCCTGAATTTTTTCAGCTTCTTCTTCAACTGCTGAGGTTGTTCATCCTACTGGGAAGATTATGTTCACTTTTATATCTTGATCTGCAGTTCAAAATATGATTCATTTTAAAATATTTCAATTTACAGATACCCGTTGCAGATGGAGACAGAGGATATGGAGGGTTTGCAACACTGGATGTAGAAAGTGTGAATCTAATCAAGTATCCAAAATTTAAAGATGTAAGGTGGCAACATGCAAACATGACTCCTGGAGACTGCCTTTATTTGCCTTACAGTAAGTGGTAGTATTTATTCATTTATTTATTTGATAGTTTTGTTTGAAAATGTATCTCCAACAAACAGTCCCATTTTTCGGTCAGATCTGTACGTTGTCATTCCCAATAAAGTAGTCTCCACTGCTCGATCTCCAATATTTCATTTTAATTTAAACAGGGCTTCTGATAGGTCGCGGAAAAAAAAGACAAATTTCGCAGGGTTTTTAGGGACAAAATTGCTAAAAAACGGCCAATATCACGGGAATTTTCAGGGCAAACTTGGCCGGAAAGCAATCGGTAAAAAAACGGCGGATTTTGTGGTTATTTCGCTAGAAATCGATCAGTTTTGTGCTGACCAGACCAGCATTTTTAATGTTTTTCTAACAGAGACACAACTTTACTGTTTTGTAACCCTTTAAGCCCAAAATCCAGGCAAATACAGATTCTCCAGACTGACCCCCATAGTTTGGGCAAGTGTTTCCTTCTCTCCCCTCCCCCTCCGCTACCTTCATTCCTCCTTTTTGCTCTCATCCCCACTTTATTGTAAAACTTGCGCAGAAACTCTTGCTACACAGATGAATGAGAGGGGGTGAAGAGACTTTCAAACCATGTCGTGGAAGTGTTTGTATTCATACTGTCTGACCCTCTATCTTTTGCCAGTACTATTAAGCATAATACAAAGCCTAGGTACACTTCAATACTTTCTACATAATTTTTATTAATTAAAAATTCACTCTGGACCAACCTCTACTGGACCAGCATTAGTTGGTTTTAAGCCAGATTTTTATAGAGACGGAAACTCCTACTTTGTACCTTCCCAACTTTGCATATATTGTATCGTTATTAGCTCCTTGTCACTGTTCTGGGTATTTTAAGGTACATGCCAAGTTCTTTCAATCCCCCCTACATCTTATGTGACACTCTCTGGCTCCTCCTAATATCTGGATCTGCTGCAAAAATCATGTTCTTTTAAACCATCTTGATACACACCCTGGGATCAGTTGTGGTTCAATTTTGGCTTTTTCCTGGTGCTACAATGTACAGGACATTAAAGCAAAGGAAAATAAAGTTAGGCCAAGTCCAAAATATTGATTTCCAAAATCAAAGAAAATATTGTTGTTGTGTCTGTTTACAGGTTACTGGCATCAAGTGCGATCTTATGGCTCTAAGAACATGGCAGTGTCTGTTCTGTTCTCACGGCTGACAGAGTTTGATCCAGCAGGATGTGAAGGTGCCAGGCTGGATTATACTCCTTTGTCAGATGTCAACATGGTCTGGACGTATCCTGGGCATGGTCCACAGACGATGGGCAATACTGATCCATTTGAATTGAGGTATGGCACCTCAACTCGTCTCTTCCATGTAGCTTTTGTTTGTTTTGTCACCTAGCGCTCCTTCATGAGAGAATAGTTGCTCCTTAAAGAAACCAATGATAAATGTATCAGCAAATTGATAGTGATGATAGTTTTTGTGCAAAAATTTAGTCTCTGTGATTTACGGATATTTGACAGTAGTAGCCGACGGGATTTTGGTTTGCCTAAGCTAGCGTCAGGGCAGGAAGAGAAAGGAGAGCTTGCAACTATGTCTCTGGAATTTGAAAATCTGCATTGAAAAAGTCAATGCGAAATGCTGATTGGCGAAGATGACATTAGTAATGATGTCATTACCCTTTGTGCGTGCTTACATGTTTTTTTTACATGTTTTTTTTCAATGTTTGTTTTCATTCGCCCTCATTTGCGCTTTGCGCTGATTGGCAGAAATCTGACAGCTTTGTCTATAGGGAGCCACGGAGGAATTGGAGGTGGAATTCAAATTCCAGAGGCATAGTTGCACGCTCTCCTTCCTTTTCCCACCCTGCCACCAGAGTGCCCTGAAGAGCTTGCTCACAGGCTAATAGTACAGTGTAGTAAAGATTTTTAATATTACCATGACTGAATAAAGTTGATTCGCAAGTTTTTTTGTGAAACCTGTAAGGATTAATGACATGATAAATTAACTTTACTGATCTTTTGCTTTAGAGAGGAGTATCTCTCTTTGATGGAATATGCTGATGATAAACGTATGGATGTTGATCTCATTTTTAAGATGCTTACTGAGGTAAGATGATAACAAATAATGATACTAGAACTGTACAAATGTATGTTTAGTGACTCTAATTAAGTATACTCTTCCATGTTTTTTTGACTGGGACCACCTAGCAAAAGTCTGTCAACACAGCTGGAAAGAATGCCTTAACCCTTATAAGTCCCGAGAGTGACCAAAGTCAATTTTCTCCCAACAAAATCAATACACAATCAAGGGAAAATGTTGTGAGGATTAATTAAAAAATCACCTGATGGGAAAAGCTTTGATATACAAACAAATTCTCTCAACCAATTCATTAAGGAAATATATGGGGGTCAGTCTGGAGAATCTGTATTTCCCTGGATATTGGGCTTAAATGGTTAAAATCAGTAAAGTTGTCAATTCTGACAATAATTTGGTGGAAACTAGTAAAGATATAGCTTTGTTAAGTCACTGAATTTTACATATATTTATATAGTGGAGGCAAGTTTGTTTCCCTCATTATACAAACATCTGTAAAATCCTACAACTTTGTGGGACAATATCCTCACTTGCTTTTCACATAATTTTCCTAATTTTAAGATGTTCTTTCCAGCATAAATGTCAGTGGATATTCGCTTAGTGCTGTTTATCAAAGTACACAATTAGTTATTGAGATTGTTGTTGAAGTTTAAAAGGCCCTATCTACACGTATCCGTTTTTGTTTGAAGAGGGGAATTTTTTTCTCCAGTCTGGCCTAACCTGTTCGGTAAAAACAGTCACCGAAAACATATCTTTTCAAAAATGCTCTCCAAAGTGAAGATTTTTGAAAACGCAGGCTTGTGTAGATGGACAAAAACAGAAGTTTTCGAAAACAATGACACCGTACATCATTAAATTTTACTACTATAATATTACCCATGCTCTGTGAGGGGTACTATCTTATTTCCATTGTTTAGCATTTCCATATGGACGGGCGAAAACGATTCGAATATCCTAGGTGTGACACGTATATTTTTGAAAACGGTTGGAGCAAATCTCTGGTTTGAAAAATTTTTGGATACGTGTGGACATGGCCTAAATGGCATTTTATTGTGGTGTTTGGTGTTCAGAGTTTATGTCATCTTTTGTAGACTGAAGTTATGGAAGAACATGAAGATGCAAGGAGAATCATGGCAGAAAATGTAAGTTGTTACAGAGTTCACATAAAGTCTTGATCCTTGAAAAATGTCTTGAAAATGTTTATATTTGACAGTGTTTATTCTTTGATATTTTAAAGGTGCTTAAAATAATTGATGTGGACAACAAAGGTTATGCATCTAAAGAAGACATTCAAGGAATGACGCTTGAACAGCTCAAACAAATAGCAAATGAGGTTGATGGTGATCCAGCTAACACTGAGGAATATGAGTTTGCCTTGTTTGAAATTGATTCTGTAAGGTAAGAGCTACAATTTTATGGTTCAATATTCATTCTTCTTCCATTCTTCTTTCTGACTTTGGGTCTGTAGGTACAGGTTCAAGGCTTAGCCGTCAAGTAACTTGTTTCCTTAGACAAGAAATGTTGCTCGGATCAAAGTTCTGGTAAACTGCCGACCTACCCCTCCCCTAAGCCAGCCATCATTTTGCCTTAAGTGAGTAAGTGTTAACGTTAGCTTAGGGGAGGGGTAGGTGGGAAGTTTCCCAGAATCCTAAATTGATGCCATTGCTCAAACTTTCCTCTTCCAGCTCGCTGTACAAATGCATGGGTAGTGGGGACATACTATTAGGGATATCCTTGTGATGGACTAGCCACCCATCCAGGGGAAACTCGCAATACTTCTAGCTGCATCATCATTTGACAAAAGAGAGGTTAAGCATCACGATTACGTCAAACGGCAAACTCGAATTTGTACCACATGACCAAGTTTCCCCTGTACTTGTCGGTTACTGTTTATTATTTCTACACCTTAATTATTAGTTTCACGCAATTTTTTATCCATAAGTATTGTCTTGAGCTGTTTTTATCTGCTCATTTTCTATTTTGAGAAATTCTCAACTTGAATCTGACGTTTGCCGTATATGTGAAGCTTAAACTCTCTAATGTTCACTGTTACATACAGAATTGAATGTTAGAAAAATCAAGAACTTATTAACAAAAATTCTATTAAGCAGCTTTGTAAAATACTAAAATTTACTGAAATTTCTTGCTTAGCGCTTACTACTCTTTGAGCTAATGGGCTGTGATGTTTATGAAGTTCTTTTTCTCTTAACAAAACCATCCAGGTCAGTCTTTAAGAGAGCGATGAAGGATGGAAGTGGAAAGCTTACTCTGGAAAACTTGATTAAGCATTACGAAGTAAGAGTAATTTCATGCCTGCAGTGGCCAGATATAAGTGTTAGGGCTAATCGAATCTGGCCAGGGGCGTTCCGCATGCGCGGCCTGTATAAAAGATACCCGGCGCCGGCTACGCAGGCTAATCGAGGCTAGTTGTCTAAAGATCGTGAGCTGATAGTCTGGAATTAATTGTCAGGTAGGGTGGGGGGCGAGTTGTCTGTATATCGACCAAATAGACAGGACGTCTTCCATCTAGGGACAGTACGCGCGCTCCATTGATCCATGCAATCTTTCGTGCCTTGTGGTTGAAAGTGGTTGTCTTGTGTTCAAGGGGTCCTCCACAAAACGTAAAATGAGGTACTTTCACGTAGTACTCGTGCAGCTTTGGCAAAGAAATGCTCCAAAAAGCGTGATGCGCGGTGCAAAGTTGTTTTTTTGCTAATCTAAAACCTTTCCTTTTTTTCTGTTCGCGTTGCCGTCACCGTCGTCGTTGCTATCTTAATAGAGATCTTTAGATTCTAGGACGAGAACGACCACAAGTACGAGATTTGACTTAAAGTTTTTTCGCGTATTCTCAAAACATAGACTCCCGGAAACCTTCATTTTACCATTTTTCCCGAGAAAAGTTAGCACTATTACCTTTAGTAAAGGAGGTTACACCCTCTCCAAATCGCAAAATGATTAACTTCTAACATTTGATAACTTGTTTCCGCCACTTCGACGTTCTCCCTAAAACTCGTAGTAGAATGACGACGGCTACCACGTTTTCCCGCCAAAATGACGCTTGTTCTTGCGCGAGCGCTACTTAGGATTGAGAAAATCTCGTGCTCGTTGTCGTACTCGTCTTAGAATCTAAGCTCTCTATTACGAACGAGTCGAGACTCGGTGGCAGGCAGGGTATTTTTCTAAATAAGCTATATAGGTGTTTGCTACCCCACGGGTAGGGTTTTTGATCCATTTTTGTTCTGAAAACGTGCTACCAATAAATTCACCCAAAGAGTACAGTGAACGTTTAAACCAATTTCTGAAATACAGTATTATATTACCGTTTATTTGCAGGATTTTGGTGGCTCGGCTAAGGTTGCTAGGGAACTTTTTAACATGCTCCACCCAAAAAATCCTGGGTTTGTAACAGAAGACGAACTAAAGGAACAACTTGATAATGTCTTGAAGCTGTACTTGAAGAAGAAAGATGATGACAAGTCAGGTCAGTGAACCACCTTATTTCTTTGAATTAGCGCCCGGGCGTTTTTTCATATTTCGACTAAAACCGGGGTTGTTTATCGAAAACACTGGTTGGTTTTACACAGAGATGTATCGGTATGGCATGTGTATAAAATATGGAGTATCTCATTATCCTCGATATCATTCTCGTCAATGGTATACAGATCGTCGCATTCGTCTTGTATCCCTATTATTCAAAATAGTTAGGGAGACAGTAGGGGAGGAGGGTGCTGATTCGAGATGGGCGGTTGTTTGATATTATGGCACAGGGGCGGCGGGCACTTATTCGGGAGGCGTGCGTGACAATAAAAAAGAAGTGCGTCTTACTTCGGCTACAGGCTTGCTAGAATGCAGTTCACTGCGGTGTCGTTAGTTAAAGGAACAATGCGCGACAGAAAGGAATTGTGTACCATGGCGAATAAGCACTGCCTATGGGGCTGTGCTGTGATATTTTCTATTTTGAAAGATTCCTCAGTAAAATAAAAGGTACCTTTTTAGCTGACAAGCGTCCAGATCACCCCTTTCCGAATTTTCTGAATTTACCCCTGCTGTAGACAGACTAGGATATCGTGCACTTAGTCGCCGTAAAATCTTCATGACATCGCAGCAAAAATAACGCGAAATATCGCCTGTATAAACCATACTAGACAGACCCATTTGCAATTGCTATATAAATCTTCCACGCTGCCCCCAGGTTTACTTAAGAACTTTGCTGACAAATCCCGTAGACGGGCATTCTCCTGTTTGTTAACGGTGCTCTAGCCTTCACAGCAGGCGTATTTGACGTATTTTGCAGTGCGAATGATCACAGTTAGTAAGTTGAAACTGAGAGAGTTGCGAAGAGTTTAACAATGATTCCAAGGGAGAGGTTGACGTGCCAAAATAGAGGAGGGGGGTGGAGGTTTCCTTTTTCCCCCGCCCCTCCTCCCTTGGTTTTCAATTGCTTTCAAGTTGGCGGCCTTGGTTAATGTACCTCTGAGCTGTCGTTGAAAATAATAATAAGTAACGTTGCTCGAGTCCTGTATACAACTTGTAAAATTGTATTTTTTGTGCTGCAGGAATTTATTACGAGAAGGAGTGGTATGAGGATAAAGAAATCATGAAACAAACTATGCCTTCATCTAAACTGGATGCCATGGCAACTGATTCGGCGCACACTGAATTGTAACTGGTAACTTAGCAACACTCAGCTTCAATGAACACGCTGTCAATGAAGTTTTATACGCATCCGTTAAGATACTGTAGTGCAAGTTGTTTGAGAAAATACCGTAAAATTCCGAAAATAAGCCCGGGGCTTATATTTTTCAAAGGCTCTTTTAGAGGGGCTTATTTTTGGAGGGGCTTATCTACGGAGGGAAATTTGCGTTTCAAAATCGATTGGGCTAGCCTTATAGTTGGAAGAAAATTTACCGTTTTACTTTGTATTTGAGGGTAATTTTCCAAGTACAACAACCGGGGGGCTTATATTTGGAGGGGCGATTTAACGGAGGGATTTTTGCGTTACCGGTTTGGGGAGCTTATATTTGGAGGGGCTTATTTTCGGAATTTTACGGTAGTTCTTTTTGAGGTAAGATATGTATGAAGCTCGTTATGCTCTGGACCAAGTGAACTGACTATATTTGAGAAGTAATGAGAAGTGAGGTTTGACCGTAATTGGAACTGTTATATAAACAATAAACAATAACTGACACAAGTGACACATCTAAAGTGTTTTTAAAGAACTTGTACAACTTTAAATGAAACTTTAAAGATATTTTTATAAGACTCCGCTTAGTAAGACTTTAACTCAAAAAGCTATTAAGAAACTGTTTTGTGAGTAGTATTGAAGTCTTTCAGCTCAGGTATGGGACTTAAATATCGTGATAAATGTAATTAAAATAATTCAAAGCAAGATAAAATATGAAACAACGAAACTTTTTACGGCCAAAAAAAGTAATTTGAAAGTGTACATACTCCGTACAACGAATTCGATTTACGGCCGTTTTAGTGTTGTTTTAACCACGTTTAGAAGATGTTTTGTCAAGAAACTCAAAGCCATCTGAGTCAGGCCATTTTATGAACTACGCAATGAAAAGAGTGCGCTTATGTCACACCTCAACGACTTTAAATATTCCACTCAGCAACTGAGCCTAGTGTTTACTGTTTAAAGTCTATTTTGCACTATGGCTTAAGGTAATCATTTCACGTGAAAATTGGCCTGTACGTAAGCGTTGTTTTCTTTGTCTTTTCGATAATTGGTAAGCGCAGAACGCGAGAAGAGCGCGACCCCCTTAATCTAGTGGTCGATAAACCCGTCTGTCGTGTTCGACCATCTCTTTAGACTAGAGATCTGTGACAAAGTTACTTTAAGGTGTGTTTACAACTGCATGGATATCTGAAGGTTTCTATAGTCTGATGTTTAAACCTTCCTGACAGTATTTTTAATGTAAGATTAGCCAAATTTTCAGTGGTTCGGATCGCGGCCTTGGTAAACAACGGCTGACCTCAACTTCTGTAGCTCGTCCTTAAGTGAAATGTATTTATTAAACACTATATTAAATATTTAAGGTATGAACGAGAAAGTGCACTATGTTACAGATACCTTTCTAAAAGAGAAGACAAAGAATAAAGATCACTTTGATGAGCGCTTTGCTTGAATAAATGTTTTTTGTATTATAATTAAAGAACTTAGTCTATTTAAAGGGAGGACCGGTCTAATATCTCCCGCCATACTGTTAATAGGAAGCTTAAGATCCGACGGCGGCGACGGCTACAAAAACGTCACTTAAATAATGCTTATCCTATCTCGTTGATTCTTAAGGACTTTTGTTCATGAAAAGAAAAAGAAAGTTGTTGTCTTCTGTTCCGGTTCTCGACAAAACGTGAAATTAGGCACTGGCTGTCAAGTTGTAGGCGTTATGCGCGTGCAAAGTTGTTGTTTTGCTATTAGGGACCTTAAGCAAAGACGTTTTTGAGCGACGCACGTCAACCGGAAGTGAGGCTTCTCCCTTTTTATATGCCTCGACGCTAACAAACTTTTATTGCTGAGTTTCTTTTCTCTTTTAAAGACGATTTACCCAAGAGTTTCAACCAAACCGCTCCCCAATGATGCAAAAAGTCCACTTCCGGTTTACGTCCGTCGCTCAAAAACGCTGTTGCTTAAGCTCCCTAATATAAACCAAGAACCTTGTATAAGCCTACTGCTTTTCTGCCTTTCTCGTGTGCCGTCGCCGTTGCAGTTCTCCCTTTCGTAAACGGTTGCTGCCATTTTTTGACCTGTTATTGAGAGTGTTTCTATGAAAAAGAAAGAAAATCCAACCTAGAATCAAACCAGAGCTCGAACCAGGACACTTCATATCCTACCGACCCGCCAAAGTTCCGAAAAATTTTAGTAAATACACTAACAAAAGTTTCTTAACTGTTACATCAATAACAGGTGACCCTGGCACTTTTCGTAAATTTTAACGAAATTTTAACGTGGGCTCCAACGTCGTTCTTTCTAACATTATTCTCTTGTCGAAAACTTGCATTTGTATTTTTTCTTTTTTTTAACTTGGAATATACTACATCTATTATGACTAAAGGCTTGGTTACTAATGATGGTATCAACCATTAAAAATGCCCAAAGACCGTTTACGAAAGGGAAATAGGCGTCGCCGATTATGAAATAGTGATTCTCCGCCAATCCCCTTTCTTCATGCATTCAGTTCTTTGAAGTGTTCCTAATTCTCTTCGTTCCAATGTTGTACCCATATCGTTTTAAGTCTTCGACCCTTTGCACAAGCTTATCAAATAAAATGAATGAAACCACTTCCCCGTCTTAATATATAAACATTCTTCGAAAGGACAGAGTTTGTCATGGGTTTTGCATGCATTGTAGAAAATCATAAAACGGCAAACTGATCCTTACGGCAAAGCGATGAAGAAGTCAAGAAAAGAATAAAACCTAGGAGAACTTGGTTTTTTTTTTTTTTAATGTCCAGCTTGATTGAAATGTAGGGAGACAGGAGTGGGATCTCTGAGTTACTGGTGGCTCAAAATGGATCGGCGGTGATCTCGCTCGCCCAAATAGGAGAGCTTGCTCGCAGGCTACACTTGAGCTCATACGCAGCAACCCTGACGCAGTGAGAAAGGCTAGGGAGGCTCATTTAATACACAAAAGATTGCGCCATTTTTCGTGCGGTCTTTGACTCTCGTTCCTCCTTCTTTGTTCCCGGGGGGCAAACCGCACGGAAACGCTTACTACGCAGGCTAGAATCAATACAATAATAACTTGTAGAAAATCATAAAACGGCAAAATGATTCTTACGGCACGGCGATGAAGAAGTAAACAAAAGAATAAAACAAAAAAATATATATTTAAACAAATTTGCAAAACATTATCCCTTCTTGGAACAAATAGATGTGACGAAGCTCGTTAGTACGACACCATCTAGTCTCCTACACCAACAACAGGCTATTGTTTTCAGTTTTTTTGTTTTGTTTTGTTTTTTGTTTCCATATTTTCAAACGCTTATTTGTATTAAACGAAGTTTTAATTTTATCTTCTTTTTCTTTTAGCCCCTGAAGAAGGTTTGTTTTCAAACCGAAATATTGGGCAAATTTGTTTAAATATATATTTTTTTGTTTTATTCTTTTGTTTACTTCTTCATCGCCGTGCCGTAAGAATCATTTTGCCGTTTTATGATTTTCTACAAGTTATTATTGTATTGATCCTAGCCTGCGTAGTAAGCGTTTCCGTGCGGTTTGCCCCCCGGGAACAAAGAAGGAGGAACGAGAGTCAAAGACCGCACGAAAAATGGCGCAAGTAAAAGGGCTGTTTCATTTCTCGCGCGGCCAAAACCGAGAATCCTGTTCCTTGGTCTTTCTTTGCTCCGAAACTAAACGGAAACGCTTGCTACGCAGGCTATATTGATCCAGGTCTACAACTGAAGATACGGTACCAACTAACGGTTTGTCGCTATGGACTTGCTGACATTTTGCATGCATTGCATGCCTATAGCCCTTCGTTCTTAGCGACCGCTCACTAGTGCCCGAAAGGACACATGGGATTGATCGTGGAACATCATGGCGGCTTGAAAAGGTTTTGGAATTTTGGAACGTGAATTCTACGTTAATACCGTTTGAGTTGAACTTTCTGGGGAGATATTTAACTATACTGTGCTAATAGAACATTTTTTCAATGCTATGTCTTCGAGCACGCACAACTTAAACCGAAAGAGGCCCGCAGATTCCGAAATCGAAGGCACTGAACCAGACGAATCTCCAGATGACCACGATAGAACGGAAGATCTTAAAATAAAAACCCTGGATGAAATTTTACAAGAAAAACGTAGACGGATAGAAAAGGATGATGAAGGTGAAGGGGGAGCATCACAAGGAAATTCGAGAACTGCTAGTCCATCCGCTACAGGTGGAAGGCGAGAATCGAGAACGTCTTCGAAACATGGTTCTCCAACTCAGGAAGGAGGAAGTGAGATTATTTATCAGATGAGTCCTGAACCGCAAAGCTTGTCTCCAAGTAAGTAATTAGAAATGTGTGGAAAATGTGATAAGTAGAACACGATTGTGCACGTGGGTGTCCCGAGTGGGTGTAGTTCTCAGTAGGACTGTTGTAGACAGTGACTTATGTTTTGACAAATCTGTGCAGTAGTCATCGTCAGACTGAGGCCCTTTTCAAACATTGCACTACTGCCGTGTCGAACTCAAATTAATTTGACCTGGCAGTTGCACAGCAATAGCACGGGAGTGGTTTAAACGTCAAATGTAATTCAGTCACTCCAAACTTAAAATAAGCAAAATATTGCAGTCAGGCTCAGTAGAGTCAAAGCACTTAAACATATACATTTCATAATTTATGAAGTGAGTTTGGCATGGCAATAGCGCTACATTTGAAAACGAGCCGTGCCACTGCTGTGTAGCTTGGCAGATCCTGTCTAATTTAATTGCTGTGCCAAACTAAAATTAATTCAAGGTGCTGCACTGAATGATTTTAATGATTTTGTCATTCACAGCATCATCTACAAATGGTACTCCAATAAAGGCCAAAGGGCAGATGTCTCAGGATGATGAACCTGCAGGGCTTCGCATCAGACAACGCCGGAAAACAACAGAGGAAGAAGAAGGAGAGATTGTTAGTGATCTTTCAGACTCTGAGAGCAAAAAAGTTGAAAAACGGAGAAGACATTCTTCATCTAAAAGCCATGACGCTGCAGAGGTTGGCGTCATAAGAGATTCTCTCAGTGAGCAGTCAGATTCAGAGAACAAAAGGACTGAGAAGAGAAGAAAGTATTCTTCTTCAAGAACTGCTGATACTGATGACAGGCAAAGAGAAAAAGACAACGTCAGTGATCCCTCAGACCCTGAGGATGTGAAACGTGATCAGAAGATAAAATATTCGTCTCCAAAACACCCTGATTCTGATTTAAAGGCTTCCAGGCCATCAGAACAAACAAGGAAGGATAAAGGTAATTGTATAAAAATTATTTAATCATGCAACCAGGTATATTGTGATTTTGTGAACTTGCAATAAAGTAAATGATACATGTATGCCCTCAAAGTGGTTTTATAAACTCAGATGAAAAGTCAGGTTTGAATCCTGGTCAAACCTACTTTTTTTGTTTTGTTTTTAAACTGCTCAGGTTGAACATGTGAAAGTCATTTACACATTCACCATCTGCACCATCTTGCCTCGTCTTGCACCCACCACTCCCCTCCCCTCTTACCCATAATTTTGGTTAATAATAATTTTTCAATTTCTCCTGGGTTTAACAGTCATTACAAGAGAAATTGAAGATAATGCTTTGGGGATCAACAAGGTGTATATTAGGCCATTTACACTAAGAGGTCATTTGACATAGTTTTTATGAAAGTTATATGATTTTGCCTTCGAAAATGATTAGTGGATCATATCTTAATCAAAATAATAGTGATTTGGTTTATCAAACCCACACCATTTTCTTAAAATGAGTAAGCTCGTAGCTGGTCACGTGACCAAAATGTGATTTTTAAAATTATGAATTACCTCTATCTGAACACAAATTTTGCTCTTAAACTTCAAGGAAAATGTTGAAAAGATGATGTGATAACGTTTACATCACATCTGAACATAACTATCAAACGTTTAACAAGATATAAGCAAAAGAGAGTTTTGGCAGCCATGTGGGAGGGCAAGAGTATGCCCTTCAACATGGCAGCCAATACAAATCATAAAATATTTCCCTTAAATGCATTTCCTCTCAAATTTCGGGTGTAAGATAATTTTTATATGCTCTGTCAATTTTTGGCATCAGCAAGATTCCAACTCACTGTTTAAAGCATTGATCACGTGGCCTCTTAGTGCAAGTGGCCTATTGGCAACATGAGAATGTTGATTCATAAGGAGTTATCTTAACCCTTTAAGCCCCAATATCCACATACAAATTCTCCAAACTGATGTCTGTACATTTCCGTAAAGAATGAGTTGAGAGAATTTGATATGATCAAAGTATTTTCTCTTAGGTGATCATTTAATTAATTCTGATAACCTCATCTGATGATAATGTATGGATATCGTTAGGAGAAAATTTCTGTTGGTCACTATTGGGACTTAATGGGGTTAATATTGTGGTTTTGTTCACTGGTTTGTAGGTTCCATGGTGACAACAAAGGCAAATGAAGAGTCAAGTGAGGAAGACAGTAGTAGTGAGGAAGAGAGTGACGAGGACACGGAAACAGCGGCAGCCACCAAGAGGGTACAAAAAGAAACAAAGGAAGTAGCCGATGAGAAGAAAGTGAGCAGTGAATCAGAGTCTGAAAGTGATGATAGCAGTAGTGATGATGATGATGATGATGATGATGATGATGATGACGATAATGATGACAATGATGATGAAGAGGTGGAAGAAAAGAAGGAAAGCAGCAGCAGAATCAAAGAGCAGAAGGCAGCAAGCATTAAGTCAAGTGAAGGTAAGGATGTTGGGAAAAAGGTTACTGCAAAGACCAATGAGGAAAGTTCAAGTGAGGAGGAAGAAAGTAGTGAAGAAGAAAGTGATGAGGAAGGTGATAGTGAAACATCAGAAGAAAGTGAAGAAGAGGAAAAGAAAACAAAATCTGCACCAAAGACTGAGAAAGTGACTGAAAAAGGCAAAGAGGATGAGATTGAAATAGAGGATCTCCATTCAGAGTTGCAGCAGCTTAAGCAACAAAGACCAACTGATGACAAATACAAGCAGAAAACTAAGACAGAGCGCCATCATCGCCGTGATGAAAGTTCATACAGGAAAAGGGAGCAGGAATCACTACATACAAGGGGTTATACATTGAAGAAAGTTTCTGATAAGGAGAAGGACTTGAAGTATGAAAGTCATAGAGAAAGAAGTCATCGGAATGACGACAGTAAGAGTAGGTCCTATGAGAAAAGCAGTTCTGAGGATAGAAGTCGTGATAAACACAAGTCAAGTGGTAATGCTAAGGATGTATCTAAAGTGAAATTAGACAGAACAGGTTCAAGAGAGAAATATTCTGAAGGGGATGTCGATAAACGAAGGAAGAGTTCAAGAAAAGATTCAGGCAAGACCAAATCTCCCGAGGAAGCATCTAGAACTGCATCTAAAGGTAAAGATCGGAAAGATCGCGGTGAAAGTAGGAAGAAAGCCACTTCGGAGAAAGTGGATAAAGACAACAGAAGCAGTTATGATGTGACTTCTAGCAAATCAAAGAAAGATGAAGGGCCATCAGTGATCCTGACTGAACGTGAGAGGCGGCAGTTCTCCAATGAAATTGTGGACATTGATAGTGAGGGTAGCAGCGATGAAGGTGAGGCTGTTGGGCCCCATTCAGATGCAGAAATGAAACAGGATCAGCTTTCTGACGGTGAGGAGGAGAAGAAAGAAGAGGCCAAACTTCCACCTTATTATCCTGCTGTTCGTGGCTGCAGAAATGTTGAGGAGTTTCAGTGGCTGAACAGAATTGAAGAGGGAACGTATGGGGTCGTCTACAGAGCAAAGGATAGGAGAACAGGTTTGGTTATTAATTTTCCTTTCTATGCCCATTTATTTTGGTACATTCATTCCTGTTGTAATTGGGTGATTTATGATATTGTTGGTGTTGAGGTATATGTTCATGTAGTGGATTGCATTAACCTTTTAAGTCCCAATAGTGACCAACATCAATTTTCTCCCAATGATATCCATACATTGTCAAGAGACTAGGTTATGAGAATTAATAAAATGATCACCTAAGAGAAAATGCTGTGATCTTTTGTCAAATTCTCTCAACTCATTCTTTAAGAAAATATATATAGATCAGTTTGGAGAATTTGTATGTGGATATTGGGGCTTAAGGGGTTAACTGATTGAACACATTAAGGATAAGGATTTACAGTATGTTCTGTACACTTCTTGAATGCAAATTATTGCCACAATGTTCATTGAAATCTTTTTGTATTTAATGTACATCTTTTGCTGTACGTTCGTAGGGTGGGTGCATGCTTCATCAGTGTTCTCAACAGATCGCGCCATTATGAGATGCGCACACTTGCGAAATGGTGCTCTTAATAAGTCCTTAAGGGCCCTTCAGTTGCAAAACTGTACTATTAAGAAGCCAATTTTGGTTGTAAATAGGTTTA
The DNA here is from genome assembly GCF_958299795.1 of Porites lutea. Taxonomy (NCBI): domain Eukaryota; kingdom Metazoa; phylum Cnidaria; class Anthozoa; order Scleractinia; family Poritidae; genus Porites; species Porites lutea. Next base: position 3,544,650 of record NC_133201.1, read on the forward strand.
TTTGGGTTGTAAATAAGCATTCAATTTTTTTCTACTGCTTGGTGCTGGACTATGAGCTTTTTTAAATTTAACAATAATTATTGTTCTCCATAGTGTGACTGCATACAACAATATTCAGCTAAAACATTTGATATTATTCCAGTCTAATAAAGTAGTATTACACAAATTTTAGTTGGAAACTTCAAACTGAGTAAACACTTGTGACCCATTCTTTGTTTTAAATGGCCCAGAAACTTCAAGGCCTGGGGTCATTGGGCCGTAAATCACAAAATTCTGGTGAAAACACTGTTTTTAAAAATTAGTAACATTTAATGTCACAAGTATTACAGCCTGACATTGTGTTGTCCTGAGGGGCTTCTTGTATTGGTGCAACAACGTACACTATTCTCAAATTTGTTTCATTTCAAGGTGATATAGTTGCATTGAAGAAACTAAAGATGGAAAGAGAAAAGGAGGGATTTCCTATTACGTCTTTGCGTGAAATCAATACCCTTTTGAAAGCACAGCATCCTAACATTGTGACTGTTAGAGTAAGTGCCCTGTTAAAGCCAGCCTGATTTGTGATTTTTTCAGTTTCAAGTGTAATTGTACTTCTGTTTTTTTGTCTAACAATAACACTTTACTCCAGGAACTATTCTTTTGCTGATTAGTCCCCTAACAGCTGTCCTTTTTCTCATCACACGATGTTCCTCCCCAAAGGAATGGCTGCTGACAAGCAAACTACTACCCTGCGATCAGAGGCGACATTTTCGCTGTGTGAGCTGGCGTGCGAAAAGTAGCCTCTGCTGACAACCGTTCAATTTTCTATCGTGCATGCACGAGATTTGTCACGCGATTCGCAAGCAAAATTAATCGTCAGGTCTGTCGTCAAACGACGCGAGTTTCTTGGGAATAAAAAAAAATTGTGACAACTCGGATCTGCTATGCAAGACTCATGCAAGACTCGCGCAGTGCTCTAAACTGGTCAAGAACTGGAAAAAACCCATTTTTTAAATTTTTTTGTCCAGATATCTGGACGGATTTGAATGGTTGTCGGCAGAGGCTACTTTTCGCACACCAGTTCACACAGCGAAAATGTAGCCTCTGCTCACAGGGTAGCAAACTACATTCCTTTACTATTGTTTCATCAATTTACTGAAGTAACCAATCATCTATCAGCAAATTGGGAGTGATGCTTTTGACAATTAAAAAAGAAAATAATTTCCGTGGCATGACAAGTAACAGCTTCATAGGATACAACTGGACAGCAATATTAAGATGGCACAATTTAAAATGCAGGCTGTGATTGGATGGCATTTAAAACGATAATAATGGAACAAATAATGGAATAATGGGACTGTGATTGTGAAGAATAATGGAACTGTGATTGGTTGAAACTTTGAAAGGTGTCTGCTCAAATGTGACTAGCCGCATCTTTGAGCAAGAATTGTGTGATAAGACTTGGAACAGCTGTATACATGTAGGAGGCTACATGACCGTGTTTGCTGATAAACATATTGTAGAAATTGCAGGCATTGTTGTATGTTTGCAGGGTACATTTTCTGTTTCATTACTTTTGTGAGGTGTGGCACAAGTTTGCAAAGTTTAATGTGGTGGCAAATAATTATACTGCTTCTGTAATTTTAAATAAAATGATATTCTCATCGTGTCTTGCTTCTGCAGGAAATAGTGGTGGGCAGCAATATGGACAAAATATACATTGTTATGGACTATGTTGAGCATGACCTGAAGGTTCTTATGGAACACATGACACAAGGGTTTAGAATTGGTGAGTGAGCATTCCTAGAACAACAATACTGAAACAGTCACAAGCGCCCATTTTCTTGGAGACCCTTGATTATCTGCGCAGCATGTGAAATAGTATATATGTTAAGAGTCTGCCTTCTGGGTGGGTACAGTTAATTGCATACCACAATTGTTTACTGTCCATAAAAGAACAGTTGAATCCTCTAGCAATAATTGTTTGCATAGTGTTACAGAGACATCCATGAACTTTCTTAGTGTTTCAAAACAATTATTAAAATTAATGTTAAAGAGCTTGACTACTGACAGGTTCCCATGTTCATCTCTCATTTTAATTTTAATTTTTATCTAGGTGAAGTCAAGACACTGATGATTCAACTTCTAAGAGCTGTTGTGCATCTCCATGACAACTGGATTCTTCATCGGGATCTGAAAGCCTCTAACTTACTCCTCAGTAACAAGGGAATTCTTAAGGTTCGTTTGATTAATGAAATAATAAGGGTTTAGAAAAGAACTCTACTTTGGTCGCAAGTTGTCCATAAGACTTAACTCCTGGAGGAGTCAAGGTTGTGCCCCTAGAAACATTGCTAAAGCTGTTAAGTGCAGTTCCTTCATAAGCAGTTCACTTCTTTATTTTAATTTTTGTTATCATTATCATTATTATTATTATTTTCGCTAGAGTTCAATAAGCTTGAAACTTGACTTAGCAAAAACACTTACTGTTTCTTTGGAATTAATTTGATAACAGGTTGGTGATTTTGGACTGGCAAGAGAGTATGGCTCTCCTCTTAAGAGCTATACACCTATCGTTGTGACACTGTGGTACAGGGCACCTGAATTACTGCTTGGCACCAAGGTACATTGTACTGTATAATTTAGTCATAGACAACATTACCTATTTCTTTTGAAGAAGCCTCTAAATTCTTCCATATTCCAAATATTCTAGGTCCAGATCCAGACAATAATATTGTGCTCTTTTTAATTATTGAGGTAGAGGAGGCCAGCTATTATTATTTAGCAAAGTCCAATTAGTGGTCTGTTATCAATGCTGCATTCTGATTGGTTGAGCTACTACTACGCTATATGTTATACCCCACCAGTAGCAAAAAGGGCCCGTCTTTGAAAACCAAAACAATGGCAGCTGAATCACATTTTGCTAGCTAAAGTTGTTTTGTCCTGATATTTTTGACCGACTAGTTGGATTTTACTAAAACAATTATTCCTCCCGCCCTCATGGCCTCTGGGTCAATAGCCCTATTGACTCAGAGCCCATTCAGACTCGAGGAATAATAATTTATAATAAAATAATAAAAGAATATTTATTGTTTGCAGAACTCTGAGAGCATGTCTGTCCAGAAATAAAGGCTTTTGAAAAACTGATCTTACTTAGAGGTTTTTACATTTTTAACACATTGTCATATAAATGGAAGAGAGATGTGGCCCTCTCAACCCCCCCCCCCCCCCCACCCCCGGCAAAAAAAAAATCCATCCATGCATACTATCGTTCCAAGTTGACACAAAATGATTTCTCTTTAGCTCCAACTTTAGATCGTGAAACACAATATTATTTCAACAAGTTATATTTACCACCATTCTTCTTAGTTAAAATAAAATACAACTCCGGGTAGTGAAAAGTAAAAAGTTACACCCAAATGGTCGAACTTAATGATATTCAAGGTTTTAGCCAGAAGGGTGTCCAGCTGTCCTATGGACGCCCATTTTTGGAAGACATGCAAGGAAACTTCACTTAATCTCTTATGATTTTATGGGAAAACACGCCTTTTTGACGACCAGTTTTCAATGTCTGGCTAGAAGCCTGCTTGTATTGGAACCCACTGAACACGAGATTCCCCCAACAATGTTACAAGTATGTGGAGGACTTCATGTATGTGTACTCCACCCCCTGATAATACAAAAGAGGTTGGACACCCTGTTCATCTGCACAGTAAATCCTCACGTTCTTCAGAACGCATCCTAATCTGGTGTTCCTGTGGCACAAAGGCAGAACTTTTCGAGCTCTCACGGGTGACTGCCAATTAACCACCCCTATAAATTTTATCAGGGGCATCTCGGCCCTGGACTCCTTTCAACTCGAGTGACGAATGTGGATCCGTAATCAATGATTACCTCTCATAATATCAATATATTGTATGATTATTCACTGTTTAGTGATTACAAAATTCTTTGTTGTTATAGGAATACTCAACTCCCATCGATCTGTGGTCTGTTGGTTGTATATTTGCGGAGTTGTTGACGATGAAGCCACTTTTCCCGGGCAAGTCGGAGATAGATCAGATCAACAGAATATTTAAAGTAAGACTTTGTATTAGCATTGCATAGATGAAAATTTGTTTATTATTTATTCAAAATGTTTCTCCGTTTCTCATTGGCTCAAATCACCCGGCTGATTACTCGTAACCAGCTGTGTTTCGGGTAAATCGTCTCTATTAGAGTCAAGCCACTTAGCAATAAATTTACTAGTGTCAACGCTTAATAAAAAAGAAAAGGCATCACTTAATGTTGACGTGCGTCGCTCAAAAACGCCTTTGCTTAACCTCCCTGTTATCTTTTTTTTTTTTTCAGGAACTTGGAACTCCCAGTGACAAAATTTGGCCTGGACCACCATCTTACTCTGAACTTCCAGCTGTTAAAAAGGTTAAGAGATTTCATTGGTTTTCATCCAGGGACTCAAACTTGTATAGTTTGAGTCAGTGTTAGCTCAGTCGTAGAGCGTTTGACTGCAGAGCGGGGGGTCACGGGTTCGATTCCCGGGGCCGGACCAATACTCAGGGTCTTAAAATAACTGAGAAATGGAGGTACATGTACTCCCGTTGCAGTGCAAGCGGCTAGAGCTTCGCGTGGCTCGGATGACCACGTAAAATGACGGTCTCGTCTTTAGTAGGACGAGTTAAAATATTTTCCCCAATTAGTACTTTCCTGCTAAATACATTTATACTCAAGTAAACTGATTTTTTTTTAGTGTCACAGGAAAGAACTACTCGAAGTCTCTTTATTTGAATTGATCGCACTTGAGGATTTTATCCACGTGATCATACTCTCCCCAGTCCATCTCTACCTTCCAGTTCCAAGATGGTGGTGGTACACAAGAAATGCTGAAAAATTGCTCAACACGTTGTTCATTGAGTTGACTTGACAACTTTTACTCTTTCAGATGACTTTCACAGAGTATCCTTACAACAACTTAAGAAACAGGTTTGGCACGTATTTAACAGACAAGGGCTTCAGTTTGTTAAACAAGTAAGTTTCTCTGTGTTAAATTACTTTTAGAAGTTACATATATATCATTTGTAACTTTGCAAATGACAGTCAGCGGGCTGTGTCTCGCAAGTCCCGATAATCAGTAGACTTGGAAAGCTGTAGCTGTAGCCTGCGAACCGCAGACGTATTTCCGGTCGTCACTTCTCTTCCTCCGAAAGCGGGTGAAAGTAGAGCGGAAAAAACCGGATGCTCTCGCAGGCTAGGAAAGCTGTCAAAATAAACTGGTTTGTTAAGTAGGACGTACGCTTGGATTTGAGTATATGATATCGGGGCCCGAAAATTACCGGGACTTTCAAGAAACGGGTCCCTAGGGCGAGGCTCCTTCATGGGAAAAAATGACAAATGATAGAAGGCAAGAGGCGAACCGAGCGGGAAGGGAAGGCGAGCCTGACCCCGGGCTGATCAGACTGTGTAGAGATGAAATGCATGTAATTTGCAGTGAGTGTAGTTTTCTCTTTTGTATTTTTAGGTTTCTAACGTATGACCCCAAGAAAAGGATAACGGCTGATAAAGCCCTTGAACATGAATATTTCAATGTAAGTGCTTTTTGTTGATTTCTTTGTATTGCCACTTCTTGACTAGCAAGGTTGAAGTTTTTATTTAGTTTCGGGAAGCACTCTTGCTAGGTACTAAACCTGCGGCATTTAATTCACTGGCGATATTATTAAATTCATGAATCGCGTCCAACAATCATACAACAAAAAGTCACAAAAACACAAATAGGTAAAAGCTGAACGCTGCATGTGGGAAGAATCATTTTGCGTTTCACGTTGCGTTCCACAGAGATCGGTGGTGGGGCCAACTTCAAAGCGAGGCATGAATAGACACCAGTTTCCTACCGAGAGAAAGGCCATAAAACAAAAATAATAATAACAATAATAATAAAGGGCGGGAGAAGTAGTTGAAAGATGGCGTTGAAAACGGAGCAAACTTTGATAAGGGACTATTAGCATCCTAACTTTGGACGCAATTATTATACTGGAGACCATAGTGTACTAATGTGCTCCATTTGCGTTTTACCCCTCCCTCCTTAGGAGTCTCCACTTCCAGTTGACCCCTCCATGTTCCCCACGTGGCCTGCCAAGAGTGAGATGATGAAAAGGCCTAAGAAGAAGGATGTGGAACACAGTCCCCAAGCCCCGGAGGGTGGGGCTATGTTTGCAAAGCTGGTGAGTGATAAACGCGAGCCCGCAACCGTTGATGGTCTTTTCATTATCATGTAATCTTGCGTTGGTTGTTTAAACGCGACGCACCACTATTACTATACTATTTACTATGACGATTTAAGGCAACAATGTTAGAACAATGTTTAACAGTTCGAAACATCACTGCAACACTGTTGCAACGCTTTCCATTGCCCTAAAAATAGTCCTTGCGAATCGATCCGTGTGACAAAGCCTGAAAAAGTAGGGAATGTAAATTCAAGATTTTTCTCGTGTTACCAAAGAAATATTTTAAGCGCTTGCTGCTTGGAAACACTGTTGTGGTCGCCGTGTTACCAAGATTTTAAGAGATACCCTGGAAATGAGATCCGCCCTTGAGACATTTCGCTTACAAATAAGTTGCTCTCCGGCCGCAAATAGAAAGAAGGTGCTTGGGGAACAGTTGAGTAAACATTCTTATTTCTAGGACAAACGGCAAAACAAGCGGACATTGTCCTGTTAAACCCTGTTTGGACCGTAACAAAAGTTTGAAAAAGAAGAAAGAAGAAGAAGAAGCGCTAACTGCATAACCCAAATAGTTTACAGCAGGGTGGCCGAGCGGTTAGAGCGCTGGACTCGCAATTCAGAGGCTCCGACTTCAAGTCCCGCCGTGACCGCTAGCTGGATTTGTTCACGGTAGTCCCAAGCTCAAATCCTCGACCACGCTTGTAAATAGCCAGCTGGTTTGCCCCCGGCCAGTTGGGATTCTTAACCCTGTTATGTCTAGCATGAGTGCTGTAAATACTGCCAAGGGTAAATAATTATAAATTTAATTTAATTACATTTCACATCTTGTATTTCTGTTTACAGGCCGATGAAGGGGACAGTGGAACTGACAGTCAAGGATTCAGGCTTCAAACATCCAAGAAAGGTTCTGCTGCAGTCGCCGGATTCACTTTGAAGTTTTAAGCCCTGCACTTGCCTCTCAGACTGGAGAAAGACGTGATGAATGAGCGAATACGTGCAACCTTAGAACGTTTTATATTCAAATGTAAATAGCTTTCCTTGTTGGAGTAAAAATAAAGAGTTAAGTATCTACTTCATTTATGGAAACAGAAGGTGCTTTAAGGTGGCGTTTGATTGAGCGCAGTGTGGGATAAAAATAAACTGAGAATCTGGACTTAAGTCGTTTTCAGACATCGTAAAACTGGGTGGTCCATTGGACCATACTGCATATGGGTGATAGAGGAGATTTCCACCGAATATTTTAAAAAAAAACTTTGGAACTAAGGAGACTCGTGGCATAGATAGCAAATTTAGACGGTGCAGCAGCGCCCAGAATAGTCTTGGAGAGGATAACTAAACAACCAGGATAACCGTAAAGTCTTAACGTGGTTTAATTGTGACAAATTTCACGAACATGTATTTACAAAACTAAAACTATTTACAAAGGTCTTCTCTAAATTAATGAATCCAGCAGTTCAGATAGCTCTAGTAAACTCATTGTTCTGATCTCTTTCTCTACATATAATTTTTCCGTCTCCTTGAATGACAGTGAGAATTTACGCGCGAGTTCTTCTTGAAAAGACTTGTTAGTCGGTTGAAAAGATTCCTCAACGCAGACGGAAGTACACTCCTGCCCTGTAAAAAGAAAAGAATTGAACGAGTAAGTGAACCTCCTCAGCTGAGTTTACTCTTCTAGTTAAAAGGTATAGACCATTAAAGAATATTTCAGATATTTTAATGAAATTAAGAATTTTTTCATGCATCTTACATCGAACACTGTTTATATTCATATACACGGAAAGGAGCGTACATTTTGCCAGCGTGACGCTGTTAAATGTGTCGAAAATAAACTGGTTAACGAAAACAATGCGACAATGACTTATCATGGAAAGTGGTCCCACAGGGTAATAATTGCCTTAGTAAGCACATTAACTTCCGTTCCATATCCCAGTCCTCTCTCGCCTACTTGTACCTAGCCTGTTCCAGGCTCTCGGATAGTAGGGATGGCACGAGAGTGAAGGGCACGCGAACAGTTTTATTTATTTATTTATTTATTTATTTATTTTAACGTTTGCGCTTTCTCAAATCAGCGGACCCAATTATCTCGGAGTCTGGAATAGGCTAACTTGTAACCCGATTAAAAAATACCCGCCCTTCCTAGTTAATCAGACTAATGCCATGCAATGATTTTCTACCTTGTGAATTTCTGGTCTCAATGCTCCCTGGTCGTCAAGTACTTCGATTTGTTCAGCCAGCTTTAGTAGATCTCTGTTTTTTCGGGCTTGGCGCATCGAATTCACGATCCTGTCGTAAGGGATAGTAGAGTGACTTGTTGACTGTAGCAAAGATTTTCTCTCGCTTGGTAACGAATGGATTTCAGCTTGTACTTCCATTTTGACGTCTCTGTAATAAGAGAACGAGGTATCAATTAAAAGTAAAACATTGTTGAAGAAAAATGCAATGATCAGACAATTATAAAATAAAACTGACAGCTAAATTCTTTTCTCTCCTATGGGGCTTTTAATGATCAGAGATAATGAAACAAACAAATTTAAATGGAAAATAACAAGGTTAAGAATCCCAACAACTCCACTGAAGTTGAAAGAACTATGCCATGAAGTGAAATAGGGCCTGTCAAAATGATAGCGCCCCCAATGCGGTTCAGTAGCAGACTTTCTGCGATGTAGAATGACTGAAATGTATGTTATAGTTTTCACGAAAAATGAAAACTTTTCACGGGATAGTATTTTCCTAGTTAACTTTATCAAAAAGACGCCTTTCTGTTCTTTGAAAACGAAAACTGGTGACAGGTAATACGTTGTGCTATTATCCGGTTTAAGATAGAGCTCTTTGTAGGATCAGCCAACTTTTGCGGCATGCACAGTTAATTTCAGGAGAGGGTCGGCCTCAAAATTCTGCAAAACTTCTCGTTTAAAAAAGATTCTTCATTTGGGGAATTAAAATAGCTCTTCAAATTTCTGTTGTTAAAATTCAAAACACTTACCGTTCTTAATTGCAATTGGTTTAAAATTCACCTATAAGTAGAATCAACTGACAAACGAGTTCGTTTTCAGCACAAAGCAAATGACCTGCGCCTTCAAGAAAACTTCTGAGGAAGTGAATAAACATTTCCAGTTGTCGTAGAGATGTGGTATGTCACAGTGGTTGTTTCCAAAGCTCGCGCGCACTTTACACGCGCGCAGTCAGTTAATTCAAGTCTCGGTCCATGGCTTCCCACGGCAAGATATAGAATGATCCAGCTTACCTGAGTATAAATTACTTAACTCCTTTCGCAAAACTAAGCGAAATAAAAGAACGGTCCCTTGTGTGACGAAATAAGCAATGTCGGTCTTAGACTTTAAGGCTTCGGTGGTATCCAGGTTCCACCCCAACCTCCCACATCAATCGTCCGCCTGCCACTGCCTTTAACATCATAATCAATTTCATTGTCAAGAGCAATTCGGCAGGATTTGAAACGAATTTTCAATGGAACAACTTGCATTTTAATGCCATTCATTAATTTCCCTAGGCTGTCAGGCCGGTAGGTTAATGCCGACCCTGAAGAAACGTACCGGGAATACAAACACATGTAAAATATCCTATCTAGTCCTAAGTCCCCCAGCTCATAGTCCAGTCCAGCCCAGTCCATCCACTCCAGTCCATCACGGACGTCTGGAGTGTTATGCAAAACGGAGACAAGATGCCCACGGGGTGAATAGGGCTTTTTATTTGGATACAGTACTTTAACCCACACCAGGTTGCTATCTTTGATATTCTACATTGAAAATCTTCCGTAACATCAGAGAAATGTACCTTTATTTGCACAAAAGAAAAGTACAAACTTTGTGATGGCTGCAGCAGCATGCAAGAACCGTGCAGGGCGTCACGACACCCGTCATGTGATCCATATGCACCAATCATATTGCAGTACCAGCAGCACTTGAAGGGTCATTCTGCAAAATTGTCCACTCCGATCTTGCATTCTATCGGTGAACGTGGCAGTAATTGTGATCTCCCTTCTGTTCTAGGTAAATGGTCAGTCTTAACCCGTCATTTCAATGGACATGTGTCTTATAACAATAATTTTTGTGTGCAGTTAAATACTTGTTCGTACTGAAGTTAGTTGTTGATTCTTTCGCAGAAAACACCCCAAAACTCGACATCAAGATGGTGAAAGTAGGAATTAATGGGTTAGTGAAAGTGTTGAATGAGCTTTGCTGCTTCTTTTTTCTATGTTTCTGTTCTTGTCCATCATCATTTGACTGTTAAAGGTAACATATTCTTGCGTTTTTATCGTAGATTTGGACGTATTGGACGCCTTGTAATGCGTGCCTCCCAGGAACATGAAGAAGTACAAGTTGTCGCAGTGAACGATCCATTTATCGATCTGGATTACATGGTTAACAATATTTTTATTATTGCTTGTGTAATTCCATTGAGGAATAATTTTATTTTATTGTGACTAACAGAACAGGATTCGTAGGCAGTTTTTTTAAACAACCAGTAAACTAAATCAATATCGTATTGTTCCAATAATGGCGGCCGCTTCCTGATAGGTCATGATACCATCTTTTGCATGAGCTCATACGTAATCGTTTGACGCACAAAAAATTAACTGTCAGATCTACGTGTTAATGAGTTTTTAATTAATGTCAGTTATTTTTAGTTTGTGGTTGCACTTTGATTTAAAATTTTGTTTCTACCTATCAGCACACGTGTAATATTTTCAGATATTTCTCAGATTTTAGCACTGATCTCCACAGTTTTTCCAGACTTTCCATGACAGGTCGTGTAGGTCACAGACTAAAAGCAAATCGAGACCTACTGATTCATGAAAAGTTCATTAATTTCTGCTGTTTTGTCAAAAAGGTGTACATGTTTAAGTACGACTCCACCCATGGAAGATTCAAGGGAACTGTTGAGGCAAAAGATGGCAAGCTTGTAATAAATGGCAAAGCAATTTTTGTCTATGCATTGAAAGACCCAAGCGCAATACCATGGAGTGAAAGTGGTGCTGAATATGTTGTTGAGTCAACTGGTGTTTTCACAACGACAGAAAAGGCCAGCGCTCACTTGAAGGGCGGGGCCAAAAGGGTCATCATTTCAGCCCCTTCAGCTGATGCTCCCATGTTTGTGATGGGAGTGAATGAGGACAAGTATGATCCAAAATCTATGACAGTTGTTAGGTATGTTGATAGATTGTGCTTTATAGAAGTTTTTTTTAGTCGTGATGGTCTTGAAGTGAGTAGTGTCACTTTTGGTGGGTGGAAGTAGTAATCAGTTATTATTCACTGAAAATAATTCTCAGTTTATAATTAGCTCAAACTGCCTGGCTAATTTTTCATAACCAGCCAACTTTGACCAAATTTGCTTGATTTGTTTTTATGCCACATTGCATCATTTTAATTCATTGATATTTTAAACTTCATAGATCAAATTATTCCCATTAATCCATCAGCATCCATCCCAATCAAAGATTCTTTTGAATTTTCAATTCTTTGACTGAAGAGCATGATATTGAAATTAAAAATAAACTCAATAATGAAAAAACCACGGTCAAAATGTATTATAACATAACTAGAATATTCACCTAATCAAATTCAATTAATAGCGCAAGCATGCTTCATACTCCCATTGAGCATGCTGATGACGTCAATAAACTATACCTCGAGTTCTTGAAAGCTTAACAATCCTCCCAAGACATCTCCTACGTGCATCCATAACTCAACAGTACAGTATGACAGGGGCGGATCCAGGATTTTTTTTAGGAGGGGGTGCACTTGTCTCTTGCTCTACTTCAACACCAATAAACCACATAGTTTTATTTTTTTCTCAGAAAACCAGTTGTATTAGCTTATCTTAGTCTTAGGGGGGGATGCACACCCCCTGCACCCTCCCCCTAGATCTGCCCCTGTATGAAGCGTTAACCATGTGTTTTATAAAGAGAACACTTTTGAATTTGTCAACCAATAGTTAAGGGGAAAGAGGTGAGTGTTGTTGTTGTTGTTATTGTCATCTCTGTGAACTGTGCAGGCTGTGGTGTGAGCAAATCACTTTTTGCACTTGGGAAGTTTGGAGAGCACTCAGGAGGGTCGAGCAACTCTTACGCTTTTTTCGTGCTCTCCAAACTTCCTGCATGCTCAATATCTCGACATACCCACGCTGACGCATGAACTAATTGTTAATTCTTCCAAGGAACACTTGACCAGTTTTAACTTTACCTCTTGCGACCTGTGACATTTTTTTTTTACCCCTAGCAATGCATCATGCACAACCAACTGCCTTGCTCCTTTAGCCAAAGTCATAAATGACAATTTTGGAATAGAAGAGGGTTTAATGACCACGATCCATGCTTACACTGCCACACAGAAGACTGTTGATGGGCCAAGTGGAAAGGTATGTGCCAAGCAAAGCTTCCAACAAAATCTGTAAGATGAGAGCTACATGTGTTAACCACATCAAAAGAGAACTTCAAAACCCCCATTTTTCTGTAGATAAGTGCAAAAGGTTGGAACACTTGGTCACAAGATGCAGTAACATGTTGCGGCAATATGTGATGTTGCAGGGGCAAAGTACTTTTTGCTTATTTCAAAAATTTTTCTGAAAATCTTGTCCCTGCAACAGAATTTTTGCCACAGACTGCAACAAGTTGCACATAATCAAACCAGTGGGCACAAAGAGATTTGTTGCTGCAAAGTGTCATGCTACTAGATGCCTGACTTGTACACAAGTAGTGCTTTTTTGGAATGACATGTCGCCTAGTGTGTTCAAACTTTAATAAGTTTTCCCCAACCATTTTAATAGCAATTTATCCAGTGTAGATTATTTGGCAAATAAATTCTGGGATATGAACCAAGGGTGGTGTTGAATATATGATGTTTGAACTTTGCTTATTTCCCCTTTTTCTCCACCCCAGAAATGGCGTGATGGCCGCGGAGCTCATCAGAATGTAATTCCAGCATCTACAGGTGCTGCTAAGGCTGTTGGGAAGGTTATCCCTGAACTGAATGGAAAGCTGACTGGTATGGCGTTCCGTGTTCCTGTTCCAGATGTGTCTGTGGTGGATCTTACCTGCAGACTCAAGAAGGGGGTAAGGCACTGCCTCACTGTATGTTGAACAGCACTTTTGGTTTTATTGTGTTGATTACCTACATGTAGTGTGATACCAGTCAGAACATTTTTTAAAATATTTCATTAGCCCTCATTGGCCAATTCCAAAAATGAATTACAGTCGAACCTCCATATATATGTGACCACCTATTAAAAACGCTAGCGTTTGCCCAGTTAAAGCCTTAGAGTTGGACCCTGTCTTAAACAACCACCTGTTGTAAGCAACTGCTACCACTTTTCGGGGATGATGGTTAAATAACTTTGTTTTCAGCGTGCAAAGAAAGTAGCGTCCAATAGCCCAGGGCTAGTGGATTTTGCTATCAGGCTAGTGAATTCTGTTTTTAACTGGCCCGATGGGCAAGTTAAGTTTTTTGAGGAATTCAAATTACAGAAGAACTGTAAGATCAATCCTGCTCATCAAACGTTTTGGGGGTTAGTTGAAATGATGTTTGGGCTAGTAATTGTTAGCTTCAGCCTGCCCGAATGGCAAGCTGTAAAAATGACTTTCTTTGCACCCTGGTTTTTTAACCTCTTTAAAGGGACCACTTGATGTTTGATGTATGCGCTATGTTGCTTATAAAAAGATCTTCTCGCGACAACTATAACTACAGACATTGCAACTTAGAAATTGCATGCAGTGAATTATCACTTATAAAGTAGATGTGATTGGACCTCTTCTCAGAAGAGACCCCCTTTGGTTTGATTCTTGTAAGTTACCAACTGTAAGCAACCACCAAATCTGCTCATTTTGGGTGGCCATTTACAATAAGTTTGACTGTAATTTTAAATATAGACTGGAAACATAAATTTTTGTTCTGAAATATTTTGGCTGAATCACACAGCCTTCAACAGTTGATAATTTGTACAAACACTGTACATGGTTTTGTAGCTGTCACAAGATCTTAGAGCAGCCATTTGACAAGAGTATGGTATTGTAGATGTTTGTTTGCTCCATTAAGAGTTAGGCCCTCAACCAAAATGTTTGAGGTTACATTATAAAAAGGTGGTAGCCAATATCCTGCATTAGAATTAAACATCCTATCTGTCTCACAGTAAACTGAGCAGACACAAAAAGGACCGTGGCAAATCCAAGATGGCCTTTAGTAACAAATGTCTATAATTGCACACCATAAATTATGTAGTTGGAAAAAAATCATACGGTCTATGGAAGCTGTGATAAAAAATAATACGATCAAACCTCTCACAATGGCCACAAGAAATTGGTCAGGTTAGAGAGGTGGCCATCATAGAAAGGTTTAAACAACAGTCAATGTATGGACAGTCTGCCAAAAAAAGTGGCTGTTGGTGGCCATTTTAGAGAGGTGGGAGCCATAAGTGGAGGTTTGACTGTATTTGATGCAAAGCCTACATTAATACAGGCTTATATTGTTAAAAACAAAACTAAAACTGAACATTGAAGCCATGCAGTGTTTTGCTTAGTGTTCTTTTCCAGCAATTTCACACCAATTTCCCATCGTACTAATTAACAAATACCTGTAAGTTACATCCCATTTTCTTGTTCATTCATTCTTTCTTTCATTTCTTTTCTGTTGTAGGCATCATATGATGAAATTAAGACAGTGATGAAGAAAGCATCAGAAGATCCAGCACTTAAAAAATACCTTGGATACACTGATGAGCAAGTTGTATCCACTGACTTCATTAGCAGCACTTATTCTTCAGTCTTTGATGCGGCGGCAGGAATTTCTCTGAATCCAAATTTTGTTAAGCTTGTAGCCTGGTAAGCAAAAGCATACACCTTAAAAGTCCTTGAATGTTCTCGAATTTAAAAATAAAAATTCAAGCTAGACCTTGAAAGAGCTTGAAAATTGCAGTCGGTGCTGGAAAGTCCTTTCAATTTTGGTAGCAACTTTATTCAACCCAGATTCTCAAGTGCTTAAAAGAAACAAATGCAGAAAGACCTTAAGGATAAAATCGCTCATGTTGTGAAAGAACTAAAAAGACATAGACTCAAGGCTCTTTTTTGCACTGAATGGAGTCAACTCCTTGAAAAATGAAAATGTGTCCTTGAAAAGTCCTTGAATTTTTGTTCGAAACAGTGTACTGTACATGCAAACCCTGGTTTTTGTACATGACTTGAGTTGGGAGCAGTTGTTGATGGGGGGGAGGGGGAGTGGGGTGCTCCTTGCTGTAGGGCTTTGAAAGTAATGACTCACTTTACTTTAAGTTGTGACGGAGTCTTAGTCAGAGTTGTATGCATACAGCTCTCTCGGGAGCTAACAAATACAGCTGAACTTTATCTGCTATGGCATCGGCAGCAGCAAACACTGTACCACCTCCTTGGTTTTTGAGTGGCGCTCCTACTTTGAAGTTAAATGTTGAGTTCTGCAATCTTCAACTTTTGATCCTTAAGATGAATGATTAATAATAAGTGCCATTTATGGTTTATAAGGGAAGCACAAAGTAGTTGTTTTTAGGTCATCTTTGATTTAACAACCTTTGAACAATCCTTTAATTACTTGATCCAGTTAGAGGGTGTGAAGATACTGTAAAATCCTGAATGCATTTTAATGTGTCATGTAGTGTTTGTATTCATACTGTCTGACCCTCTGTTAGTAATAACTTGGTTAAATAATATTATTCATAGGCAAGGTCAGCAAAATCGTTCTCAAAATTTTGTCTGTTTTTTTTCCCAGGTATGATAATGAATATGGCTACAGCCACCGTGTTGTGGATCTTATCAAGTACCTTGCTGGCAAGGAGTAAACACCTTGTTCCAGGCCCATCGTAATTTAAATTCCTCAAATCACCGTGTGAACGTTAGTTCTGTTTACACCTTTTTCTGTCTTGATTATGATTCTCAAGATTAAATGGAAGTTTTTGTAACCGTTTCCTGTGGTCCAAAAGATTTTCTTTCACCCTCGTTGTGGCTCCAGCCAACATGTTAAAACATTATTGATCAGCCTTAGCTAACTCATCCCGTTATTGTGTAAGAAAATCTTCCAGGACAATGGGCATAGTTGCAGAAAATTTTACTTCATCTTGAGTTGCGCTGCTAGCTTAGACTTCCAACCACAGGTTCAGAGGTTCAAAGCTGCAGTGAAGTAAAACAGGGACTCTTTAAGATCAAGGTGCGATTAAGTAGAAAGTTTGTGGTAGTGGCTTTAAGTTGCTTATATCAGGCCTAAAACATGCACTGTTTGGGCAATACAAAGGTGTCAAAACATGATGTAACTTTAACATTGTGGTGAAATCTTTGCGGTGGGCCTCATCATCAGTTCAGAAAATGACTGAAATCTGACTTATCATGTGTAGTGTGTTTGTTGTCTGCTGTTGTTCCCTAGGAATAGAAAACTGGATTGGAAAAAGAAATCGAAAAAGAGTGGGATTGCTCCCGTCCTTTAGCTAACGTTCACTGAGAAGAAATGTGTTGTTGATGTTAAGATAAACTGAGCTGGAATAAAGCAACTTTCATCTGAACCATCAGTTATAATTTCTTTAATGGGTGATCTAGTAATACTTTGTCAGCCAAAAAAAAACCTTGGGTACACTTCGGTAATGAACATTTGCCCCAAGTGAGACACAAATGTTAACTTTAAGTTAGGGGAGGGGTAGGTGGGCAGTTTGCCAGACCTAAATTGATCCGACATATGCCATCAGCTAATCCCAGGGGTAGGACCCCAGGCCAACCATCGGATTGTAAGTCACAGTGGAACCTCGATATAACGAAGGGCCAAGGGACTGGCAACATGTGTTCTCTGTAACAAGGTTTCGTTATATCGAGTTTCTTTTCCATATATTTTACTATCAGAGGGGTAAAGAAAATCGTTCGTTATACTGAGGACTTCGTTATATACGTAGAGGTTTTTGAAATCGAGGTTCAAATGTATAAATTTTTCCCACTCCTTTTTCCTTCTAACTGAAATATTGTTCAGGCCCCAGTTGTTCAAAAGGTGGATAGAGCTAATGCAATTGGTTTCCCTAATACTTATTCACTGGATAGTGATTTATCCAGTGGATAGCACTATCCAGCTTTTGAACAACTTGGGCCTGAATATTACACTCCCCAGGGGCAGGGAACCCAATTTATTCAATTCCCAGAGATATTTCCCTGGATTCCCCAGGGTCCTATCCCTGGGGTAAGCTAATGACAGGCACATAAAGTGCCATTTTTTAATTGATTTATTGTTACAAAGATATTTTTTTTTAAAAAATATTGGTACCCCTTCGCTTGCTTAAGAAATATAATACGCAAAGAAGATACATTCGCGCGAAAAAACGAACATTTGCGCATATATCAGATTCAGTAACGATTTTTGCATTTTAGTCAACATTCAATAACATTTTGGGGCATTTTGTATTTATTCTTGAATTTGTGATGTAGAGTTTTCCTCATCGAACGAAAACATGATCAATGGTAATTGCTCCTTTAAACGAATATTAGAAAAGTTTGAATATATACCGAAAATCCGACTTAGTTTTTTGTCGATTTGTGTCTTGTGAATCTGTTGACACTTACAGTGCAAACTGCTTACAATGCACCCCCACATTATGGCATTCGCAAAAGGGCCCCAAACGAATTTTGAAATTTCTTAACGGCATCGCCGTTTGCTGGTCTTCTCCTAGTTTTTCAAAGCCCGTTTCCGGTTTCTGCTGGTTAGGTGGTCAGTAGGGAGGCCAGAAGACCGGGCAGATCGGCTGAAAAAGTCACAGTTCTTGAAAGCCTTGAAACTTTTTTACGGTTAATATTAATCTGCCTTTTGACGGTTGACAGTAAAAAAAAAGCCTTTTTCGACGGCTGACGGTTACATTTTAGGCCATTTGACGGCTGCACTGACGGTTAACCCCATTGAGACCCTCCTCAGTGTGTATTCTATACGGTCTACAAAGAACATCTAGTTGCTTTCCAACTTTCTTCAGTGCTAATTTTCGTTACGTGTTTTACAAAATTCAGGGAATCGTCCAATGTTAACCCAAACACATCCCTCATTATAGTAACTAGTGGTACGGCAGCACCTTCAGCAAACCGCCGGCATTAGGCTTTCGCGCGAGAACCAGTGCCTTGCATTTTTCAGGGTTCAAGATTATCTTGTTTTCACGAAACCACTTACACACATCCTCGAGTTCCTTGTTAAGCTTTGCATGAACTGCATGAGCAGTTCTTCTACCCGATTCGTGAGTTCTTTTCGGCTAGCGAGGGCTTCTTTATACTTCCTTTGCGAGACATCAACTTGACACTTAGTGGAGGCAGGGCATGGGGTGGGGATTTGATTGTCTTTGTTGGCCCTGGGGTAGGGCATTTGACTGATCTTGTTCTCCCAGGGGAGGGGATATTTGAATCTTTCTTCGCCCGACGTGGAGATCACGAAAAAGAACTGAGACCGAAAATATGTTCCCGCTTCCACGCTTCACGTATGAGCCGTACGGTCGGGAAAGATCTGGAAATCATGGTGGCCAACGGGAACAAGAGAAAGCTGAGTGGATTTCATTGTTTTGCCTTCAAATTTCGTTTGTTTTAGCGTGTTTTTGATCAATTGAACCTCTTAAGATACTGTGGTTTCAAAGTAAACGGAAGTAAAGGGAAACCAAGTCGATTCTTGCAAGTACAATTGATCAGTGTATGGCTCATTCGCTACAATCACTGTATAAAGTTTGTTAAACTGACTTTCTTTGTACCCTTTACTAAGAATGGTATATTTAAACTTACAAAATGTGGACTTTCTCCTAAAAGGTTTCTGTATTCTACGCAGTGTAACACGGATTATGGTTAAAACGTATAATTCAGATTGCAGAGTTTTATTTGGAGATATTTTCATTGTGCCTTTCTTGGGTTCTGCCTTGGGATATTTGATAGCAATGTACAGCCCGGGGTGGGGAAATTTGGTTGCATTTGACTGGAACGATTTGCCTGTGGGCAGGAAATTTGACGGCAAATTTTTGAAACATGTCAAATCCCCACCCAATCCCCTGCCTCCCCCCGGCTGGCTTTACATTGATAGGTGCATTAGCCTCTTGTCCTCCAGGAGACACGTGATATGGCATGATTCTGTCTTCTGTGGGTTCTGGGTCAGGGTGGTAAATCAGAGTGCGCGGGTTTTTTTTCAACAGAGCTTTCTCTAGTGGTTACGCCATACTGAAGAGCTGCAATAATAGCCGCGAAACAGCTGCCTATGCTACAATCCCGCTCTGTTTTGAGTTCTTTCGGTGTCGTGTTGATGTCTTGCAAAGCTAATTTTCACGAGCATTGTAGTATTCTGGTACGTTAAAGCTCAACACATGACGCTGTCCTTGACTACGATAAATTTGAACAACAAAAAAAAACATTCTTTATATTTGATTATCCTTTAATGCATTTTCAACAAATCGTTATACAATTCGGTTAGTATATGTTATAAGATCTTATAATTAACGGACAAGAAGCGGAACCTGTTCAGAAAAAAATGGTACTTGAGCTAATTATAAGGGCGCGGGGACAGTATTCCCCAAAACACACTAGCTAACAACTAGCAACTGCTGGAAAGAAAATGAAAAGGTATACCGTATAACATAAAAACACAATTTAGACTACCAAAAGGTGAACCATCTTATTAAACTACAATCGGCAATTCAATAATACTACAATACATATGAAAAAAGGTTACAAATTAAAATATATGTAGAAGTTGAAAGTCATTTCAGCTATTATTACAGCTATGATTCTATAAATAATCGTTACATTCACAGAAAAGACAAACTACATTCGAGGGCAACCTAATGCCCCCCCCCCCCCCCCCCCCGGCAACTAGAAAAGGTCAACAGTGAAAAGTACCTCACGAGATGGTGTTGTTCGAAAAATTACGCTTTCTTATTCTACAAAACCACTTTGAACTTTTCAACAATAATTATACCACTGGTAAGATCATATTATATCTTATCAAAAACCTGGATTCGGTTATTGTCCTTATCACACACAACTATCCTTCCATCACTAAGATTTGCTGTCGACCTTGGATTCTTCAACTCTCCTCTCTCACTACCTTCACTTCCAAACTTTGCAACAAACTTTCCACTCAGTTCAAATAACTGAACCCTGTGATTTCCTGCATCACAGACCATTAACAATCCTTCTTTGTTCACAGATAAGCAAAAGGGCTCATTGAACTCTCCATCCTTGATTCCCAGTTTTCCAAATTTTGAAATAAACCTTCCGTCAAGATTAAACATTTTAATGGAACGGTCACTAAAGTCTGAGACTATAAAATGTTGACCGTGTTGGATACAGTGAAAGGGATTGACCAAAGAACCTGCTTCACCAAATTTACGTAAATACCCCCCACTAGAAGAGAATATCTTGATTAATCTGTTACCATAATCAGCAACAATAATATCACCGTTGCCGTTTATTGATAAACCTCCAGGGTAACTAAGTTGACTATCACGACTTCCTTTTTTACCAAGATTACTGAGAAAGTTACCATTACGATCAAAGACTTGCACCCTGTGGTTCAAACAGTCTGCCACTACAATATTGCCATGACTATCAAAAGCGATCCCTTTAGGGCCCTGGAACTCACCATTATTCTGACCCCTCCTACCAAATGATCTCACGTGGGTACCGTCACTACTAAACACTGAAACCCTGTGGTTACCGTAATCAGTCACAGCAATTTCATCCTGACCATTCACTGTCACACCCCAGGGCTTTTTAAGCATTCCAACAGATTCACCTTCTTGTCCAAATGACAGCACAGATCTGAAGCGCCTGGTTTGTACCTGAGCCTCAAGAGGACTGTCATGAATATTTGCCCCTTTATTCCCAGCTATTACTTTACTACTTTCTTTACCATTAGCTCCTGATTGTTGCGCTTTAGTTTCGCTAAAAACAAATTCTACTTTACCTATCCCCTCGCTCATGCTCAACAGGTTAATCAGTTTTTCACTTTTAGTGAAACTAAACCGAGGAATATATTCAGTGTCACGGTTTTCTTGGGTGCTCTGTTCCTGCAGGATTGTATCAAATGTTTCACTGAATCCAAGGATTTCAGTGCTAAAGCTTCGTTTCAACAGAGTTTCAGTTTGTTCAATTGCGGATTCAATTATTTTTAACTGTTTTTCCACTTCGTCTTTTTTCTGTGAGAGAGATTCCAGTGATTTTGCCGCTTGATTATCGACTGCATCAAAAATATCTTGTTTTCTCGCTTCGATGATTGCAATAATTTGGTCTACACAAGACTGCACTTGGCTTTTTACCTCGGTTACTTTCGATTGAAATGCGATGCTTCTTTGGTTGAATTGTTCGACTTCTCTTTGTTTTTCCACTACTTTGTCTTTCAAAGATCGAATCATGGAGTTTATCTGTGTTTTGCGCTCATCAGTAGCTTCTTGCAAGGGCATCTTACCATGACCTTCATGAAGTGTTACAGCGCAAGTGTTGCAAATGGCGACTTTACAGCCCTTACAAAAGAACTCCAACTCTTTGTTTTCATGGTGTTTCTTCTGACAAAATGCTGGTCGCTCTAAAACAGCTTTGATGTCTTGATCTCGAAAATCTTTCAGCGCTAGCGTTCTGTGATCTTTATTTTCTCGAATTATGTTATGTCCTACAATACATTCTTCACACCAGAAGGAACAACACTGGAAGCAATATGAGGTCTGGGCGCTTCGTTTGTCGCAGTTTCTGCATTTTACGTTGACTGTACTGCACTCTTTAATTGCCAAGACATCTAGTAGGCTGTTTATTCGAAAATTGGTGGGAAGTTCGCTGGGATTTCCACTTCCAGAAATCTGAAACTGTCTCCTACACTCGGGGCACGTAATTTTACCACGGACGCCGCTCGTTCGTTGAATTCCGTTTAGGCAGTGAAGACAGAAATTGTGCAAACAAGGCATCTGCTTTGGATCAGTGAATGTACACATACACACAGAACAGGATACTTCATCATGAAGATTGTCCAGCAAGGTCTTTATATCCATGGAAAAGGTCGGAAACAAGGTTACTTTTTAAAAAATTTGGCCTAGCTGGTTGTTGACGATCAAGGAAATGGTAATGAGAATGAACAATTAAGTCTTGTATTGTGATCCATACTAAACTCTGTATTATTAGCCAATCAAATAGAGTTTCTTGACATGTTTTGATGGTGTCACGGAAAAATAAATAACATCCTGTATTTCCTAAAATTGTTAATCAGCTCTTAGAAAGAGCTTTCTCTCCCTAGTATAAATTGGTTCGGAAAAAGTTGCTACGCAGGCTATAAAAGAATGGACTACGGAAATTTTTTGTATTGGTAAACACCAGAACACTCAGCACGTTACACACGCGTACAATTCTTGGAGAGATTAAACTGGGAAAGAAAGTCCCCGTTGGCCCAAAATCAGAATCAAAAAAGCCACGCGAAAGACAAAACGCGCCATTTCCCCATCTTTTATTTTACAGGATGGAGGACGGAGTTATTTTCCATCTATTTTGTCCAAGATAGTGCTCGTTAACGTAAGTGTTTTCAGCAAATATATTAAACAACCTTTGGTCAAGTTTCCTTGATACTGCGCAACAAAATCCTCCAGAAAAAATGGCACTTGCGGAAAATTTTTACACATTCTTAAGCTTCTGGGGGCCTTTTGGCCAAGCTTAGACTTCCAACAATACATCTAACCAAATCACATCTCCTGTAGCCTGTGAACAGGCCTTCAGTCGAGCGGGGAACTGGGGAGAGGGAAAAGCGAAAAGGCCTCTTTCCCTCTTTCCCTTCCCTCTCCTCGCGATTTTTTTCCGCCAAACAGAGAGCCTGTTCACAGGCTACATCTCCTGCAGTATCTTTAACAAAAAATGATGGT